>NC_140044.1:15243096-15569251 GCF_963513975.1 Fringilla coelebs | reverse complement strand
CAGGGGCATCGCAAAACTGCCACAAGCTGGCCTCCTCGAGGGCTTTCTCCTTGGCCCCTGCCCTAACCCTAGGCTGATTGGCTGCCCTGCCTAGGGTTAGGGTTAGGGTTACGCCTAGGGGTCCGGCTTCCGCAAACTAAAAGGGCCAGGGCTCCGGGCACACTGCAGCTGCAAAGGGCATCCCAGGGGCATCGCAAAACTGCCACAAGCTGGCCTCCTCGAGGGCTTTCTCCTTGGCCCCTGCCCTAACCCTAGGCTGATTGGCTGCCCTGCCTAGGGTTAGGGTTAGGGTTACGCCTCGGGGTCAGGCTTCCGCAAACTAAAAGGGCCAGGGCTCCGGGCACACTGCAGCTGCAAAGGGCATCCCAGGGGCATCGCAAAACTGCCACAAGCTGGCCTCCTCGAGGGCTTTCTCCTTGGCCCCTGCCCTAACCCTAGGCTGATTGGCTGCCCTGCCTAGGGTTAGGGTTTGGGTTAGGGTTACGCCTAGGGGTCAGGCTTCCGCAAACTAAAAGGCCCAGGGCTCCGGGCACACTGCAGCTGCAAAGGGCATCCCAGGGGCATCGCAAAACTGCCACAAGCTGGCCTCCTCGAGGGCTTTCTCCTTGGCCCCTGCCCTAACCCTAGGCTGATTGGCTGCCCTGCCTAGGGTTAGGGTTAGGGTTACGCCTAGGGGTCAGGCTTCCGCAAACTAAAAGGGCCAGGGCTCCGGGCACACTGCAGCTGCAAAGGGCATCCCAGGGGCATCGCAAAACTGCCACAAGCTGGCCTCCTCGAGGGCTTTCTCCTTGGCCCCTGCCCTAACCCTAGGCTGATTGGCTGCCCTGCCTAGGGTTAGGGTTAGGGTTAGGGTTACGCCTAGGGGTCAGGCTTCCGCAAACTAAAAGGCCCAGGGCTCCGGGCACACTGCAGCTGCAAAGGGCATCCCAGGGGCATCGCAAAACTGCCACAAGCTGGCCTCCTCGAGGGCTTTCTCCTTGGCCCCTGCCCTAACCCTAGGCTGATTGGCTGCCCTGCCTAGGGTTAGGGTTAGGGTTACGCCTAGGGGTCAGGCTTCCGCAAACTAAAAGGGCCAGGGCTCCTGGCACACTGCAGCTGCAAAGGGCATCCCAGGGGCATCGCAAAACTGCCACAAGCTGGCCTCCTCGAGGGGGAGAGACCCTTGGAACCATCAGGGCTGGGGGGGCATTCCCAGCTCTGGCCTGACCTAGGACTGGACCAGTTCATCCCTGTTGGGCCATGCTCAGCCCAGGCTGGGCTTTAGTGAGCTTGGACCTCTTGGTCCACTTCAGCCTGGTTTGGGACTGGCCTTTGTCCTTGGGGGGCAACAGGAGAGGCTGGGATGGGATGGGATACATGGGATGGGATGGGGAGCCCCAAAAGGAGGGGATTTTTGGGGAGCAGGACAGGAAAGCTCTGGGCCCCCCCCAGGGAGGAGCTGGGCCCAACCATCCCGGGGGAAGCCGGGCTGTAGCAGCAGGAGCTGAGCTGAGGAAGGGCCGGGACAGAGGCCATGGTGGCACAGTCAGTGCAGCACCCGGGGCTGGGGAGCCCGGGGCAGCCCCTGCCTTGGGAAGAGCCCCCAGCCCTGAGCCCAGCCTGTGGCCTTGGAGCCTCACCTGGCTCTGTGCTGGGAGGCACAGCAGGATGGAGAAGAGCGGGGCCACGCTGAGCATAGCCACCTTCATCTTCCTCTCGCTCTGGGCAGTGCTGCCTGAGGCTGCAGCAGGTGAGGAGCACATTTATCCCTGCTGGGACTCCTCCCTGCACCCTCCCTGCTAGCCCCCAGGCCAAAGACCGGTTTGGCACAGCCACCAGCCCTGGCCACAAGTCCAGCCCTGGACAGAGTCCACCCACCCCACCCCACCTATGGCACGGATCCAGCCCCCTTGCCCAGCATCCCTCCAGCTTCCTGCACGGGGCAGCTGCCCCTGGAAGGGACCAGCACCTGTGGGGCTAAGGGGGGCAGGCAGGGAGCCAAAGGCATCTGGGGACCCTGTGGGGACAATCCCTACTCCAACACAATCCATCCTCCAACACCCCTCAGTGCCAGATCCCCCATCTCCTGCTGCCTCTCCTTTGCCAGGCTTTCCCTGGGGGAAGCCCCAGAGCTGAGCCTGGCCCCAAACCCAACATGTGGGAGAGCAAGGGGAACAAGGGACATGTGATCAGGTGGGCGATTGGCATCTCAGTCATTGCAGACACTGGGGAGCACTGGGCAATGCTGATCACCTGCAGACAAGGTTGAGGGTTGGGAAATGGCTCAGGAGTGACAATTCCCACGTCCACACAACCCTATATCCCTTTCCCTGCAGTTGCCAAACCCATCCAAGCTCCATCCCCAGAGCACTGTCCAGAGGGGAATATGCCCTGCCCTGCCCCTTATCCTGTCACACCTGCAGCCATGGAGCCCTCCCAGAGCACCTGGGTCATGGCCCTGGCTCCGAGCCCAGGCCAGCACTGGCCCTGAGCAGGATGTGCCCATCCCCAGGGACATGGGAAAGTGGGCACCTGTCCCCAGGCAGCCACTCCGAGCTACTTGGGGTAACAGAGGTGTCTGTGAGGAGGAGGGGTGTTGGTGCCCTGCCAGCATCTCTGACAAGCCCTGTTTACCCAGGCCCTGGGGAACCAGGAAGACATTCAGACATCTTGGGCTTCCAGGAACAAAAAGTCCAAGTGGTTCCCCAGAGCTGTCCATGGCTATGATTCCTGTTGGACATTCCAGGGCGTTAGTGAAGAGTTCTGCACCTCTCTTCCCCCAGGGACAATGTGGATCCATCCGAGATGTCTTGTGGCCCAGGTGGGAAAACATTTCAGGCCACTGCCTTGACTGTTTGCTCTGGAATTCACCCAAGGAGGCCCAGGGACCATGGGGGAAGACTTTCCTCGGGGGTTTTGTTGCTTTGTGCCCGTGGAGGAGAGACCAGAGTGTCCCCGTGGGGGATTCTTGACCAGGTGTACGAGCGCTGTGACCTCATTGGTGTGCTGAGGTCACCTTGGAGAAGAATTGAGGAAGTGTCTACAGGATCCAGATTGAGGAACTTTGACCGAGGAGAGCTCCAGGCTGCCTTAGAGATCAGTGCCAGCCAGGGGGATGGCACTGGACACCCAGTGACCACGTGCCAACAGCCCAAGAAGAATGAGCTGGACACACACGGGGGCTCCCAGCGCAGTTGGATTGGCCCCCAGTTTTGGGGGTCCCACGGGAATGTCCCTGCTTCCTCCAGGGTTGTGTGTGAACTGTGAAGAAACTGTCCCTACACGTGCTCCAGCAGGTCAGGAAGGATGAGCTTTCCCTCTCCTCTCAACCACTGTCTCAGCAGGGAAGAGCCAGAATTTTCCTGCTCCAGGGAAAGGCACTGGTGGCACAGTCCAGGCGTCACCCCCTGGTTCTGTCTGCAGCACTGGGGCTTGCACATGAGGAATAGAGAATTTTCCTGCAGTGGGGAAGCTCTGCTACAGAACCTGGAAGGAAACCCAAAGGTCCCCAAGCATTTCTGCAGGAGAACTCCTACGCCAGTGTCTGTGGGGCAGAGCAGAAGTGTTACCATGTGCCACAGTGCAGGCTGGCTTGTACTGTGTGAATTAACCAGCCCCTGGGCTGACTGACCTTGCCCAATTGACTGGGCCTCGCCCAATCCCATCTCTACTGGGCTGCAGCCATTTCACGGCCCAGAACCTAAAGGGGCGTAGAGATCGGACCAATGAAATTATTCAGACCGGTTTATTAAATGCCCTTTATAAGGCAGGGCTTGAGAATAAACACTCTGTGTTTGCCACATGAACATCGGGGTGAGTGGTCTCTTTGTTCCCAACCCACTGCCCCCCATGAGTCAACGTTACAGAAAGCAGTCCAACTCGAGCAAGACAAAAATACAATTAGGAAGTAGAGCTCGATGGAACTCCCCATAGCAACACTCATGGGCAGCTCTTTCTCTGCACCTCGAGGAGGAGCCTTGCTGGGCATCCCCTTCCCAGGGAGGAAGCTCCACACACTCCAGGCAGGAACAGCTCAGAAGAACTTCCCCTAGGACGGGGGGCTGTACTTTTACAGCCCAAAGGGACTGACTGGCATGCAGGGGCCTCCAGCTCACTTGAGCAGCTCATCTGCCCCATCTGTGACCGCCAGCAGCACCTTCATTCAGGGCCAGTAGCCACAAGGGGTTTCAGCAGAATCCAACAGCAAAACACACAGGCTGGCCCTTGCAAAGCCACCTGGAGACATTGGCAAATTGGACACTGTCCAAGTGCCTGGATCACATTCCAAGGCAGAGCAGCCAGCCCAAAGCATCCTGCTACAACCTCCCAGGGCTTTCCAGACTGCTGAAGAGCAGGCAGGGCAAAGGCACTGCCAGGCCTTCCAGCCTGGTGTCCCACGTGTCTACAGGCTTCTCCAGAGCCCTGAGCTCCCCTGCACTCACAGGCCTGCCAGGGGCGCCTCGCACAGCTCTCTGGCCATGACACAGACACGTGTGCTCACAGGCACTCACAGCCCTTCCCAGCTGACATGCCAGGCCACTGTCAGCTCACAAGGCACTGCTGTGTCACAGACACTCCCTGCACTCCAACGGGGACATCCCAGGGCTCTCTGTGCTCTCAAAGAACACTCGGGCCACACAGAGCCCCAGCAGCTCGGGGGGACATGCCAGGAGTCTCCTGTTTGCCAAAGCCCACACAGATCCCAGCCTAGAACGGGCTCTCATGAGTGACATCCCACATGTCCCCAGGCTGCTGAGGAGCCAGCAGCTCACACGCACTCACAGGGCCTGCATGGGGACACACTTGCACTCTCCATCCTCTGGAAGAGCTGGGGTGTCACGCACAGTCACACTGGCTCCCTGGGCACATTCCAGCCATCTCCAGGCTGCCAAAGACTCAGGAGGTCACCTGCTGTCACAGGAACTCTGTGGTGACACACCACAGCTCTCCATGTTCCAAAAGAACCCTGAGCTCACAGGCGGTCCCAGCAGAGCCCAGATGCACATGTCAGGAGGCTGCAGGCTGCTGAGAAGCCCTGGTGTCACAGGCACTGCAGGGCCCCAGTGTTCACAATGCAGGGCTCTCCACGCTGCCAAAGACCTGGCATGGCACAGGCACTTGGACATCACTGCAAGGATGATGGCAAAGCTGTGGGCAGAGAAAGATTTCATAGCAAAGCCACAACAGGACAAGGTGCCTTGCCAAGCTTCACTCTGCTGCTTACATCATGCTTAAGGCGCAGCCAGGAAAAGCAACAATCAGAATCCAGAGTCAGTCAATGCAAAATGGAACAAAATGAATACTACCTGTCTGTGTGTGTGTGTGTGTTTGTGTTTGTCTTTGTGAAGATGATAGCAAGAGTAAGGATCAAAAGAACCTGGCCTAAAGGCTCCAGAGCACTTCACTGAATAGCACTTCAGCTTAACAGCAATGAAACTCAGAAGTTCAACTTCACGATTTAGTAGTGGAATAACACTTCAAAGCTTTCCAACTTTACCCTACTTCAACTTAGCAACACTTCACTCAGAACCGAACTCAAACCCAACATCTCAGAACAGGACTTCCAAAGGATTGACCAGATCTCTAGAGGAACTTCACTCACAGGGCTTCCATGGGAACATCCCAGAGCTCTCTGGGGATGATGAAGACCCGCTGAGTTCAGAGGCACTCACAGACATTCAGGGGGTGCCTCCGAGGTGACTTTAGTGAGCTCTGCCACTGCTGTGTCACAGCCACTCACTGGGCTTCCATGAGAGCAGCCCAGCGCTCTCTGTGCTCCTAAAGAACACCGAGAGCACAAACAGCCCCAGGGGCTCTCTGGGGACATCCCAGGAGGGTCCCTTTGCAAACCACACCAAGCTCACAGCCTGTAACAGGGTGTCTGTGGTGACACCCCCGTATCTCCAGGCTGCCAAGGAGCCAGGGGGTCACAGGCCCTGCCAGGGCTTGGTGGGGACATTCCAGGTGTCTCCAGGCTGCTGAAGAGCTGTGATGGTGGCACAGGACACCAGCAGCAGGCGGGTGGGGCTGGACACTAGAGGGCTTCTCTGCCCCAGAGGTGTACCAGCCCTGTGAAAAACAAGTTCACTCTCCTGTGAAAATCTAAAACCATTTAATAAAGGACAATAGGAGATAAGGGCTATAGAGTAAAGGCGATTAGGCCAGGTGCATCTTGGCACTCAGCCAAGAGCATGTTGTTACTGTGAAAACCGCCAATCACTTGTTTTTAAAATTTTAAAGGTTTAATAGTAATAAAATGGTTATAGAAATAGTAATACAATTAGAGTAACAAGACTTTGGACAATTTGAATTAGGACAATATGAGACAACGGACCTCCGGGTACCTTTTTCTGGGCAGCACAAGCCCAGAAAAGGACCCCCGTTAACAAAGGATTAACCCTTAAAAACAACAGCCTGTTGCATATTCATACACTTCATACATGATAGATAAATTCCATTCAAACACAGGATTCTGTCTGATCATCCTCAACTTCTTCCTTCTAATCCTAACAGCGCCTTCGAAGTGGGAAGAAGTTCATTTCTTCTGATAAGAGGACAACAAATTCTTTTTCTCTGAAAGATTTAGGTGTCCTGTGGCTGCTAGCTCACTGCAAGTCCTTTCTTTAAAAAAAGTATCCTATATAGCATAGTTTCTATTTGAACATTTTTTCTAATTTAAAACTATATTTAACATGCTGCTTAAGAGAATTAATACAGCATTACTTTCTAACACAACACATCTAATATTCATTTTAATATTTGCGAAAAGCCAATCATAAAATACGCATTTTCCACGCCCCAGGACACTGAAACAGGGAACCCGGACAGTGCTGACCCCTGGGACGCCTGTGATGCCAAAGTGGTGAGCCCAGAGAAGGGGAACCTGTGGGATTGCCAGGAGCCACAGCAGCCCAGAGAGGGGAACACCAATACAAACTTGACCCGCAGCAACCCAGACAGGGATGGCCTCTGGGAGCCCAAAGTGGAGAGACCAGAGAGTGGAAACTCATGGTTGTTTTTTTTTCTGAATCTTGGTAATCTTGGTATTACGGGGGACAGAATCTTGGTGTTTTGAAGGTTTACATGGGCATCAGATTCTCACTGACTTCTAGTGTGGAGGTCCGGGTGCCCAACATTGGAACTGCAATACCTCAGGGCAAAGGTGACCAGGGTCAAAGAGAGACACCTCTCTGAGTATAATGGTCTCAGCCATCAGCATTTCCAGGCTCATGTTAATGCAGCAGGCTTCATTGGTATCACCCAGTTCAATGCTGTTTTTTCCTTATACGTACTGCCCTCTCTCTTGTCCCCTACTGCTCCTGGTTTACTGCAGTGCTCCACCCCGTTTCCTCACTGGTTTCCCAGGTGGCTGCCCCTCCTCTGCACCACTTGTGCTCCGTTGCCGTTGGCCCTTGACCCTCAGCTCTGCCCCTTTCCCCCCTTATAAAACCCTGTGTCCTCAGCCCCATTTTGTCTCTGTCCCTGGCTTTTCTTCATTGCACTAAACTGTATTTGGAGCTCTGCACAATGATCCATCTCTGGCCTTGCCCATCAGCAGGTTAAGCAAGCGTGCTCCGGGCTCTGGGAGTGCAGGTTGCTCACAGAGAGGCTCATTGTGGATGTGCCACAACACTAAAGATGGACTTGGGCAGGAGAAACCCCCTAACTTAATGGGCTCATCCATTGTATTTTATCCTCAAGCCAGGATTTCCCATTCCCTAACCTTGACGTGATGGAGCGGGAGGCTGCAAGGAAGAGGAAGATGCCCCAGGACACCCAGGCAGGTGAGGAGGAAGTCAGTGCCCCTTTCCCCCTCTCTTTTGCTCCATCTCCCAGCCCAGCACAGGCCCCGGCTGCAGGACAACCCCACTGCTGATGCTGTCCTGCTGGGGATTTACTGGGGGGATCTCCTTCCCCTTCCCTCTGGCATGGAGGCAAATCCCATCCTCTCATTGTCCTTCCTCCCCTAGACAAGGAGCTGAGGATGGAGACCAGGGAGGACAAATTCTTGCAGCGGAACCTCATGGAAGAGGCCGTTTTGAGCAGCACCACAGTCCAGAAATCCAAGGTGGAGGAAAAGCCCGGGAGATCCCACAGGAGGAGGGGCTGCAAACCTAGCCCAGGGTGCTCTGAGGAGGAAAGACCCACCCTGAGCCAGGAAGGTGGACAGAGCTTCTGCCAGAGCTCGGAGCTGGTGGCGCATGAGCAGCTTCATGATGGGGAGAAGCCCTACAAGTGCTTGGAGTGTGGGAAGAGCTTCAGGTCGAGCTCTCACCTGATCCGCCACCAGATGATCTACACTGGGGAATGGGCCTACAAGTGTGGGGAGTGTGGGAAAGGCTTTGGCTGCAGCTCCCACCTCATCATCCACCATCGCATCCACACTGAGGAGAGGCCCAATGAGTGTCCTGAGTGTCAGAAGAGGTTTCAGACCAGCTCCCATCTCCTCCAGCACCAGCAGATTCACACTGAGGAGATGCCCTTCTGCTGCCCCGACTGCAGGAAGGGCTTCAAGACAAACTCCCACCTCATCAGGCACCATTGCATCCACACCGGGGAGAGTCCCTACAAGTGTCCCCAGTGTGGGAAGAGGTTTCACACCAGCTCCAGTCTCCTCCTGCATGAGTGGATTCACACAGATGAGCGTCCCTTCCACTGCCCTGGCTGTTGGAAGGGCTTCAAGGACAACTCCGACCTCATCACCCACCGGCGCATCCACACCGGTAGAGGCCCTACGAATGTGGGGAATGTGGGAAGAGCTTCACCCAGAGCTCTGCCTTGACTAAACACCAAAGGAGGCACCGGTAAGGGAAGCCCTGCCAATGCCCCAATTGCGGGAGTAGCTTCATTGGCTGCTCCAGCTTTATCCCCCATTGGAGATCCCATGTTGGGCAGAGCCCTGGTTACCCACATTCCCAGTGATCCATGCTGGGAAAACATTTGTCCCTTTTCCTGCCCCTGACAGGGACATGATATATGATCGAAGAACATGAGGGTCTGGCCCTGGCTGTGTCATTACATTCACTCCCACCTCAGGTCATTGCTATGGGCAGGAAAGGGACTCTCACCCTGAGGAGAAGGGTATCCTTTCCAGGCAGGGGAAATGGTGGCTGGGAAGAGGCAGTCACTGGTGTTGTAGTTTTACCTTTTTCTTATCCCTTCTGTTATCAGTATTGTTTCTGTTCTTGTTTGTTCCTTATTTCATTGCTGTTCCCAATAAATTGTTCTTATCCCAGCCCAGGATCTTTGCTATTTGTGCTTTCCATGGGAGGTGGGAGAGCAGCGAGGGCAGTGCGATTTTAGTGGGAGCAGGAAATTGGGGAATCCCATTCCTGAACCCCGGCCCATGGAAACCGAGCATCCCAGCTGGTCCCAGCCCTGGTGGCCATGGCAACCACCTTGGGAGTGGGTCCCTGGCTGGCACTGTGGGAACCTTTTCACTCTGGTGCCCAGGGACAGGAGTGGAGGGAATGGCTGCAGCTGAGTCAGGGCAGGCTGAGGTTGGATCTCAGGAAAAGGTTTTTCCCCAGAGGCTGCTGGGGCCCTGCCCAGGCTCCCCAGGGAAGGGTCCCAGCTCCAGGGCTCTCTGAGCTCCAGCAGGGTTTGGACAGCGCTGCCAGGCCCAGGCTGGCATTGTTGGGGTGTCCTGTGCAGGGCCAGCAGTTGGGCTTGAGGATCCTGATGAGTCCCTCCCAGCTCAGCCAATTCTGTGGTTCTGGGATCCCATGAGCCTGGGGATGGGACTGCAAATGGTTGCCATGGGAAGGGGCTCTGTCTGCAGGCCTGAGCTGGTGACCATGGCAACCACCCCTGGCATGGGGTCTCCATGGAGCTGCCAAAGGACTGACCATAGCAACAGTGGACTGGTGATGGTTGCCCACTAAGGATCAGATTTTTCACAGGTCTTCAGAGTGATTCCATGGGGACTTTCCAAGAGTCTCCAGGCTGTTCAAGAGCTGGAATGTCACAGGAAGAGACAAGGGCTCCATGGAGACCTCCCAGGGCTTTCTGGGGATGGTAAAGAGCCGTGTGGTCAGAGGCAATCACAGCCATTCCATGGTGACATCCCAGGGGTCCTTGGGCTGTAAAGGCACCGATCTGTCACAGGCACTCATGGGGGCTCCACGGTGACATCCCAGGAGTCCCCAGGTGGCCAAAAGCCGGGATGTCCCAGACACTCACAGGGGTTCCTGTCATGGGCACAGTGGGAGCTTCAGGCAAAACCTTTATTTCTTTACTGGAGACACTCCTGCTGAGACATGAGGTGGAGAAATGACATCCAACAGCCACCATGGATCCTCAAATCCCTGCAGAGCCCCTAGACTTCTAAAATTCCTTCTAAGAGAGGAGACAGGGAGTGGCTGGTTTCAATCCCAGCCCCAGAATTTCTCAAAGGTTTATGTATAAAAGATTGGACAGGTGGAATTGAACCTTAGCTCACAGGGGCTCAGCACTGGCAGGGGCTGTGGGATGTCCCAGAGGGAGCTGTGTCACAGCAGCACCTCTGTGGCTGTGTCAGAGAGGCACAGAGCAGCTGTGATGTCAGAAAGACACTGTGTGACAGCACAGAGTGGGCTGTGTGAGGTCACAGATTGGTCTATGACATCACAGAGTTTGTTGTGAGATGTCACTGAGTAGCTAGAGCATCACAGAGGAGATTCTGTGACATCACAGAGCAGGCTGTGACGTCATGGCATGGCTGTGTGGCCTCACAGAGCAGGCTGTGATCTCAAAGTGTGTGCTGTGACATAACAGAGTGGCAGTATGACATCACAGAGAGGCTTTGGTGACATCACAGAGTGGGTTGTGACATTACTGAAGGAGTTGTGACATCACTGAGGGGGTTGTTACATCACAGAGCTGTCTATGACATGATAGAGTAGGGTGTGAGGCCATAGAGCAAATCCTGCCATCATAAAGGGTGGCTCTGTGACATCACAGAGTGGGTTGTGACGTCACAGAGTGGCTGTGTAAGATCACAGAGCAGGCTGTCACATCATGGAACAGACACTGGCATCACAGGGTGACTTTGTGACATCACAGAGCCTTCTGTGACATCACAGAGTGCTGTATGACATTCCAGGGTGACATTCCAGAGTTGGCTCTGTGACATCAGAAGAGTGATGTGTGACGTCCCAGAGTGGGCTGTGACATCACAGGAGGGCTGTGTGGCATCATAGGGGGCAGTGTGACATCCCAGGGGCTGTGTGAGGTCACTGGGGAGGTCTCTCTACGGACAGGTTTCGTGATGGTTAGTGGGGGATCTCAGAGTGCAAAAAGAACCGACAAGGTACAAGGGGGTTTGCAGCAATAATCAAAACAAATGCGCTTTATTGAAATAAACACAGCAAAAATGCGTTGGGTAAGGGTTGTGAAAAGGGAAAGATAAGGAAAAAGGGAGGAAAAAGGAAAGGGTATATAGCTCCCAAACGTGGAACGGCAAAGGTCCTTCAGTGTCCAGCCGACGGAGTTCACCAGTTCACGTGGGGAGATCTCAGAGATGCAGTTCATCAGGATTCCAATTACACTCTTTTTTGATGGGGGAAGGGAATGATTTTGAAACTGAATCTATTGTATTTGGAAGAAGGGTGCGCACAGTCCATATCTCCGTGGGCGAGAGCCATTGTTTTTGTGGTTGGTTGCTCACACCTGTAACATTGCTTTGGTCAGCTCGCCTTCCCCCTGCTCACCTCCCCTGGGCCGGGGGCTTCAGTCCCAGTCCTTGGAAAGTGTGGGAGGGGCCTTTTCACACGGGGATTTCATGGATCTCAGTTTATCTGTCCCGGTGGGCGTAAACGAACCGAAGGGGTCTTCTTTGAGGGACCACAGTCCAGCCAGGCCAGGAATCGGGAGAGAAGAAATCTCAGAGATACTGTTGCAGAAAGGTCAGAATGTTCCTCTCCTGGAGCGCAGTGTAGCATGCAGCAAAATACACACACCTGTGGTGACAGTAGCTTAGCAATGCTCTCAGGTCATCAAGCTCTCCTGGCTTACGAAGCCCAAGGCCTGTGGACAGGGGGATCTTCAGTGGTCTCTCAATGACGGTCGTGAGGCAGTTGAAGGATATTTCGGACAGACTCTCACAACACTGTGGACACGCCAGGCACAAGGACACCACGGACACAGCCCATGCTGATCCAGGTCACCCTCACCAGGTCATGATCACATCCCCATTATCCCATCCCCATGGCCACATCCTCACGGTTCTTGTCCCCTTCTGTCCCTGCATCCCAGTTCCCTTGTCCCTATCCCCAGAGCTACCTGAGCCCAAAGGTGCCAGTCCCCACCTTCCTGCCCCCACATCCCCATCCCCAAATTCCTGCCCCCTGTTCCTGTCCCCAGAGACACCCTACATCAGTCACAGTCACACCAAGGTCCGCTGCGGGTAACATGGACTGGCTCTGCTGGCACTGGGGACCTCTGGGGTCCCAGCAGCCCCCCTGTGCCCCCTCCCCTCGCCATCCCCGGGCTGTCAGGCCTGTGCCCAGGGAACTCACCCCACAGGAGCAGTGCCACCTTCCCGGCCATCTCGGTGTCCCCAGCCATGTGGACTGGCTGTCACTCGCTGCTGTGGCCACCGCTCCCCTGGCTGGCGGCTCTTTGGATGAAAGGGAAGGAAGCGAGGTCATGCCTGTCCCCACGTGGAGGTGGCCTTTGGTGGAGGCAGGGTGGCCACAAGCTGGGCACAGGATGGGGACAAGGCTGGGAAGGATAAAGTGGGACACAGAATTCCCAGGAGTGGAGGGCTCAGGGGGTTTGGGGAGCCAGGGATGAGTGTCAGGGGAAATGGGGGGATCTTAGGGATGGGGTGCCTGGCAAATGGGGGTGCTGAGGAGGGGGAGTCACTGAGAATGGGGGTGCCATGGGAATGGGGGTCCCCAGAGCTGGGGGGGACTCAGGGTTTGTAGTCCCAGGGGAATGTGGGCTCCAGGGATTTGGGGTCAGGAGATGGGGGTCCTCAGGATGAGGGTGCTGGGGGAATGGGGAGTCCTTGGAGAATAAAGGCGCTGGAGAAAGGGAGATTTCTGGGGATGAAATGAACAGGAGAGTGTTCCTTGGGAATGGGGTGCTGGGCCATGGAGATCCTGTGGAATGGCATTAATGGGATGGGGGTCCCAGGGATGGGGGGATATAAGGAATGGGGCTCCCATGGTTGGGTTCCCAGGGGAAGGGGTTACCAGGGATGGGCAGTTGCTGGATGGACACAGGCATCTCATCTCCTTCCCTGGGTGCCTCAGATCTTGGGGTGACCCATGGAATAGCATTGCCCCCATGGGGTGCTGGTTTCCTGTGCAGGCATCACATGGGGTCCTCTGCTTCTGTGCCCTCCCCTGCCCTTGATTTCTTCTCTCTTTATTTTTCTTTTTTCCTTATTTTCCTCACTTTTGTGCCAGGTCCCCTCACGACCGGTTCCTGGCTCAGCAATCCCAGGAAGCACTTGAGCAGGGAAGGGGTTGGGGGGACGGAGGCAAGGGGGAAAATGTGGAGCAGAAAGAGCAGGGACGGGTGGGGAGGCTGTGGGAGATGGAGGTGTTGGGCTGTGCCCCCTCAACATAAGAAGGAAGAGGCTGTTCGTGCTCAGTTTCAGATGGGAAAGGGAGGCAGTTCTGTCCTGGGGGCCCGCATCCAGGGGGCTCCTGTCCTGGGAGGATCCTGTCCCAGGGAGTGACACATCCTGGCATGGGGGAACCTTTACCAGAGGGTGGTGGTTCCAGAAATGTCCCTACACATTCCTGGAGAATCCCATCACTGAACCCCGGCCCATGGAAACCGAGAGTCCAGCCCTGGTGGCCATGGCAACAGCCTTGGGAGCGGGTCCCTGGCTGGGGCTGTGGGAATCTCTTCCCTCTGGTACTCAGGGACAGGAGTGGAGGGAACGGCTGCAGCTGAGTTGGGGCAGGCTTAGATTGGATTTCAGGAAAAGGTTTTTCCCCAGAGGCTGCTGGGACCCTGCCCAGGCTCCCCAGGGAAGGGTCCCAGCTCCAGGACTCTCTGAGCTCCAGCAGCGTTTGGACTGCGCTGCCAGGTCCAGGCTGGCATATGTTCCACCACTGGGCCTCTTCTTAGCCGGATAGCGAGACGGGTCCAGGGTTCCTTCAGGCGAGCAGTCTCAGGCCGGGCAGCTCAGCCTTCAGCAGGCCGAGTGTCCGAGCCGTAAGTGCCCTTTAGCCTGACATCTTAGCGAGCTCAGTGATTATCAGCTCTTAGTGATTTTCAGCTCTTTTATAATTTCAGCTCTTTGCTCGCTAAGATGTGGCCTCAGTGGCTTCCACAGAGCAGACGGAGAGAGAGGAGAAGGCAGCCTCGGAGATTCCACGATGGTTTATTTGCAGGGAGTTCGCAAAGGGTTCCGAAGGAAGCTCCTCTCCCAGAATGGGCCAGGGAGGCTGCTTATATAGGGTTAGGGGGGATTGAAAACTGACCAATTGTAAGGGTTAGGGAAAACTAGCCTATAGGGTCACAGAGATAAGCTTAGGCCAGAGGACCTAACTGAGGACTCCAGGCTTAGCTATACTGACTCGGCAAATACTTATCTCAGGCTTACATCCTCCACGGGGCCCTAGCCATCTCAGTGTCCGCTACACTGGCATTGTTGGCATGTCCTGTGCAGGGCCAGCAGTTGGGCTTGAGGATCCTGATGGGTCCCTCCCAGCTCAGCCAATTCTGTGGTTCTGGGATCCCATGACCCTGGGGATGGGACTGGAAATGGTTGCCATGGCAACAAGCTCTGTCTGCAGGCCTGAGCTGGCGTCCATGGCAACCACCCCTGGCATGGGGTCTCCATGGAGCTGCCAAAGGACTGACCATAGCAACAGGGGACTGGTGATGGTTGCCATGGAAACTGACCATAACAACAGGGGGCTGGTGATGGTTGCCCACTAAGGATCAGATTTTTCACAGGTCTTCAGAGTGATTCCATGGGGACTTTCCAAGAGTCTCCAGGCTGTTCAAGAGCTGGAATGTCACAGGAAGAGACAAGGGCTCCATGGAGACCTCCCAGGGCTTTCTGGGGATGGTAAAGAGCCGTGTGGTCAGAGGCAATCACAGCCATTCCATGGTGACATCCCAGGGGTCCTTGGGCTGTAAAGGCACCGATCTGTCACAGGCACTCATGGGGGCTCCACGGTGACATCCCAGGAGTCCCCAGGTGGCCAAAAGCCGGGATGTCCCAGACACTCACAGGGGTTCCTGTCATGGGCACAGTGGGAGCTTCAGGCAAAACCTTTATTTCTTTACTGGAGACACTCCTGCTGAGACATGAGGTGGAGAAATGACATCCAACAGCCACCATGGATCCTCAAATCCCTGCAGAGCCCCTAGACTTCTAAAATTCCTTCTAAGAGAGGAGACAGGGAGTGGCTGGTTTCAATCCCAGCCCCAGAATTTCTCAAAGGTTTATGTATAAAAGATTGGACAGGTGGAATTGAACCTTAGCTCACAGGGGCTCAGCACTGGCAGGGGCTGTGGGATGTCCCAGAGGGAGCTGTGTCACAGCAGCACCTCTGTGGCTGTGTCAGAGAGGCACAGAGCAGCTGTGATGTCAGAAAGACACTGTGTGACAGCACAGAGTGGGCTGTGTGAGGTCACAGATTGGTCTATGACATCACAGAGTTTGTTGTGAGATGTCACTGAGTAGCTAGAGCATCACAGAGGAGATTCTGTGACATCACAGAGCAGGCTGTGACGTCATGGCATGGCTGTGTGGCCTCACAGAGCAGGCTGTGATCTCAAAGTATGTGCTGTGACATAACAGAGTGGCAGTATGACATCAAAGAGAAGGTTTGGTGACATCACTGGGGGGGTTGTGACATCACAAAGCTGTCTTTGACATCATAGAGTAGGGTGTGAGGTGATAAGACAGATCCTGTCCATAAGACAGATCCTGTCCATAAAGGGTGGTTCTGTGACATCACAGAGTGGGTTGTGACATCACTGGGTGGCTGTGTAACATCATAGAGCAGGATGTGACATCATGGAACAGACAGTGACATCACAGGGTGACTTTGTGACATCACAGAGTCTTCTGTGAGATCACATAGGAGCTGTATGCCATTCTAGGGTGACATTCCAGAGTTGGTTCTGTGACATCAGAAGGATGCTGTGTGACATCCCAGAGTTGGTTCTGACATCCCAGGGGCTGTGTGAGGTCACTGGGGAGGTCACTCTGCCCTGTCCCCCCTCACAGTTCCCCCCAGAGCAGTCCAACCCTGCTCGTGCACAGCAGGGTCCCCTGTCCCCCCGGGTCCCCCTGCCCCGGCGCCGCAGCCTCCCCCAGAGGATGTTCCACGAGATCGACCCCAGATCCTGACACGGGGACGGGGGGCCGGGGCCCTGGGGGTGGGACAGGGGGACAGGGACCCCCCTGGCAGTGTCCCCGTGTCCCCCAGGGCCAGAGCCTGGGCCAGGGCTCCTTCACCCTGTTACGAACGAGGGCTTGAGAGCGCTGAAAAAATCCCTGGCAAGGGATCAGCAAAAACCAGATTTAATATTAAGGGACAGCAGCACAAAGTTCCTTGGCAAGAGTCACTGTGCTCCTGACTGGACACTTCAGGCACACCAGGGGAACAAAGCAACACAAAACCAAACAGAATCCAGGCAATCAAACCAGAAAAGAACCAAGAACTGTCCCTGTGTGTGTGTGTGAGACAAAAGGACTGTGAGGGCAAGGATAAAAGGAATACCGACCAAAAGATTAACAGAGCTCAAACTTAATAGGACTTAACTGTGACTGATACCTTAAACTTCACAATTTAGCAAAAGAACAGCACTTAACAGTATTTAACCTAACTTAAAATCTATGACATTGCAATTTAACAGAGGAATAACATTTAACAGTATTTAACTATGTATATAACATATATTAAAACTCCATTTATAACATATATTAAACAACTTAGCAAAAGAACAGCTCTTAACAGCATTTAAATTCACTTAGACCTTGTGATTTAACCTCACTTAGAGGCCTGACTGACTCAGCTACCCAAGGCTCTCAAACCCCTCAGAGAGCAGCATTTCTGCCACATTTCCCCAGCACAGGCACTCCTGTGTGCACACAGACACAAAGAGTCAGTGCAAGGCACCTGGGAGAAATTCCCCTGAGGGCAGGGAATGCTCCCTGTGGATGCTTTGGCATCTCCCCAGCGGGTGAAGGGCTGAGCCTGGAGGAGTGGGGGGATCGGCCCAGGCTCTGTGGTTGTTTGGGATCCCCGAGTGCAGCAAACGGGAGAGTTCCCGGCTGGGAGAGGCCCCACTCAGAGGGAGTCGCTGGCCCAGGAGAGCTCCAAGGGCTCCTTTTGGAGCGCTGTTTGCAGGGCCCCACGAGAGGGGCTTCAGTCCCAGCAATGGCTCATCCTGGCCACACTTGGCATCAGCAGCTTTCTTTGGCAGTGTGAGAACAGGGATGTTGTGCCACTGAGGGAACAGAAACAGTTCCCAGGGCTGCTCCTAAAGGAGCCAGGAGCTGGTTGGGCAGCAGCAGTGCCTGGAGCAGACAGTGTTTGTGATGAGCTGCAGAGGAGCTGAGCCCAGGGGCTGTTGGCCAAGGCCGAGGCCCAAGGAGCATTTCTCAGCTGGCAGGGCAGCCTGAGAAGGGGAGGGGGGAATGCAGCAGCACAGGGCCATGGAACCAAGGGAGCCTTGTGACACTGTGGGGCCCTGTGAGACCAAGGGACCCTTCTGACACTGTGGGGCCCTGTGACACCAAGGGACCATATCTCCATGGGAAGGAAAGAACCCAGCCCCAGTGTTGCAGAGGAAGCCGCCAGAGGCCAAGGCCAGCCAGACTTGATAGTACTGCCAGATTTTGCCTGGGAGCAACCCTTGGATATACAGAATTTTAGAGGTGGAATCCCAATTTCAGACAGGGACACCTGGAGGAGAAGGATGGTTCTTTTCCATAGGAAGGAAAGCATGGAACACCAGTGTTTCAGGGGCAGACGAAAGACAGCCATCAGAGGCCTAGGCCAGGCAGACCTCTCTGTCCTGGTAGCTTTTGTCTGAAAGCAACCCTTGGATATAGGGAATTTGGGAGGCGGAACCCCAGTTTCAGCCATTTCTGCATAGGTAAGAAGGACAGTTCTTTCTATAGGAAGGAAAATATCGTGCTCCAGGGTTTTGAAAGGAGTTGAGAGGCAGCCACCAAGAGTCCAAGGACAGCCAGGCCTGTCTTTTCTAGCAGCTTTTCCCATGGGAGCAATCCTTGGATATAGAGAGTTTTGGAGGTGGAATCCCAGTTTTGGCCATGGGCCTTCTCAAGATGGATGGGTTTTTTACCTATAGGAAAGTAAAGTATGAAGTCCAAGTGTTTTGGAAGAAGATGAGAGGTGGCCACCCTTAGGCCAAGCCAGACCTGTCTCTCCTGGCACCTTTCATCTAGGGGCTGTCCTTGGACGTAGGGCATTTTGGAGGTGGAGTCTCAATTTTAGACATGGGCACCTGGACAGGAAGAAAAATTCTTTTCATTAGGAAGGAAATCACAGAGCCCCAGGGTTTTAGAGGTATGTGAGTGCCAGCCCTCAGGAAGCCAAGGCCAGCCAGACTTGTCAGTCCTGGCAGCTTTTGTCTGGGAGGTATCCTTGGATATAGGGAATTCTGGAGGCAGATGCCCAATTTTGGCCTTGGGTGCCTGGTTAAAATGGCTCGTTTTCCCTCTAAGAAAGAAAAGCACATGGTCCCAGTGTTTCAAAGGCAGATGAGAGGTGGCCCCTGGGTGACCAAGGCAGCCAGATCTGTCTATCCTGACAGATTTCATCTGAGAACAATGGAGGAGGAATCCCAGTTTTGTCCATAGGCCCCTGGGGGAGAAGGACAGTTCTCACCCATAGGAAGGAAAGCCCAGAGCCCCAGTGCTTCAGGGGCAGATGAGAAGCAGCCCTCGACATGCCAAGGCCAGGACCTGTCAGGTGGTCCCCAGGAGGCCCAGCCAGCCAGACCTGTTCCATGTTCCCTTGGTTTATGTAATCCCACAGTGTCACAATGGTCTCCTCAGTTCCATGAGGCCCTGGAGTGTCACAATGTTCTCCTTGCTTCTGTAGTGTCACAATTGCCCCATGCTTCCACGGGGCCTTGCAATGTCACAATGGCTTCGTGGTTCCACAAAGCCCTGATGTGTCACCATGGCCCCTCAGCTCTATGTGCCCTCGCTGTGTCACAGGGCCTCCTCAGCTACACTCTGGGCTCCACAAGGTCATCACGGACCCCTGGTTCCTTGTGGCCCTGGAGTTTCACAATGGTCTCCTTGATTCCATGAGTCACCACAATGTCACAATGGCCCCTTGGTTCCAAGAGGTTCTATAGTGTTACCATGGTGTCCTTGGACTAATGTTGTAACAACTGACCCATGGTGGAGATCACCAAAATACAGAATGCCCTCAGCAGTTCTTTCTCTTCCTGAAATTTTCTTCAGTTCTCCAGGGCTTCGGCAGCTGATTGGACTCAGTTTGGAGTTCTGCTAAGGAGGAAGATTTCAAAGCACACCTCATGACTTTTTTCCATTAATCAAGTGAGTATTTTTTATTTACCAGCTGAGAGAAGAGCTGATAGAAGCATTCCCCAGGTGATCTTGATGCTGAAGGTCTTTTTAGGAGGTCTGGACACAGAGAAGAACCTCTGCGGTGAGGAATCCACCTCAGCGGCGAGGAAGCCGCCTCTGCAGCGAAGAAGCCGCCTCTGCGGCTCCCGGAGACGGAGAGCGTGGTAGCTGCTGAAACATGAAGAAAGAAGCCGCATAACACTGGGACTGAATGTGCAGCTTTCCAACAGAGAGAAAACAGTACTTTAACACTCTGCAACCGTTTAAACTCACAAAAACATTCATATGGAAGGAGTTCCTGCAAAACAATGCTGTGCTCGCTGCTGGTCCTCCTGAAGCTCTGGGTGCTGAATTTTATGCTTTCCTTACAATTTCAAGATGCAAAGAACTTGATGAGTTCAAGGGAAGGTGTGGGAGGTATTTGCTGTGCTGGCACAATTTCTCTCACCTAGAAATAGTGGAAAAGCTTTTGCCTGCGATGTAGGCGATAAGAGACGCATTAGACGGGCATCAGGAGCTGTCCAAAGGTAAGAGCCGGTTCCTGGCGTCTTTCGGCAGAAGCACCACTCCGGAGCACACAGCAGCCTGCAGTATGCTCTGTGCACAACGAAGCCGCCTCTGAGGCGAAGAAGCCACCTCTGCGGCTCTGGGAGACGAAGAGTGCGGTGGCTGCTGAAACGTGAAGAAAGAAGCCGCATAACACTGGGACTGAGCGTGCAGCTTTCCAACAGAGAGAAAACAGTACTTTAACACTCTGCAACCGTTTAAACTCACAAAAACATTCTTGTGGAAGGAGTTGGTCTAAAACAATGCTGTGCTCGCTGCTGCTCCTCCTGAAGCTCTGGCTGCTAAATCTTACGCTTTCCTTACAATTTCAAGATGCAAAGAACTTGATGAATTCTAGGGAAGGTCCAGGAGGCATTTGGTGTGCTGGCACACTTTCTCCTTGCTAGACAGAGTGGAAAAGCTTTTCCCTGCCATGTAGGCGACAAGAGATGCATTAGATGGGCATTCGGAGTTGTCCAAAGGTAAGCGCCTGTTCCCGGCCTCTTTCGGCACAAGCCCCCGCTCCGGAGCGCACCGCGACCCGCAGTATGCTCTGTGCACAAAGAAGCTGCTTCTTCGCCTCCCAGAGAACTGAAAGAACAAGCGGAACCTTGACACCTGTTTGCCACAGTTTTCGGTGGTTTTTGCGCTCTAGCCATTTTATTATTATTATTACTCCAGGTGTCGCTTCTGGGCAAGCTTTTGCTACTCTCATGAATTTGGGATTCTGGATTGTCAAAAAATCAGACGTAACTTTAGGTGTTTGATAGTATGTGACGTAGATACTATTAGACACAGCACACTGCAGAATAGTAGTGCTACAGATTTATTTTTGTTAGCCCATTGGCACGCCTGTATGGAATTTGAAGGATTGAATGAACCCACCTGACCGGTCTGCAGCCATTCACAGTAAACTCATACGGTGACAAGATACCATGAAGAAATTTACTGGGAATTAGTGGGGTTTGCATCAATGGTTTGAGGGATGGGAATGAACTGGATGGTTGAAAGATCTCATAAGTAGAGCTCTGTTATTACTGGTAGTCATTCTTATATTGCTTTGTGTTATTCCATGCATCATGAAATTGGTGAGCTGCTTAGTAGAAAATACGGTGGATAGGGTCTTGCTGGTGCAAGAAGAAGAAGAAGACGAAGAAGAAAAAGAAGAAGAAGAAAAGAAGAAGAAGAAGGGGGAATTGTGTGATGAAAGTTTTCTAGTTAAGAGTGGGTCAAAGCCATGGTCCTGCTCTAGAAGGAGATGAGGTTTCTGCAGTCTTTGTCATCTCTAGTGCTTGGGATTTCTATACAAAACCAGTGGGAAGTTTTCTGAAGGCAGTCCAGAAGCTGGCAATATGGACAGCTTAGAACTGAATACTTGCTGCAGTGCCACCATGGTGCTAGCAGAAATGACTTAGAAAATTTAAAACGGCAAACAAAGAAGTTGAAAGGAAAAGAACATTAACCGTTATTTTATTCTTCTAATATATCCTTCTTTAAATCATCATTTTCATGCAGTTTCATGGCTTGCATTGGTATCCCTCCAAAGGAATCTGCTACAGAGGAAGCTTTTTAATGGAGTAGATGTGACAAACACAGGCCAAGTTGCCTTTTTTGGCATCAAATCCGAGTTATGCTTCAGCTACCCTTTGCTTAAGGTTCTTAGCTCACACTAAGAATTTTACTCATGATTGAGCAAATTTTACTGTCATGATTGAGCAAATTTTACTGTCATGATTGGGCAAATTTTACTGTCATGATTGGCATTGAAACTTTTCAAGGAAAGCTCTGAATAGCAGTGTTTGTGTAAAAATAGTATTTTATCTCCTGTATTTGTGTGAAGCAGGTAAGCCTTTTGCTGTCACCAGTGTTGCTTAACCTTTGTCATACCTCATGTCATATCCCTCTTCATATCCATATTGTGCTTAAGGGTTATTAATCTACTTTAGAATTGGCACGTGGAATAAGACTACTTTTTCTTTTTGAAAGCTAATGTCATTTGACCTACTTACAGCAAATTATTCAGTAATTGTAAGTCCCCGGCTAACATCTTTTACACATATTCTAACCTTCTAAACAAGTAAGAAAAGCACTCTCCAATACTTTACTTTCTTAAGCACAAAAAATGCTTCCCTCCTTTGCAGTTGGCAGCTCTCAAAATGAACAACATATCTATTTTCAAAATAAATAAAAGGAGTCCCTTCCATTTGGAAATGTTTTTAAATTGGTTTTGAATATACAAAACATATCCTTACCGCATGCATTGCATGCAGATTTAATAGTTGTAAAAGCAGACCGTGTGCTTTTGTTTGGATAGCACGGTTTTCCACAGTTTTCTACAATTGTTCTTGGCACAGTTTTCCACTTGCCGGGACTGTTAGGACACTCAAAGATACTTCTAAGGAACTTTAGTAAGCAGAAAAGGAGGAGAGGTTGTGCCTTATTCTGGGCTTCCTTTGGTTTTCTTTTTGTTTTTTTTCCTCTTGCTCTTTTTCATGTCACCTTTCTAGATATTGTGATTTAGATTTGCAGTTGACTAAGCTATGTTTTCTGTCTGGAATTCTTGTAAATTCTGAAAGGAACCCAACCTGTTAATATGCATCTTTTTATGATTTGCTAGCTACATATAAAATCTTCCTGCTGCTCTAAAATGCTTTTATTTGATATGCATTTTTGTCACCATGCCAATGAAAAGAGAATAGTTCCTCTCTTCACTGCTTTTGTACTGTATTCAGTTCAATGTGCGCTAATGGTGCAAAAAAGTCCTGCTGGAAGAAAGGATCTGCGTACAAACCGACCAAGACACGTGCTACAAGGGTCTTGTAAAGGTTCAAAGTTTCTCTACCTTTCTGGCAGTCTGTCTTCACAGCAAGACTTGATGAGGTATTTTGCTAGTGTTTCTTTGACAGAAAGCAATAACAAAGCAAGCAAAATGGAGCAGCAAAAGAAGATAGCAGCAAAAGGTACATTATCCCCTCTGTTATTTCTCATTGTCAAAACAATTTTTTTCTCGCCACGTTACATAAAATACCTCAGTAGAGCTAAGGACTAGAAAAATGCAACTCTGTTCTGGATTCATTAAAACCATAGCTATCTGTGGACAGAAGTGCCCAGTGTGATGCTGGGAACTTCTAGCTGGTTTCAGTAAGCTGTCTGGAGAACTGCATTTTTGGTGGGCTTTACTCGTGTGTCTGTAAGGTGGGGAGTTTATATGGGGCCTTGAGCTCTGAGAGTGCCATAGGCACAGAGACCCATGGTGTAGCTCTCTGACCAGCCGCAGCACACTGAGACATGATGGATGACTCCCAGAGTTCACGTGGTAGAAAGGTTTTCTGCCTCTGTGAAGGACGACACTTCCATTTTCTTGCATAGAGCCATTGTGTATGTCACAATGATACCTTGAATTCATCAAGTGCTATTTGCACAATGGCCAGTGAGCTTGGATTTTTAAGCTACTCGTGTTTGATCTGTTTCCTGTTTCAGTAAACAGCAAAACTTCCAAGGACTGCAAGGAAAAGAAGATGAAGCTGCTACCGTATTTCAAATGCTTGTATAATAAAATGGTGATTCTTGCACATATTTGCAATGGTAATTTCAGGTACTGAAACACCAGCTCTGCTCAGGGCAATTCTGAAATTGACTTTAGCTGTTTTCCATGTTTCTTAGCGGGGGGAACTTGTGGAGGAATGGCTACAGGACAGAGGTCACGTAGACATTCTCTTGTTAGCTGACTAAGGACTGGGAAAGTACCAAACCCAACTTATCTGAGTTTCTGCACTTGCGAAAACATTGTGTCCTTGAGTGTAGCTGTAGTACGATAACAGTAATGAGAAAGAGACCTGAGAAACAGAAATATAAATTCTCAAGAATGAGGAAGAGCTGATATTGTAGTACAACCAATAGATTGCTTGGCTTACAGAATATGCATGAGCTTATTACTTGTTGTGAATAAATGTCTGGGGCTTTATCAATAAATCGGAGCTTGCTGATCCTCATATTGAGTGTCCCGAGACTTCCCTCACCGCAACAAATGGCGCCTGAACAGGGACCTTACAGAAGGCTTAGAACCTGCGAGCCACAGCCCAGTGCAGATCCATGTCAGTCCCAAAGCAGGGCGGGAGGCAAAAAGAGCGGGCTCCTTTGCCCTGAGCAACCTTATATAAGAGCTCGGCGGACTGAAAGTCGCTGATGTTCTTGCAAGGGCTGCAACAGCGCTGACGATTAGATTAAAAAGTAATGGAGAGGCAAGAGGTTTATAACCTTTTTAAATGCTTTTTAGAAAAGCAGGGACTACAAGGTATAGACCTAGCAAAAGAACTCCCGGGATTGCTTGCATATGGAGTTGCAAAAGGGTGTTTTATAGATCCTAACCAGGTCTTTGAAGAGTTAGAGTGGTGTAGATTTGGAGATAAATTATGGCAGGCAGTGCTAGATGATTGTAAAACTGCAAAAAAGTTGTCTAAAACATGGCAAATAGTTGCTGATGCCTTAAAACAACATCAAGCTGAGCAAAAAGTTGCTCAGGCAGCTTCCACTCGACTGGGAATGCCTGCTTCTAGCAGGAATAGCGGGGCCTCAGCATCCACTATTATCTCCTTATCCCCTCCCCCCAGCAACTAATATGGTGTATCTACCAGCGGGGACGACCTCAGCGCCAACCGCTCCCCCCACTCCCCCTGCGCCTCTGCTTGCCGCGGGGGATTGCCCTAGCCGAAGGGACGCCAAAGAAAGAACAAAAGAAATGCTTGACCCAGAGGCAGTCCAAATTGCTAATGAAAAGCATAAAATTTGGCAAGCAATTACAGGAGAAGCCATGGCCGCAAGCGACACAGCGGCTGCTAATGCCTTACTTGAAGTAGCTTGTCCCGTAGTTTTTACACTGAATCCTGCCAGAAGTTTGCAAGCAACAATTACTGCCTTAGATTGGAAGTAGGTGGCACAGCTCCATGCCACTGTAAGTGAGTGTGGCATCCACAGAGAACCCACCCGTCAAATGCTGAATTATTTATAGGGAGACAACATACTGTTGCCATCAGATATTAAAAGCCTCATGAAACTAGTGCTTACCCAGCATCATCAGTTGTTAAATGCTCACTGTCAGGCTGCGTGCCAAGAGTCTGTGGCTACCCAGAGACAGCCGGGAGATCCGCTATATAGAGTTACTGTAGAAGAGCTTATAGGAGTGAAGGCATACATAAAGACAGAAGCGCAAGTGTTAAACAGACCTGAGAAGCTGAAGGAGGCTATGCGGTTGGCCTGGGTGGGGCTCGATAGGGTGAAAACCCCAGGGGGTATTCCCTCATACATGAGAATTAAACGAAGAAGAGAAGAGCTATTTAAGTTGTTTATTGACAGAGTAGCGAATGCTATTCAGACAGCAGAGATCCCTAAATATATGCACAGAGCACTGTTAAAGAAATGTGCCCTGCAAAATTGCAACCCTGCCACTCGAAATATACTTGTCACACTCCCTAGTACCTAAACTGTTGAAGAAGCTTTAGAACGAATAGCTCAGGTACCAGTGGGGCCGCAAACTATATCAGTAGAAGCAGTAAGAGAATTAAGAAGTAATTTAAAAGAACAAGTGCAAGCAACACAGAATCAAGTGTCAGCTGCCCTTGCTCCCTTGCAAGTGTCAGTAAATCGGCCTCAGAGAAAAAGACTATCATGGTTCCGATGCTTCCGCTGTGGACTAGCTGGCCATATGCGACGGAATTACACAGTGAGAACTGTCTAGTGCCAGCGCTGTACACACACAATGAGTCAGCCTGCCATCGTGGCTCGAGAAACCGAAGGCTCAGCGGGAAAGGTTGCCTCGCGTTGACACAAGCTGCCCAGGACCCGAGCGCCTTCCCAGCACAAGTGCCTCCTCCCTCCACCCCACAACCCGCAGAAGCCTCAGCTTAGACTTAGCAACCTCAATAGACTGTACCTTAATGGACTGCAAGCCACAGTGTATCCCCCCAGAGATTAAGAGCCCTGTTACGGCAGGTGGACAATCAGTGGAAGCTTTATTGATTAGACGCTTGTCTGCCAGCATGGTAACACTTACTATTATTGTTGGACTAATTGATGCTGATTATACAAGAGAAATACAAATAATGGCACAAAAGCTATTCCCACCGTTGTTCATTCCAGCTGGATCACGAATTGCTCAATTGATTCCTTTGCCTCAATTAACCAGAAGAACTTTACCACTTAGCAAGCAGCAAGGTGGTGAAGGTAGTTTTAGCTCTACAGGAACAATGGCATTGTTAACAGTAGACTTAAAGTATGGTCCTAAAAAACATATTGACGTTCAGTATCAAAGCCACACCATCACCCTAGTTGCGCTCCTAGACACCAGCACAGACGTTAGCATCATAAAGACACAGAAATGGCCACCTCAGTGGCCCACCCATGCAGCAGATGCTACAGTGGCAAGAGTAAGAAGACTCACACTTGCACGAAATCCCCTCTGTTGAAAATTCTTATAGAAAGAAAGACTGTCACCTGTGCAGTTTCTGTAATACCACTCCCTGCTGGGCCGCGACGTGTTAGCACAATTGGAAATGGTCCTTACTACAGATCTCCCTTTATAGGGACGGCCATTGCATGGACTTTCCCGATCCCACTTCAATGGAAAACAGAGGACCTGGTATGGGTTGAGCAATGTCCTTTAAAAAGGGAAGGTCTCATTCAGCCACACAAGCTGGTACAGGAGCAGTTTGACCAAGGACATCTTTGGCTCTCTGTTAGCCCTTGGAATACTCCTGTTTTTGTGATCAAAAAGAAATCTGGCAAATATCGGCTCCTGCATGATTTACGTGCCATCAATGATCAGATGCATACTATGGGAGCCCTGCAGACCAGACTGCCTAATCCTGCAATGCTCCCTGAAAGATGGTCCCTCCTCATTATTGATCTAAAAGACTGCTTTTTCACCATCGCCTTGCATGAAGCAGATAAGCAACGCTTTGCCTTTACCCTGCCTGCATTAAATTGAGAAGAGCCTGCCCAGAGATATGAATAGATGGTACTTCCACAGGGAATGCGGTGCTCCCCTACCCTTTGTCAATTGTATGTTGATGCAGGTTTGCAGCCAATTCAAAAGGCGTGGCCCAAGGTTATCATTTACCATTATATAGATGACATTCTTCTTGCTCAATCATCACCATTCTCTCCAGAGCAAAACCAGCAATTAGCTCAACAGCTCCAACAGCAAAGCCTGGTAATTGCTGCAGAAAAGGTGCAAGAAACGAGCCCTTAGAAATACCTAAGGTGGAAAATCACTGACCAGCACATTCAGCCTCAAAAACTCCGTATTATGATTGATCTTCAAACACTCCATGATGCTCAGTGATTATTAGGAGATCTGCAATGGCTTCGCCCAGTGATTGGCATTCCCGACAAATATCTTGAGGAGCTGCAACCTCTTCTAAAGAGTACGGACCCTGAAGCTAAAGTATCCTTAACTTCACAACGAAGAAGCATACTGCAAGACATTACCACCATGGTTGCCCATCACTCATCGCCGCCAAGAGAGCCTTCCATTAAACCTTACCATCCTGGCAAGAGACAAGCACCTACTAAAGGCCATCACGCAGCACAAAAGAAAACAGAGGAGAAGCAGGCAGCTGAACAGATCCTCTTAAAGTGGATTGCCCCTCCCCTACAGCCTCGAAGAACGGTGCAGGAAAAAGTACGGACATCGGCGGAGCTTATTAAAAGGGGCAAACTCCGAATTCTGCAAATTACAGGGGAGCGACCAGGTGAAATTCACGTCCCTATCCATGAAGAAGACCTAAAGTGGTATTTGCTCAACTCCACAGCCCTCCATAATGCATTGATAGAAGATGGAGCTGTAATTCGTATTGAGCCTTTAAAATCACCTGTATTAGCATGGATGGCAAATCAAGGCTGGAAAAAAATTCCAAAACGGGCTGATCAACCACTGCCGAACGCTGTCACAGTTTTTACAGATGCTGGGAAGCAGTCTTGAACAGCTGCCGCCACTTGGAGAGACGTTGAGGGATGGCATCATCAAATCCTGCAGGCAGAGCAAAACGATTCCCTGCAGACTCTTGAGCTGTTGGCAGTAGTATGGGCCCTGTCACACTGGCTGCATCAACCTTTGAACAATGTTACAGATTCACAATATGTGGCAGGGGTGGCAAATCGCATTGAGGAGGCAAGTATTAGAGACGTGAGCAATAAACGGTTAGGAGAGCTCCTGATGCAGCTCCAGCGGGCCACACAACAAAGGACTGCCAGCTATGCTGTTTTGCACATTCGCAGTCATCAGTGGGACCAAGGACTTGGAGAGGGCAATGCAAGGGCAGATCGTCTAGTGGTTGTGACAAATGAAGCCCCATTGTCGCCTCAGTGCCGAGCTAGAGAGGCTCATGCAGTATTCCACCAGAATGCTCGGGGTCTCCACCAAGCATATGGTCTCTCCTTGGAAGAGGCTAGGGCCATTGTGAAGGCCTACCCCACATGCAGCCACCATAATCAGGGCTTAGGGCTTGGGGCAGGAGTAAATCCGAGGAGGTTGAAGGCCAATGAAGTATGGCAGATGGATGTCACAGATGGATGCCTGCATTAGGTCGGTTAAAATACCTGCATGTTACCATTGACACTTACAGCAACATGATTTGGGCTACTCCTCAGCCTGGTGAAAAGTCAAGGGACGTAAAACGGCACCTTACAAGTTGCTTCTCAGTTATGGGGGTGCCTCATTGTATCAAAACTGACAATGGGCCTGCCTATAAAAGCAAGACAGTTGTGCAATTCATGCAAACATGGGATATAAGCACATAACCGGCACAGCTCATTCCCCCACAGGTCAGGAATAGTGGAACGAGTTAATGAAACTGTGAAGAAGTATCTTGAGAAATTTCGGAGCACAGTGGGTCCACATTAAAGGGTTAATAAGAGCCTGTTTGTAATGAATTATTTATGTGTGTTTGGTGACCACCAAGAGCCTCCTGTAATTAGGCATCATGTTAGCCATACGGAAAAGCAAAAACAGCCATCCATGTGGGTCTGTTACACAGATCCCAAGACAGGACAGTGGAACAGGCCTGCAGAAGTGGTCTTTGTGGGCAGGGGTTATCTTTGTGTGCTTACCCCAACAGGCAACATCTGGGTCCCTAGCCAGTGGGCCAAACCTGAGGTCGGTCATCCTGGCATTGGAGGAGGAGTGGAACAGACTAATTCTTCTGCTCCACCTGGCCATAGAGCCGATCATCCAGCCAGTGATATATCTGCTGGGGTGTCATCGGGTGATATGGCAGACGCTTGAAGATCTTGATGAGCTGATAGCAACATTAGGAAACGTGTATCCAGGGGGTCGTAGTGATATACAGTGCTTAAATTGTCGTGATAGACACTGTCGTGCTTGGGTTAAGCTCTGGTGTGGGGGCTGTAAAAGAACCCTGTGGGTGCACCAAAGGACATTGCATAGCTTATGGTGCGCAAACTGTAACTTTCAGTGGAACCAGTGGAATATAATCAAGGCATTATGACAGGCGACAGTGTTTCCACGTTTGGAGGGTGTAGCTTTGTTTGAAAGTGAAGAACAGAAGGTCATAGCACGATTGAGGTGGAGGGCCCAAAAAGAGGTGGATAGGATCCAAAGTCAGCAGCTGTCCAAAATAGAGGAAACTGTCTGTGACTATGGCCTTAAGATTCCATTGCAATGGATGGTTCTGCCCCAGGACTGGGGCGAGTTGTGTCATCACTTTGCTCGCATGCCTCCTCCTAGTAGAGACAGCGGGTCACGTAGAAAGTACAGGGGTAGGAATTCCTCGCATGGCCCCAACTCAGCCTAAGACCAATATTTGGGTCACTCCAGCAAACTTAACCAATCAAGAGGCCATTTGTTTGTCATTGTCTTCTCCAGGTAATCCATTTACAACCTGCTTAGTCAGGCTACCAGTGGATCCTTGGCCATTTACCTCAAGTACACCCACCTTCAGGACCAACGACTCTAGAGCAAGTGTAGATAACTAGGACCAGTGAGTTTCCCATTTTCCCATAGCACCACAGGAACCCCAAGAATTAGAGCTGTTAGGCTCAGTGATGGCAGATGCATGCCCTAATTTTAACCATATAAGCTGGCTGCCAGCAAAGAACCATTCCACTATTGTAACTTCTGGCATGGCTGTCTGCCATGATACAACTGCCTGGTGCAGTTATACTACAAAGAAAGTGTCAATCTCATCAAATTACCCTATTCAATTGCCAGCAGGTTACTTCTTAATATGTGGAGACCGTGCCTGGCCTGGTATCCCATCTATGCTGCCAGGGGGGCCATGTACAATTGGATGGCTGTCTCTACTTACACCCAACACTTCCATGAAACTAAATACGAGCTGCTGCCATCATCAAAGTAAAAGAATGGCCCATGCATTTACTGCTGACTGTAAAGATGATGTAAAATTTTGGTCCCCAGGGGCCATAATTGCAGCGTCCTTTCTAGCTCCAGGGGTGGCAGCCGCAGGTGCCCATGCCACCCTAAATAAGTTGGGATGCTGGCTCGCGAAACAAACCAATGCTACTTCTATGGTGCTTTCTAGCCTTTTGCTTCATGTTGATTCTATACACCATGCAACGCTTCAAAATAGAGCTGCAATTGATTTTCTTTTGCTTGCACAAGGCCATAGCATAGAATTTGAAGGCATGTGTTACATGAACCTTTCTGACTATTCTCAGTCCCTCCACTCCCAGCTCTCTGAGTTGCAGAAGTTGACTATAAACTTACAAGTAGAATCAGGCCTTGGAGTTGATGGATGGCTCAAATCTTTAGGCCTGGGGTCCTGGCTACATGCTATTGCTAAGGCTGGTATTATAGTAAGCATTATAGCTTTTTAGTAGTGTTAGTTTTGCCTTGCTTTTGTATATGCTTGCAAAATATGGTGCAAAGAATGATATCTGCTGCATTTAATCAAACCTTGCTTGTGCAAAAAGAAAACAGGGGAATTGTGGAGGAATGGCTACAGGACAGAGGTCACGTAGACATTCTCTTGTTAGCTGACTAAGGACTGGGAAAGTACCAAACCCAGCTTATCTGAGTTTCTGCACTTGCAAAAACATTGTGTCCTTGAGTGTAGCTGTAGTACGATAACAGTAATGAGAAAGAGACCTGAGAAACAGAAATATAAATTCTCAAGAATGAGGAAGAGCTGATACTGTACAACCAATAGATTGCTTGGCTTACAGAATATGCATGAGTTTATTACTTGTTGTGAATAAATGTCTGGTGCTTTATCAATAAATCGGAGCTTGCTGATCCTCATATTGAGTGTCCCGAGACTTCCCTCACTACGACATGAACTGAGACACTTCTGGCTTTCAAGGCAAGGCGTTTGACAGTATCCTCAAAAAGGCTCAGGATGCTGGATGAAAAGGTGAAAAGACTGGGGTGAATGGGGGAAATTTCACTTCTGGTTTATGTCATGGATTCAGCCAGATGATCAACAATCATTAGTTTAATGAGGCAGCAGCGTAGTCTTTTACTCTTGCATATCCCCAAAGGCTTAAACCATCCAGCAGCTTCTTCCTTGCAACAAAAGCCACGGCCAAAAGTCAGGCCTGGCCGTCACCTTCTCCTCACAGCCTACAAACTCTGCCAAATGATACCGGTGATACTCACTTTCCTGCTCAGCTATATGGACAAGCACATCCTCTTCATGTCGCCGAGTCCTTAGTGAAACCAAACAGCGGTTCACCTTCAAACAGCTCAGTGTGCCAGGACAGAAAGCTTTCACTGACCTGTCCCCTTGCCTTTTCCTTGCAGCCTTTTCTTTTCAGAGCACCCACCGAGGCATTGCACTTTGCTTCTCAGCTGAGTGCATTGTCATATTGCTGGAGTCCCATGCGTCCATCTTCTTCTCTCACAAACTGCTTCTGTTGAAACATGTTGATGTGATGTGCTTTCCTGCTCAGCTATTCACACCGCCACTTTCTGTGTCCTGCTTGCAGTCTGAATCTAAACGGGGAAGTTCTGGCTATGTCTCACACACACAGATGTGCCAGGATGAAAAGGTTGCTTGGACCTTGCCACTTACGTTCGAAAACATCTGTTCACTCCACAATCAAGAGACAGCTTTCTTTGCTTTACATCTTACAAACTTCACACACACACATGTTGAGAGTTTTTTGCAGGACAATGGACATATACAGCATATGCACAATCCAGTCTACATAGAAACTGAGTAAGGTCACCATGCCCTTGAAGGACACGAAAGGAGAAGAACACGCTCAAAAGCAGACAGTTCAGGATGCAAAGGCAGACAAGAAAACCGCAGCGAGACACATGAAGAAGGAAGACTAACTAAAATTAACTAAAATATTAAAATGCGTGCGTAAAAAGGATTTAACCAATCATGTATTAGCTTGAGGCGTGAACAATAGAGAACAGTATAAAAATGGCTTGCTTTTTGTAATAAATTGGCTTCACTTGATCATATTGATCATGGCGTGATGTCCCGTTACTGTTCCTCCGCACACACACACACGCACACACAGAGACACAGAGACACAGACACACACGCACAAGAGAGAGCCGTGCACTTTCTTTCTTTCTTAGCTGCACTCACCTATTTCCCACTTTGACCTCTCTACCACTTTTCTCCTGGCCTTGCTGCGGAAGGACATTTCCTGTTAAGGTGCCCATTGTGTTGCCTATCCCTCCCTACATTGTCTTGCCTTTCCTACCCAACCTTGCACTTCCTTGTCATTGCTGACCATTCCTTTTTTTTCCTTTTCCTTCCTGACCCATGCATGTCCTTCCCTTGCCCTTCATACCAAGGCAGTGCCTTGCACTGTCTTGCTCACCTATCCTTCTTTTCCTTCCCATTTGTCCAGCTCCAATCTTTCATTTCCGTCTCCTTCTAGGACTCTCATTACCTTGCCTCCCACTCCTTTGTGTTGCCTGGCAAAGCCACCACTTATCTTGCCTTGCCCATGAACCCCTTCCTTGCCTTGCATTACCTTGCTCACCAGTCCCCCACCTGGAATTCAACACCTCTCTTTTTGTGGAATTTCTTCAACTTGCTTCCTAATTCCCTACCTGCTTCTCCTAGGATTCTCCAGGCTTCCACTGGCTTTTTTTTTCTCAAGGTCCCACATTTTCAGGAGCACGTGAGAGCAAGCCTGGAGGTCACATGCAAGCACACCTATCTATCCTGACAGCTTTCTTCTGACATCTATCCTTACATGTCTTGAATTTTGGACACAAAATTCATCTTTCACCCTTGGGCAACAGGACCAGAATGACAGTTCTTTTGAATGCAAAGGAAAGCAGGCAACCCAAGTATCTTAGGTGCAGATTAGAGATGACCCATACAAGATCAAGGCTGGACAGAGCGGTCTGTCCTTGATAGTGGGGCCCTGGAAAAATGTTAAAAATAGACTCTGAAAATGTTAGGCTTTGTGCTTGCCAGATCATGTGAAATTGCACCTGCGTAAGCAGTATATGATAAATGATATAATTGTTAGATGTAATGATTGTTTAGTAATTAAATATAATTATTGTTTAATCACAGGAATAATCATGAGAAACTATGTTAGAAGTTTGAGGGGGGTCACAAAGAGCCCATGCTTGAATGAAATCTATGTATACAATAGAACAATATAAGTTTAATAATTTACATGAAAGTTATATAACAATAGAATATAAAAACATGTTCATCCAGAACCCATGTCAGAGTCAGATTTGGGTTTGTACCCCTGACACCCAGAGTTCTTCAATAAAAGCACCTGCATATAATCATTCTCGTGATTATGTGTTTCTGAACCCTAATATTTTGGCTACCCAGATGGGACCCTGTGAGTGCTGCTGAGCGAGTTCGCCACTCAATCACGCTCCAGCCAGCACCGAGGGATTCTTGGGGAGCCCATCGGCCGTGACCGCCTCTGCTGCTCACAACGTCCCTGGGAGAGAGGTAAGGTGCTTTTACTTTGGTTTGGTTGCCTGCCAATAAGACACAGCAAAAGCTACGCTTGGTCGGGCTAAGGAATTCCTGTTCCATAAGACAATTGTGAAAGCATTGCAGGTTTGGCATTTGTGGTGCATTTTTGGATGGAGAAGCTCAAAGGGATGTTGGGCAGCAATGCCTCTATTCCACGAACTTCTCCTTTGGGGTGCTTATTAGCACATTAGAAACAGGGTAATTTTGGGTAAGAATTACGTAAGGCTAAGTTGATTGATTATTGTAATACATGGTGGCCAGAATATGTCTTGGAGAATGGTGAAAAACGGCCAAAGTACGGGATTTTGCAATATAACACCATTTGGCAGTTAATGTCGTTTTGTAAGCAAGAAGGAAAATGGGATGAGGTTCCGTCTGTTGATTTGTTTTTCTATTTATGGGAAAAGCCAGAATGGCAGGATGAATGTGGATTAATGGTGGTAAGAACATCTGCAAGTGATAAGTGTGGGGTTTGTGAGAAACGTTGTCTAGAACACTTGGCATTGACAGAAAGTCTGAGTAGGGAAAATTATACAGATATTGATTTACAGGTAGCTCCAATAAGACCAAGAGAACCTAGCCCTATCCCACCTGCTTCACCTGTCCCTATCCCACCGTCTGCCCTTACCCCACCTAATCCTGAATCGATCTCGTCTAGTACACCCTTCTCTCTTTATCCTCCTCTCCCACCGTCACCTGATCCCTCTTCCTTGGAAGATGAGCAAAACCTAACTGTGATAGAAAGGAGGGGGAGGGATGCAAGTGAAAAAGATAGTAATAGTGATGAATCAATGACACCAGTATCTCACAGAACTCGAAGTCCATCAAAGCTTGCCCCAATTGTGGGTAGAAAAGATCTGGGCGGACAAAAGTGAACTGCGATCCCTCCCTTGTGACAAGGTGTGGGAATGGAAGGGCCAGTGTTTGTAAAAGTGCCTTTTTCTCCTGCAGATTTAGTTATTTGGAAACAGTCAGCCAGAACTTACAGAGAAAATCCTGATAAGGTGGCATGAGTAGTAAAAATGGTTATGAAAACTCAGAATCCTGACTGGGATGACATACAAGTAATATTAGATACTCTGATGGATTCTACTGAGAAAGAGATGGTACTTAAGGCAGCCAAAGAGAGGGCAAGGGAGGATATCAGAAACGGGCTCGTAACAGGAACTCTAGATGAAAATTTTCCAATTGAGGATCTAAAATGCGACCCTAACTTGTCTTGGGGTATGAGGAGACTACAGAAATATCAGGAGTGGATCCAAATAGGAGTTCAGATTGCTGTGCCCAAAATTATGAATTGGTCTAAACCATACGAGGTTCGACAGGAAAAGAAAGAATCTCCTACTGCGTTTTTGGAAAGGCTCAAGGAGGTAGCAAGGAAATATACAGATCTCCAAATAGACGCAGAACAAGCAAAGGTTCAGCTTGCTCTCATATTCTTGGGGCAGTCACAGGATGATATCAGGAGGAAAATGCAAAAATTAGAAGGGGAGGAATTAAGGAATCCGGATAAACTACTTGAGGTAGCCTGGAAGATATATAATAATCGAGAAAGAGAAGCTAGTAAAAGGCAGCAGCAAAGTCTTTTGGCAGTAATACAAGGAAAGGGGAACCCAAATTTCAGGGGACGTGGCAGAGGTAGTCATGGTAGAGGACTAGTTATGCAAGGGTTAAGCCTAAATCAATGTGCGTATTGCAAAAGGGAGGGGCATTGGAAGAGAGAGTGCCCAAACAACCCAAACAACTGGTTTCACCAGGTCAATCAGTTCCAGCAGGAAAACGTTACCAAGGCGATGGTGTTAGACGAATATAACAGCTGACTAGACATGGAACCTGTAAAACAGGTTCAAGAACCTGTCATTAATATACAGTTAGGGCATAAGGAGGTCAAATTTCTAGTGGATACCAGAGCTACATATTCTGTGCTGAATGATCTGCAAGGACCAGCTGGGGACAAGCAAACAACAATAGTTGGGGCTACAGGGAAAGAGGAAAAACAGCCATTCTTGCAACCCCTAGATTTGTGTTTTGGGAACAAGGTTTTAACACATGAATTCCTATAGGTACCTGAGTGTCCAATTCTGCTTTTAGGGAGGGATTTGCTAGAGAAACTTGATGCGATCATAACTTTTGAAAACAGGAACTTATAATGAAAATACCTGAATCAAAGATGGAACAGATTTTAATGATCAAAGAAAAACTGGTTCCCTCTATCCCTAGGGAGGTAGAAGATGCAGTGATTCCCTCTGTATGGGAAACGGATATACCAGGAAAATCTAAATTGGCACAACCAATGCATGTAGAGTTAAAAGAAGGGGGGAGGGCTGTACAAGTCAAACAGTAACCCATAAAACCAGAAGCACAGCAAGGAATAGTAAAGATTATTGATAAGTTCTTGAAATACCAAATTCTAGAGGAATGTGAATCAGAATTTAATACACCAATATTTCCAGTAAAGAAACCAAATGGTGAATATAGATTAGTGCAGGATTTGGAGCAATAAATAAAATAACAAAGGACACTTATCCAGTGGTAACAAATCCCTACACATTGCTGACATCCATAAAAGAGATATATAAATGGTTTACTGTGATTGATCTAAAAGATGCCTTTTTCTGCATACCCCTTGACAAAGAAAGTAGGAACTGTTTGCCTTTGAGTGGGAAAACCCAGGGAACGGAAGAAAGACCCAGCTCACCTGGACACAACTTCCACAAGGATACAAGAACTCACCGACCCTATTTGGAAACCAACTGGCAAAGGAGCTGGAGATTGGGACCGAGAATGGGCAAGTACCAAGAGACCAATACCTGTTGTTGCAGTATGTTGATGATATACTAATAGCTACAGAAGAAAAAGCAACCTGCATAAAGGTAACAATTGAGATTTTAAATTCACTGGGAATGGGAGGTTATAAAGTATCCAGAGGAAAGGCACAAATTGCCCAACAGACTGTGATCTACCTGGGATGTGACATTTCACAAGGGCAACAAAAACTAGGTACTAACCGTATCCAAGCTACTTGTGCTATTCCAGAGCCCCAGAATCTACATGAGCTGCGAGTCTTCCTCGGGAGGGCAGGATGGTGTCGCCTGTGGATCATAGACTATGGACTGATTGCTAAACCCCTGTATGAGGCTCAGAAGACGCAACCATTCACCTGGGGCAAGCCACAGAAAGAAGCCTTCCTAAAATTAAAAGAAGCACTGACAACTGCTCCAGCATTATGGTTACCTGATCTGTCTAAAGATTTTCAGCTGTTTGTACATGAGAGGCTGCGCCTAGCACTAGAAGTCCTGACCCAACATCTGGGAAGTTGGAAAAGGCCAGTGGGCTACTTTTCCAAACAACTTGACAACATAAGTGCCGGGTGGCCTCCATGTCTGCGGGCAGTCGCAGCGACTATGATGCTGATACAAGAAGCCAGGAAGCTTACTATGGGAAGGCACATAGATGTCTATGTACCACACATGGTAACCACAGTCTTAGAACAGAGGGGGACCATTGGCTATCTCCAAGCAGGATGATAAAATTCCAGGTAGTCCTGACTGAGCAGGATGATGTCACATTAAAAACAACTAACCTTTTGAATCCAGCTTTATTCCTAGGTACCACAACTGAAGAAGGCCCATTAGAGCATGACTGTGTAGAGGTAAAAGAGTACACCTGTTCAGCAAGAGAAGACCCGAAAGATGTCCCACTAGAGCAGCCAGAGTGGGAGCTATTTACAGATGGGAGCAGCTTCATGGAAAACGGAACCAGATACGCTGGATATGCGGTAACAATAGTCAATACAGTAGTGGAGGCAAAGGCATTACCACCAAATACAATTGCCCAGAAGGCAGAACTGGTTGCCTTAACCAGAGCGCTAGAATTAAGTGAAGGGAAAAGGGTAAATATATGGACTGACTCAAAATATGCTTTTGGAGTGGTGCATGTACACGGAGCACTGTTGAAAGAAAGAGGATTATTATCTTCTCAAGGTACGCACATTAAACATCAAGATGCAGTCCTGCAATTGATAAAAGCAGTACAAAAACCTGAACAAGTGGCAATATACTGTAAAGCACACCAATCAGGAAACTCCAAAATCTGTGAGGGAAATCAAAAGGCAGACTGCATAGCCTGACAGGTTGCTCAAGAGGTGCAAACAACAATGGCATTGATATATTTAAAGCTTAATGTATCCCAATTCAATTTGCCTCCAAAACCAAAATATTCAGTAGAAGATGAGAGACTGGCACATTTGCTAAATGCACAAAAGAATTCAGAAGGATGGTATGTGACTGCACAAGGGCAGATAGTGCTACTCCCCTTGATAATGAGAGAAGTTCTACAAATTAAACATAACGAATGTCATTAGGGTGCAGAGGCATTGGTAAAATTACTAAAGCAGAGTTTAATTTCGGTATGGATGTTAACAATGGCAAAATCAGTAATGTCAAAATGTGATATCTGCTTGAAAAACAACCCAGTGGCTAGACGACAGGCACAGCTAGGAAGAATTCGGATAGGAATAGAGCCAGGAGACTATTGGCAGGTAGACTTTGTAGAATTGCCAAGAACTCGAGGTTACAAATACCTGTTAGTGGGGGTTGACACATTCTCTGGATGGCCAGAAGCCCTTCCCTGTCGCACAAACCAAGCAAAGGAAACAGTAAAGTGGTTACTACAGGAGATTATTCCCAGATTCGGGATTCCCCTAGGGGTATCATCAGATAGGGGGCCCCATTTTGTAGCTATAGTAGTAAGAGAGGTAAGTAGATTGCTGGGGATAACTTGGGACCTCCACACACTGTGGAGACCCCAGTCAAGTGGACAGGTAGAGAGGATGAATCAGACACTAAAAAGGCAAATCAGTAAAATATGCCAAGAAGCCAAATTGCAGTGGCCCCAAGCTTTGCCAATAGCACTGTTGAGGATTCGGATAAAGCCTAGGAGTGGGATGTCAGTCAGTCCTTATGAGATACTGTATGGGAAACCATATGAATCTCCTGAGCCTAACCCTAATGTACATGTCACAGGAAAGCAGGAAGGGTGTAATTATCTTTCTCTTGGGAAAACTTTAGCTTGGCTCCAGAGCATCCTTGTGTGGAATAGGCCACTGACTCTTGAGAACCAGTTCATAACATATATCCAGGAGACGAGGTGGAACGAAGAACCACTGAAAGAAAAGTGGAGTGGACCCCATCAGGTATCGCTGACCACCTTTACAGCAGTCAAAGTGGCCGGTGTGGACTCCTGGATTCACTATATCGGAGTGAAGAAAATCCATCCTGGATCATGGACTGTGTGAACTGTGGAACCAACAAGGCTGCAGATAAGATACATTTAATTGCTTCAAGAATGCTATCAGTAATTGTGCCAATGTTATGGTCATTAATGTCTTTGGGATGTGGAATGCAAAAAGAACAACTAACCACTCTTCATTCTAGAATGAAGAGAGAGGTACAAGCAGAAACAAGGTGATAAAAGTTTCTAATGCAGTTCGGGCTGAGAATGTAATGATTGGATTAGTCAAAGACTTTGCCAAAATGCAAAACACCAGTAGAATAACTGCCTGTCTGCCAAAACCAAAGGCAGTGGGAGACCCAGTAAATTGGGGAATCATAACATCAAAACTACCTGAAATACAAAAGAACAAAACAATTGCATGCAAACAGGTACTCAAGTCGACGCAAGTAGTCAAGGAAACTTGGGAGAAAATAAGAACATGGATGAAACCTTTGAGTCAGAAAGACTGTATTACAAGTGATAGCCCACTAGGAACCCCTATGGGAGAGTCAGGAGGCATCACACAATGGCAATGCTATTTGCCACACTATAAAAAGATTATAGAAAATGTTACAAAAACCACTCTGGTATGGAAGTGTGAAGCCAAGGATCAGAAAGATCAGATAGAGCCTTGGGACAGTGCATGGTCTGTGAGTATACTTCAAAAATTCCAATATATGGCAAACACTCCTTGGTGTATTAAGTGGGAAAGTTCCAAGAATGAAACAGATCCAGCAGTAACAAACACTGCCACCAGTAGCAGAACGAGGACAGACAAAGTAAGTTGGTGGGCATGTAATAAAACTTATGACTGCACTTCTGATGATGCAGAGATAAAACAGATGCCACCCCTGGTAATAGCCCTACAAATTGGTTGTGCTTGCAGAAGGATCAAACATAAACAAGGCAAAGTGAATTATAAAATAGTTGTAAGATGTACCAAGAGTACAATCCAAAGTCCAGGACAATTTGCATGGGCAACAAGCGATGGTACCTGGACAACACATCTGCCTGTAGACAGGAAAGTAAAGGAAATTACTTTGGGCTTCCCAACCTTATGTCCAATTTGGAAAAAGTCCCCATTTAATGGAAAACATGAACTTCTGCAGATAAGAGCAAGATGAGACGTTCTAGACAATGAAAATCCAGATGACACTTGGCAAGAACCCTCTAGTGGAGTGAAATTTGGGTGGGCCCTGGAGTCTTTGCTTGGTCCTATAGCAAACTATCAGAGTAGAGAGATGCTGTACAAACTTACAGGGCAGGTAGATAGACTGGCAAGTCACCTGGGAAGGATTTAAACAACTAAACATACAATTACAAGCCACCACAAAAATGACTTTAAAAAATTGATTTGCCTTAGATTTGTTACTCCTGAAAGAGCATGGAGTATGTGGATTTTTAAAGGGATGGGTTCATCATTGCTGCGTTCATATCCCAAATGTAACTGCAGATGTAGAATATGACATCAATCAGTTGAAACAAATAGAGCATGAACCACAAGAAGAGCAAAAGGATTTGACTACGACCTGGCTAGGCAAAATCTTTAAAGGGTTAGGGTGGAATGTGAGTTTATGGATAAAATCTGTCATTGAGAGTGTGATAATCTTACTAATTGTATTCTTAGCAATTTGGTTAGTTTACAGAACCTTTAAAGGAGAGATACAGAAGAAAACGTCCTGGAACCAGAAAATAATAAAGGCACTGACACGAGATCCACACCCACCATCTTCTGGTTCTCCAGTTTGTGATAGCATCCACGACAACGTTTACATCAACCATGGATTTGAAGAACATCAAGTATAAATTGAGAAATAAAGGACTGTATCAAGTGAAAACATTTACACCTATAGTGAAGTGAAAATGCTTTCAAAGGGGGGAGAATGATAGTGGGGCCCTGGAAAAATGTTAAAAATAGACTCTGAAATGTTAGGCTTTGTGCTTACCAGACCATATGAAATTGCACCTGCATAAGCAGTATATGATAAATGATATAATTGTTAGATGTGATGATTGTTTAGTAATTAAATATAATTATTGTTTAATCACAGGAAGAATCATGAGAAACCATGTTAGAAGTTTGAGGGGGGGTCACAAAGAGCCCATGCTTGAATGAAATCTATGTATACAATAGAACAATATAAGTTTAATAATTAACATGAAAGTTATATAACAATAGAATATAAAAACGTCGGAGTCGGATTTGGGTTTGTACTCCTGACACCCAGAGCTCTTCAATAAAAACACCTGCTTATAATCATTCTCGTGATTATGTGTTTCTGAACGCTAACACCCAGATGCTGGGGAAATGACATCATTTTCCTATGGATAAGGGCCTCTGTTTCAGGCCACTGCACCTGGCCAACCAAGGGTGCCAAGTTAGAAAGTGACAAACTTTGCTGGATTTCTCAAAACTAAAGCTGCAAGAAACAAGGACCCTTCAAGTCCACAGAGCCCCAAAGTCCAGCTTTCATCTGATATCCAGACGCTAGGGAAATGACTTCTTTTTCCCACAGAAAATGGCCTCCGTTTGCAGCCACTAGGATGACAGAGGGAGCAAGCTGAAAATAGGCAAATTTTGCTAGATTTCTCCAAAAGCAAAGCTGCCAGAAACTAGGACCATGTGCATCATTAAAGCCCCAAAGGCCACCTTCAAACTGATACCTAGACACTGCAGAAATTACTTCTATTTCCCACCGAAAATGACCTCAGTTTTTGGCCACTCGGCCTGTCCGATAAAAGGCGTCAAGCTAGAAATTGGCACACTTTGCTGAATTTCCCTAAAAGGAAACCAGCAACTCTGACCCTGCAAGTTCTTAGAGCCAAAAAGGCCACCTTTAATCCGATCCCCAGACCCTAGGGAAATGACTTTGTCCTATGGAAAATAGCCTCTGTTTGAGGCCAGTCACCCTGGCCAACAGAGGGCACCAAGGTAGAAATTGGCAAACTTTGTTGGATTTCTCCAAAACTAAAGCTGCCAGCAATGAGGACCCTGCAGGTCCTTAAAAGCCCAAACACCACCTTTCATCTGATTCCCCAGACACTGGGGAAATGGCTTCATTTTCCCACAGAAAATGGCTTACATTTGCGGCCACTTGCCCTGATGGACAAAGGGTTATGCCAAGCTAGAAATTGGAAAGCTTTGCTGGATTTTGCCAAACCTAAAGCTGCAAGCAACTAGGACCCTGCAAGTCCTTTGAACCCCAAAGGCTACCTTTAATCTGATACTCAGACCTTGGGAAAATTACTTCATTTTCCCAAGGAAAATGGCCTCCATTTGCAGCCACTCAGCCTGGCCAACAGAGGGAGCCCTGCTGGAAATTGGCAAATACTGCTGGATTTCTCTAAAACTAAAGCTGACTGCAACAACGACCCTGCAAGTCCATAGAACCCCAAAGGCCAGCTTTCATCTGATACCCAGACACTGGCGAAATGACTTATTTTTCCCATGGAAAATGGCCTCCCACTGCAGCCACTTGGCTTGGCTGAAAAAAGGGTGAAGGCAAGGTGGAAATTGTCAAGCATTGCTGGATTTCTCAAAAACGAAGGCTGCCAGCAACAAGGACCCTGCAAGTCCTTTGAACTGCAAATGCCACCTTTAATCTGATCCCAAGACCCTGGGGAAATGACTTCTTTTTCCCATACAAAATGGCCTCCATTTGTGGCCACTCAGCCCAGCCAACAAAGGGTGCCAAGCTGGAAATGGTCAAACTTTGCTGGTTCCTCTAAAACCAAAGCTGCCAGCAGCAAGGACACTGAACATCCCTAAAGTCCCAAAGTCCCCCTTTAAACTGAAACCCAGACCGTGGGGAATGACCTCTCTTTCCAACAGAAAATGGTCTCCGTTTGCAGCCACTTGGCCTTACCACCAAAGGGCGATGCCAGGGTAGAAATTCACACACTTTGCTGGATTTCTCCAAAATGAAAGGTGCCAGCAATGAGGACCCTGCAAGTCCTTAGACCCCAAAGATCAGCTTTAAACTGATACCCAGACCCTGGGGAGATGACTTCATTTTCCCATGGAAAATGGCCTCCCTTTGTGGCCACTCGCACTGGCTTACTAAGGACACCAATCCAGAAATTGACACACTTTGCTGTATTATTCTTATATGAAAGGCACCAGAAACTAGGACCGTAAAAGTCTTTTGAACCACAAAGGCCAGCTTATATCTGATACCCAGGAGCTAGGGAAATGACTTCTTTTTTCCTTTGAAAATGGCCTCCCTTTGCAGCCACTTGCCCTGGCCAACAAAGGGCGATGCCAAGCTAGAAATTGGCACACTTTGCTGGGTTTCCCAAAAATGAAAACTACCAGTAACTAGGACCATGCAAGTCCTATGAGCCCCAAAAGCGAGCTTTCATCTTATACCCAGACCCTGGTAAATGACTTCTTTTACCCATGGAAAATGGCATCGATTTGCAGCCACTCCTCCTGGCTGCCAGTGTGTGCCAAGCCAGAACCTGGGAAACTTTGCTGGATTTCTCTAAAATTAATGCTGCCAGAAACAAGGACCTTGCAAGTCCTTAGAGCTCTAAAGGCCACATTTATTCTGATCCCCAGACCCTGGGTTAATGACTTCTCTTACCGTGGATCATGACCTCGGTTTGCAGCTAGTCCGCCTGGTCGCATGAGCGTGCCTAGCCAGAAATTGGCACACTTTGCTGGATTTCTCAGAAATTATAGCAGCCAAAACCTAGGACCCAGCAAGTCCACAGAACCCCAAAGGCCAGCTTTCATCTGATACCCAGATGCTACGGAAATGACTTCTCCATTTGCCTGGCCGAAAAAGGGTGAAGGCAAGGTGGAAATTGTCAGGCATTGCTGGATTTGTCAAAAACGAAGACTGCCAGCAACAAGGACCCTGCAAGTCCTTTGAACCCCAAATTCCGCCTATAATCTGATCCCAAAGCCCTGGGGAAATTACTTATTTTTCCCATAAAAAATGGCCTCCATTTGCACTCCTTCACACAGGCTTACAAAGGGTGCCAAACTAGAAATGGTTAAACTTTTCTGGATTTCTCTAAAACAAAAGGTGCCAGAAACTAGGACCCTACAAGTCCTTAGAGCCACAAAGGCCACCTCTAATCTGATCCCCAGACCCTGGGGAAATGACTTCTCTTACCCATGGATAATGACCTCTCTTTGCGGCTAGTCTGCCTTGCCACCTGAGCGCGCCTAGCCAGAAATTGGCAAACTTTACTGGATTTCTCCAAAACTAAAGCTGCCAGACACTAGGACCCTGCGAGTCATTAGAGCCCTTAAGGCTACCTTTAATATGATACCCAGATCCTGGAGAAATGACTTCTTTTTCCCATGGAAAATGGCCTCAGTTTGTGGACGCTGGCCCAAGCCGAGGGTGCGGCACCAAGCCAGAAATTGGAATACTTTGCTGGATTTCTCTAAAATTAAAGCTGCCAACAACTAGGACCTTGCAAGTCCTTTGAACCCCAAAGGCCACCTTTAATCTGATACTCAGACTTGGGGAAATTACTTCTTTTTCCTATGGAAAATAGCCTCCATTTGCCGCCACTCGCCCTATCAGACAGAGAGCGCCAAGTCAGAAATTGGCACACAGACCCTGGGGAAATGACTGCTCTTTCCCACGAAAAATGGCCTCGGTTTGAGGCAACCTGCCTTGGTTGACTGAGGGCGCCAATGTGCAAATTGTACAACTTTGCAGGATTTCTCCAGAATTAAAGCTGCCAGTACGAGGACCCTGCAGGTTTTTAAAGTCCCAGAGGCCACCTTTAATCTGATACTCAGACCTTGGGGAAATTACTTCTTTGTCCTACGGAAAATGGCCTCCGTCTGCAGACAGCCAACCTGGCTGACAGGGGGTGCCAAGCTAGAAATGTGCAAACTTTGGTGGATTTCTCCAAAACTAAAGGTGCCAGCAATGAGAACCCTGCAAGTCCTTAAAGCCCCAAAGGTTAGCTTTAAACTGATACCTACACTGTGGTGAAATGACTTCTTTGTCCCACGGAAAATGCTTTCGGTTTGCATCCACCCAATCTGGCTGACAGAGTGTGGCAAGCAAGAAATTCGCAAACTTTGGTGGATTTCTTGAAAAACTAAAGCTGCCAGCAACAAGGACCCTGCAAGTCCTTTGAGCCCCAAAGGCCACCTTTAATCTGATACCCACACCCTGGGGAAATGACTTCTTTTTCCCACAGAAAAAGGCCTCCATTTGCAGCCACTCAGCCAGGCCAACAGAGGGTGCCCAGTTGGATATTGGCAACCTTTGCTGGATTTCTTGAAAACTAAATCTTCCAGCAACAAGGACTCTGCAAGTCCTTAAAGCCCCAAAGGCCAGCGTTAAATAGATACCCACACCCTGAGGAAATGACTTTTTTTTCCCACAGAAAATGCCTTCCGTTTGCAGCCACCTGACCTGGCCAACAGAGGACACCGAGCTAGAAATTGTCAAACTTTGGCGGATTTCTTGAAAAACTAAAGCTGCCAGCAACAAGGACCCTGCAAGTCCTTAGAGCCCCAAAGGCCACCTTTAATCTGATACCCAGACCCTCAGGAAATTTCTCCATTTTCCCATGGAAAAGGTCCCTGTTTCTGTCCTCTTGCACTGGCAGCCCGTGTGTTGCCTTGCTAGAAATTCACAAAATTTCCTGGATTTCTCCAAAGCTGAGTCTGCCAGTAAGTAGGACCCTGCCAGCCCTTAGAGCTCCAATTGCTGCCTCTGTGCTGACACACAGAACCAGGGTAATAACTTCATCTTGGAATGGAAAATGGCCTCCATTTGCAGCTATAGGGCTTGGGGAACAGGACGGTGCCAAGTGAGAAATTTGCAAACTTTCTAGAATCCTCCAAAAACTAAAGCTGCCAGCAACTAGGACTCTGCAAGTCCATGGAGCTCCAAACACCACCTCTAATCTGTTGCCCAGACCCTGGGGAAGTATCTTATTTTTCCCATGAAAAATGGCATGCCCCTGCAGCCAACATCCTTGGCAGACAGTGGGGTGCCAATCATAAAATTGGCAAACTTTTTTGCATTTCTCTTAACTTAAGAGAAACTTGAAACTTAAAACTTAAGCTGCCAGCAACTAGGACTCTGCAAGTCCTTAGAGCCCCAAACGCCACGTTGAATCTGATACCCACACCCTGAGGGAATGACTTCTTTTTCCCATGGAAAATGGCCTCCGTTTGTAGTTACTTGGATTTCTCCAAAACTGAGTCTGCCAGCAACCAGGACCCTGCAAGTCCTTAGAGCCCCAGTCACTGCCTCTGTGCTGTTACACAGAGCCAGGGGTAATGACTTCATCTTCAAATGGCAAATGGCCTCCATTTGCAGCCACAAGCCTTGGCAGGCAGTGCAGTGCCAAGGTAGAAATTGGCAAACTTTGCTAGAATCCTCCAAAAACTAAAGCTGCCAGCATCAAAGGACACTGCAAGTCCTTTGAGCCCCAAACGCCACCTCTGTGCTGATACACAGACCGGGGGGAAATGACTTCTTTTTCCCATGGAAAATGGCCTCTGTGTGTGGCCACTCACCCTGGCAGACAGGGTGCTACCTTGCTAGAAATTTGCAAACTTTCCCAGAATCCTCCAAAACTAAAGCTCCCAGCAACTAGGACCCTGCAAGTCCTTGGAGCCCCAAATGCCACCTTTAATCTGATACACACACCCTGGGTAAATTACTTCTCTTTCCTATGGAAAATGGCCTCCATTTGCGGACATAGGCCTTGGCAGACAGCAGGGTGCCACGCTCGAAATTTGCAAACTTTGCTAGAATCCTCCAAAAACTAAAGCTGCCAGCAACTAAGGATCCTGCAGTTGTTTGAGCCCCAAACACTGCCTTTAATCTGATACCCAGACCCTGAGGAAATTACTTCTTTTTACATGGAAAAAGGCCTCCATTTGCAGCCACTCACCCTGGCAGACACGGTGCTTCCAAGCCAGAAATTGGCAAACTTTGCTGGATTTCTCCAAAATTAAACCTACCAGCAACTAGGACTCTGCAAGTCTTTAGAGCCCCAAAAGCCACTTTTAATCTCATACCCAGACCCTGAGGAAATGACTTCTTTTTCCCATGGAAAATGGCCTCTGTTTGCCACCACTCACCCTGGCAGACAGGGTGATGCCTTGCTAGAAATTTGCAACTTTTCCTGGAATCCTCCAAAACTAAAGCTCCCAGCAACTAGGACCCTGCAAGTCCTTGGAGCCCCAAACGCCGCCTTTAATCTGATACACACACCCTGGGTAAATGACTTCTTTTTCCCATTGAAAATGGCCTCCCTTTGTTGCCAGTCTTAGTGGCAGACAGTGGGGCACTAAGTGTGGGAATCCATAAAATCAGAGGATTTTGGGAAAGCTGCAAAGGCAGGCCTCAGGGACAGCAGAACTGTGATTAGGGCTATGCAGTAGCCATAAGATTAGTCAGCAGAAAAATTATGTAAGAAGTAGAAACATAATGACAAATAGAACATTTGTCTCTTTATTAACGCTTGTCTACAATAACTTCCTAAGCTGCAGAAAAGTATACTTAGCGAGATATTAGGAAGTTCTAAGCTTAGAAATGGAGCTCTGTGCATTGTGTTTTAAGGTTTACAAGGAGGTATTGTATTCGAAATAAGCAAGCATTGTTTTAACTGACGGTATGTGTGCATATAATGGTTGGATGGAACCACTGTCAATATGTTTTTGCTTTGTGTGATTGGTCAAAAAACTTATAGAGTAAGTTATAACATTAAGTTCTTGGTCTGCTGCCTGGGATGGGAGCTGATGGCATCTTCCCATTGTCATAACCATGTAATGAGACTGATGCTGGAAAAAAATACAGCTCAAGACGCATTCCTAGCAGTCCCGTCCTGTTCATGATTTGTACATAGCCCCCGCCCAGCGATACAAGGTACTTTGCCTTCTATTTATTTCCCAAAATAATACATATGCAACCCCAGCAGTTCCCATCTCTTTTTTGTATTAAAATGAGGTTATTAGTCTTTCACCCGTGTGCAGTTCTTCTCTTGAATTGGGTCAGTGGTCCCAGGAATGAAGTCAGGAAGGTCTTTGTCAGATCTCTGCGACCCTCTGGCATGATCCAAGGCCCTCTGCTTTGTGATGGATTGACGTAGAATCCAGGTGCTGGGCATTGTTCTACTGGTTTCAATATGTTCCTATAATGGTTTCCTTGCTCCACTTCTTTCTACAAATGAGCTCATAATATAAAAATTAGCTTTAGCCTAAGCATCTAATAGTCATTGTTATAAATAAGAAGCTTGACTAGGCCAATATTCAAGCAGCACTTAATTTATTAATTAATATGGTAAAGTATGAGCAATACAGCACTGGGTACCATGGGGGAAGTTTTCTCTCCAACTGCACACAGATAGCTGAGGCTTACAGGTATTTATAGGGGTACTCATAAGCTTTCTCAGCAGTTTCTATTCCAATTTTTACTCATCAGCAGTTTCTCTTCCCAATTTTTATGTCACAATTCTATACACTATTGTGATTTAGTTTTTCTCAAGATGTATCCCAAAAAGGAGTATCCCCCAGATGGTGGTGGTCTGGTTTCCAAGATGGTGGTCTGGTTTCCGAGAGAAGAAAGACGAATCCCATCTGGTAAAGTCCAGCTCCCCAGATGTGGGTCCACCTTTTAATTACACGGACTATAAATCTCATAACAGAGATGTCCAGATTCCCTTGGTTGAAACTATAAATCCTTGAGTTGATGTTCATTCTCCTTTCTCAAGCTGCTTTCCTCTGTTTTGTTAAGGTGTGAGATAAGCATATTTCCTTTATATATATTGTTATAAATGATCAAATCTGCAGCCAAATTATTAAAAAAATTAACAAAGATTTATTACATCAATAACAAAATATAATTTTGAAAAACCCACCACCGCCAAGGCAGTGCCAACTCCGGAATTTGGCACTGGGTGAACCTGGATCTGACTGACAGAGTGCCAGCGTCTCCCTAGTGGCTCACCCCAACTGTCTCATACAGCCAGCTTATATCCTGTGTATTTTGCCTGGGGCAGAAATGACAGAATGTCCTTTCGTGTCCCTTCACATGCAGTACTGGGACTCTATAGATACAAAGCCAGTCCAGGTGTCCAAATGGCTGTCTGAGCTTCTCCGGAATAGCCTTCTTTCACATGTATAACTGGGACCACACGGATACAAAAGCCAGTCCAAGTGTCCGGATGGCTGTCTGAATTTCTTCTGGGTACCATTCTTTCACATGTAACCGAAAGAACTGAGTGGTGCCAGTATTCAGAGATGGTAGATGCAATCTGCTCCAGGTGCAGGTCCTCGTGAAAGGCTCAGACATTCCTGGGAAGTCGATGCTCATGGTCTGGGAAGACTTCATTCTTAAGCTAACAGACTTGATATTATCTGTAACCTTGTCCGGGAACTAATTGAATAGAAATAAGACTCTGTTCCCAGCCAGGGTGGTCAAAAACATGAGTTGGATTTTTACAATATTTTATATACACATATATATATAAATAGCATGAATTAACTCTATATATATAACATATTCCAAAGCTATAGTTTCAAGGATACAAGCAATATTATAAAATTATGCTTCAAAAGGTTATTATTGCAGAACTCTTTAAGGCTTAACTACAAGAAAAAGGAACATCCTTAACGCTTTAATTCAAATGCTCCTAAATCAACCAAGGTTAATTGCATACAAAAGATATGTTCAAAGGCCTTCTTCCATGCTTTACTTTCCTCAGTTATTATTAGAATTCATAACTGTCCCATTGTGGGTTTCCACATATATCACAATCACAAATACACACATTGCCTGTATGTACCTGACACAAAACACAGCTTTGTATTTCACATCATTAACCTATCGTTGGTGTATCTAACTTCAGTATTAACTGCTTCTAACCCTCAGCTAAAATTTTAACCCTTTAAAATCATGATTCAGTACTCCGTCGAGACGCTTTTCTTCCCGCACTGTTGGCGCCACAGCGGGCCCAGGGGCAGCTCGACTGCAGTCCAAAAGCTGTCAGTGCTCTACTCCAGCCCTCTTGCAGCTGGAGGCCTCAGACGGGACGGGAAGCTCAGGCGCCTACAGAGAGCCGCTTTCCGCCGGGGGCGGGCCCGGGAGCGGGGCGAGGCCGGCTCCGGAAGAAGGGTTCGGTTCCGGGCCGCGCGGCGTAATGGAGTCGCTGTGGCGGCTGAAGCGGTTTGATGCTTTTCCTAAGACCCTAGAAGATTTTCGGGTTAAGACGTGCGGGGGAGCGCTGGGTGAGCGGGGGCGCTGCGGGTAGCCGGGGAACCTTAGCGGGCCGGCGCTCTTCAGCGGCTCGGGGCGGCAGCAGTCGGGTTGCGGCGGGGCTGACGGTGGTTCTCGTCTCCCCGGCAGTGACGGCAGTTAGCGGGCTCATCATGGTGCTGCTTTTCTTCTCGGAGCTGCAGTACTACCTCACCAAGGAGGTAAGTACCGCCAATGGAGCGGACACGGCCCAAGTATCCCGGTGCTGCCTCCGACTTGCGGCGGGCAACCCTTCAGGGCGGCCGGAGGGCCCTCGCCCCTGCCCCCGCCGGGCCGCCCCCCCGGGCTGCCCAGGCAGCAGCCTCGCCCCGCGTAGACCCGCGGTTCGCGGTGTTTTTCTCTGCCCTGTCCGGTCGCCGCGGCGGTGGCAGCGGGCTGCCCTTCCCCGCCTGTAGCGTCCTGCCGGGACGGCGGTACGTCTCGCCGCCTTCGAGCAGCCGTGCCATGCCAAGAAGGGAAACCAAGCCCTGAAGCCCTGTTCCCTCCCCACGTTCAGAGACCTCCAGTTATTTAACACCATTGCAAATGGCATGCGCTGGGCTGTGCGTGGCAGTGGCTCAGCTGTCTGGCAAACCTCTTCTGACTTAAAAATCAGCTCCTGGGCCGCAGCACCAAGGGAAAGGGGCCTTTTGATTTGCTTACATGTAAAATGTAAGGGACTGTTTTCTTCTTTGTTCCCAGGTTCATCCGGAATTATACGTTGATAAATCACGGGGAGATAAACTGAAGATCAATCTAGATGTTATTTTTCCACATATGCCTTGTGCTTGTGAGTAAGACTTCTGAATGGTGATGATAGTTTTTGTCCTTGGCAGGGACTCAAGAGGCTCAGTGTGCCCATAACAAATGCAGGTTTATAGATCACTTTCCTTGTGCACTGGTTTCAGATTTGAGCATTGATGCAATGGATGTAGCAGGAGAGCAGCAGCTGGATGTAGAGCACAATCTGTTTAAACAACGTTTGGATAAAGCTGGGAATCGTGTAACTCCAGAGGCTGAGAGACATGGTAAGATGCTGTTCTGCCAGTCCTGGGTGGATGCTCTGTTAGTCTTTCCACTGTATGCCTGTTCTGAGATTTGTGGGGACAGCTGTAGACTGTTTAAATTCCGCAAAGTCTTGAATACCTTATAGCATGCACATCTATTAAACTACTCTTACACTCAGTACTTTTGCAAGAAAATCTTTGCTCAATCTCCCTGAAACTATGATAAAGACCCATGGATACATTTGAGGAATAAAGTTGCACAGTTGGTGGTCTTTTGGGATTCGAAATCAAGCAGCTGTTCTTGCACAACTTGGTTTTAAATCCCAGTGGGTGAACAAATGGGACTATGTGGTTCAAGGAAAGAGCCTTTCTCTAGGGAAGGTTCCAGTGACTTAAACTTTAAGCCTAAACTTGCATTTTACTCGATTAACTCTATGTGTGTTAATGCACACCTGCATAAATATGTGTGTGTTGATCTATTGTTTGCAAGCTATAATAAGTGATCCTTGGCTACATAAACCTCTCCTCTACAGTTTTTACATGTTATGACTCATCCTTGTTCTTTGATACCAACCAGAAAGGATCCTGACAAAGCATTTTGCAGTCACACAGTAATACTGTTTTGACTCTTCCTTTCCAAAACATGAGTTACTTATTCCCTTTTCTGGGAGTCAGTGTAGTTCTGAGTATCAACATGACCAAATTTTTAGCTTTGTATCACTTTAGATTTAACATTTCTGTTGTTGACATTGAAAAGCTAAACTAAGCCAAGAGCTGAACAATGGGCAGGCACAAGAGTTTCTCTGGTTGTCATGGGAATGTGGTGATAGTGTTCTTACTGCTGTGTCACTTAGCAGCCACCACAGGTTATGACTTTAAAAATTACTGTCTGGGGACAAAAACTATTCTACATCTTTTTAAGCAAGTCCTCTATCACTCATGGTGTACTGGTTGGGTTGCTTAAGACACGCTTTAGCAAAGCCTTTATGCAAGTAATGTCTGCTTCAGCAAGGCTTACAGATAGCCAGTTCTTTCCCTGGAGGCTGTTCTTGAAAAGAGAAATACTATGCTCCTTCTTAGTTTTACTCCACACCTCAGCAGGCTACATACATACCATTTTAGATGGGTGTTGGGTGCAGGATGTGCAGTAGCACATTGTGTGTGCATAGAGTATTCATTATGCATAGAGCAGAACAAGAGTACAAGACAGAGTTTCTAGATGTGTCTCATCACTTTGAATCCTGTTTTGTCGTAGAGCTGGGAAAAGAAGAAGAAAAAGTGTTTGATCCAAATTCTTTGGATGCTGATCGCTGCGAGAGCTGTTATGGGGCAGAATCAGAGGACATTCGGTAACCTTTGCACCTGTTTCCTATCTTCTTAGCGCTTGAATCCTGGTATGTTATATGCATAGTTTTTTCCAAATGTCTATGAAGATCTGTGCAATGAAATCCTGCTCTCAGGCACGTGTTCAGTGATAAGAGCTGTTGTGGTTTGGCTATGCCTTTGGAAGCTGCATTCAAGATTGTTGAGAAGGTGCATCTATAAGTTGTTTGGATTGTCTACATGCCTGTTTAAGCAGTACAAAAATTGTATCTCAGCAGGTGAGAGATTATCTGGCCTTGTTTGGTGTCCAGAGCAGAGGTGTTTAAATGATTTCACGGTTATGGGAGTTATCTTGATGTAAAACCTTGTTATGCCCTGGCCTTGCCTTCTCGCTTCTGCTGCTGGCATTGTATACTTACAGGAGCAAAGACCGGACATCTATGGCACACACAAACAACAGGTGTCTTTTCGTATTTCTCATTCCTCAGAACAGGAAATTACTGTAAGAATGGATCCATGATAGCCCATATAGGTTCTGGACTAATCTTGGCTATTTTTGGCTCAGTGATAACTTGGTTTTTCCCATCTGTCAAGTTGTGTCCTTTCCCAGAGATGTTTTCATCTTGAGGTATTCATTACTGCTCCCTTCAGCGGCAGGAATTCGTTCAACATGTTCACCAAAACATGAAACCAAAGAAGAAACCTGGGGTTTTTTCTGGTATCTAAGGTATTGTCCCCAGGTAGAAAAGTACAAAGAAAGTTTGCAGTTAAGCCCCGCTTTAGCCCAATGTCTTGGCCTAAAAAGAGGAAAGGAGCAATAGAAACAGGCAGATGCTTTGTTCACATGAGGAAGTTCCAAACTGCTTATAACTGGGGAACACTGATGTTATTTTTGTGGCAAATTTCTTTGCCAAGGGATGCCTTGGTTGTGTAAATGGCCAGGCAGAGCCCTGTTTGGACTCCAGGCCTGTATTCAAACAGCGTGCATCCTCACCTCCAAACCTCAAAAGGCACATCAAGAAGCTCATGCTCATTCAGGAGCATTAGGCCACTTTCCAAGGTCCAATCCCCAATGTTTTGTTCCTGCTTTGTTGAAGAACAATCTGTCAAGGACTCAAGTCCTGAGCTAGAGCATCTCTTCTTAATGATAAAGATGGTAAGATGGTGCTTGTGCTTTTTGCAGGTGTTGTAATACTTGTGACGATGTCAGAGAAGCATACAGGCGGCGAGGCTGGGCCTTCAAGAACCCAGATAGCATAGAGCAGTGCAAGAGGGAAGGGTTTAGCCAGAAAATGCAAGAGCAGAAGAATGAGGGCTGCCAAGTGTATGGTTTCCTAGAGGTCAACAAGGTGAGAGAGAGCTTTTGCTGTGAACCTGCTGCATGATGATGAGGACTGTGAAAAGGCAGAGTTGGGGCATTCCTCTCCTATTCCAGTTTTAGGTGCTTACAAGACTATCAGAATAACCTCTGGGATCAGCAGCGTGTTTGTGCTTGTCATGGGGTTCAGGAGAGCAGTCAGGAAGAGCAGTGGGAAAGAGGCTAATTCTGGTTTGTGTTCTGTGGGCTGGTAGGAAGTCATGGCAGCTGGAGAAGTTCACCTTTTCCTCCCACCTGGGTGCCAAGTCTTTTTGCTGAGATTTCTGGAGGAGGAGAGGCAGCTTCTTTGAGCTTGAATTGTTCCACCTGCCCTTCTGGTTTTAAATCAGAGGCCACAAGTGGGTGCTGGAGATAGCAGTAACCAACAACTCGCCTGCAGAGGTGTTGGAGAGAGTGAAGTGTTATCTTTTTTAGAAAAACAGTGGAAGCAAGGCTATTGGAGTTGGTTGTCAAGGCTGAAAATGCTCAGAGAGCTGGTTTACACAAATGATGTATGAAAATACACAAGATGCACCACGTAACTATATAACCTGTCATTTTGTGGGTTACCCCCACAAACAATGCAGGTTGCATACCCAAGTGCCTTCTAGAAGAAGTCAGACCCAGGCTATGTTTTTGTTTGTTTTTAACTTCAAACTCTGGGTTTTTGTTTTTTTTTTTAATCCTTGTGTATTCTTCCTGGAGACCACAGTCTATTTCTAGAAAGTAGACCTTGTACTCTCATATCCAGACATTGTGATTTGAGAATTATCAGAACTTTGCCCATCTTCATTCTCAACAGGTCTCCAGTTAACATAAGGCATAGGTTTGCCCAGCATCAAAGACGTAATACAGTGTATGAGCTTGGAACATTCAAATCTTCCAAGGCAGAGTGCATATGATTGCTAGTAAGTGTCAGGGAGGACTAGCACCTAATATCTATATCTCTTTAAGAGTCCAGGATGAAATTTTGCCAGTTTGTCTTTTGCAGATTTTTGAGGGGTTGGGTTGCTTGGGGGGGGGTGGTATTTAGTAGGTTTAGTGCTCTATTTTTGCATGCTCTTACTTTCATGGGTTTATACATTGGATCACTGCTGATTATTGATATAATGTTCACTCTCACTTTCCCCTCTCTTTTTCTTTGATACTGTTTTGTATTTTCTGAAGGACCAGTCAGTTCCCTACTTGGAGTTAATTCCTCCTTTTCTCATTTTTATGTCCACAAAATAATCTGGATCGAACAGCTGTTATCCACATCAGTATTTAATTATGCATTTCAGTATCATTGCTGTAATGAACATGGGAAATTCATACCTCTCTTAGGATAATGTCTGCTGCTACTATCACCTGTGGAAATGAGTCAGTTGGTGTCTGTTTTGTGTAAACAAAATCCTAAAAATCCAAACACCAGTACAACTGCTTTGCTTACATAGATTCAGACCATTTAATCAACGCTTACTCTCTCCTGCAGGTAGCTGGGAATTTTCACTTTGCACCAGGAAAAAGTTTTCAACAGTCTCATGTACATGGTAAAGTATTTTCTTTTCCTGTTTATTGAACCTTTTGGTTTCAAGTGTGTCTGACCATTTTCGTTTAATATCTTTGCATTACTGTCTGTAGTAACAGCGTCACTGCTTCAGTGAGGAGGACATTGTTAAAGTTTTGTAACAGTGGTTTAGAACTATCATGGACAAACAAAAGTGGTTTCTAGGGGTGCTGCTACATGAGTGTGGAAGAACTTGGTAGAGAATGTTTCTGGGCAGTCTTTCAGTTCTGCAAAACTTTGCTGCTTTGCAGTCAAACAACCTCAAGTAAAGTTTTCAGTCCTGAACCTAACTACCAGTACCTCTAGAAGGGATATTTTCCTCTATTCATGAGGTTCAGAGTAAAATTATGTTGTGAAGAACTTCCTTGAGTATATATATAGATATAGCATGACAAGAACAAGAGTGGTAGTTTACAAAATCATGGAATGGTTTGAATTGGAAGGAACCTTTAAAGGCCATGTAGTCCAACTGCCCTGCAATGAGCAAGGACACCTTCTGCTAGAGCAGGTTGCTAAGAGCCCAGTCCAGCCTGGCCTTCAGTGTTCCCAGGGACTGAGTGTCTGCCAGCCCTCTGGGCAACCTGTGTAAATGCCTCATCACTTTCAACATATACATTTTTTTATATCCAGTCTGAATCTGCACTCTTTTAGTTTAAAAGCATTGTCTCTTGTCCTATTGCAACAGGCCTAAAATGTCTGTTCCCATCTTTCTTACAGTTCCCTTTTGCTGTTAGAAGGGGCTCTCAGGTCTGCCCAGAGCCTTCTCTTCTCCAGGCTCTCCCAGCCTCTCTCCTTAGTAGAAATGCTCCAGCCCCTGGAGCATCTTTGTGTACTCGTGTAGACTTGCTCCCGCAGGTCCACGTCTTTCCTGTGCTGGGCATCCCAGAGCTGGAGGCATCTCTGCATGTGGGGTCTCACCTGAGTGGAATAGAGGGGGAGTGTCCTCCCCCTCACCTACTGCCCATGCTACTGGGAATGAACCCAATGTGCAAATGGTTTCTGGATTGCTGGTGTGTATGGCCAGGTCATGTTAAGCTTCTTGTCCACTAACACCCCTAATTCCATCTCCCCTGGGCAGTTCTTGACTTGTTCATCCCCAGGCTGTATTGGTACCGGGGTTGCTCTGAGCCAGATGCAGCACCTTCCACTTGCTCATGATGTTCACTGGCTCCACTTCTCAAGCTTGTACAGGTTCCTCTGGATGGCGTCCTGCCCCTCAAGCACAGCAGCCTCACTACTCAATTTGCTGTTATCTGTAAACAGACCGAGGTGCCCTCAGTTTCACTGTCCATGTCACTGATGATGGTATTAAACAATACTTCTCCCAGCATGAACCCCACTTGTTCCTGGTCTTCATCTGTATATAGAGCCATTGGCCACTACCCTTTGCATGTGATCATCCAATTTCTTATCCAGTGAAGAGTCCATACATCAAATTTGTATTTTTTCCTTTTATCACTCACTCCAATTTAATCTGTACTGCCGAGGTTAAGGTCAGGGGAGAATGTGAATGTGCTTGGTGGGAGTAACTGGTGTATTTGGAGAACAACAGACAAACTTTTGAGCACAGAAGAAGCACTTTTGTACGAACAACAATAATGAGAAAAGCCTGGTTTCCCCCATGATACTGATCGTTTGTAATAAAAAAAATATTTCATTATTGTGGCAAAACCTCCTTTGTGTGCTTAAACTATCATGACAACAGCAAACTTACTACAGCCAGAATCAACAAAGCCATGGCATATGTGTTAAGGAGAAGCATCTCTGTATTACACCTCTCTGTAGCAGACAGGAATGCAGGCTGGCTGCCTCAAAGCAAATACTTTGTGTACAGAGAGGTCAGGATGACTCTCTAATTCCATGTCCTCCAGAAATGCTGCACAGCTGAATTAAAATTCACTCAGTAAAGACAGATAAAACCCAAAAGGGCTGTGTAGTTACTGCCAGCCTCATCCACTCATTTGCTTGTTCCTCCTGGCTGTATCTGATGGCCTCTTTGTCTATGGAAAAAGAATGTGGTTGCTTCCCACTCTCTCTTTGCCCCATAGCATTTCATAGGTCTTTCCTGTACAGGGCTCAGGGCATATCTTTCCCTGTTGAAGAGTCACAGCTTATGCAGCTGGTCATTTGTGGATGCCAGTCTGAGCTTCCTTTCAGGATTTCTCTGAACCTCTTTAAGTTCAGCTCTGTCTGAAGGTACCAGATTGCATCCAGAATTGCAGTCCAGGCTAAGTATGAGAAGCAGTGGCCTAATGATTCTCTTCCTTTTGTTCTCTCTTGCTTTCCTAGTTATTAATAATGTGGGATTTTCCTTTTTACCCAGCCTTTTCCTTGGCAGTGTTTTCATGGCACTACAACAAACAAGGAATTTTTCTAGACCTGTAAGGAAAATGGACTGCTCAGAGCATAGTTGTTTTCTTTTACATGACTCACTGTAACCTTTCTTTCTAATCTTTTGGGGTTTTTTCCTCCCTTTAATTACAGGTAAAGAATTTGATTAGTATTAGACAACAGAGTTCTGTGAGATATTTCCAGAACTTGTATCTCGTTTGGATCATAGTTCTAGACAAGAACTTAAGTGCTTGTGGTGTTTGATTCTTTCAGTAAGGTCTGCTTTAACATGCAGTCCTGTTAATATATTTAACAGAATGTCACACAGGCTGAAGTTGAATGTCTAAGAGATATCTGAGTATTCCAAACTGTTGTTGTTGAAAGTCACATTAACAATTCACTAATTAATTTTACTAGACCTACTTGATGCAGAACTCCAACGACTGACAGTATTTTTGCTTTTCTTTCTATTCCCTACTGATATGAATCAGTAGAGAATATGAGGGTGAAGAATATGAGTAGTGTGGAAAGTTCAGTCCACTGCACCATTCTTCTTGCCTCCTATTGGAGTCTGCACCACGTTTGTACAGCTGATGGTTGGATTGTTATTTTGAGGTGGCATTGAAATACTGAAGCTTGCATATCAGCTTTTCAGTTTCTTGCTTTGTTCCTCTCTTCTTATGCTGAATTTCCTGTTGTATCATAGATCTCCAGCCAGGAAATGGGCATGGGCATCACTGTGACAGTCCCAGGGGTCCTATTAAGCAGCACTTTGTAGATCTGACTGCAGATGTAATCCTGATCTGAGCTTCTGAACTCTTGTTGTGTGCTTGGTATTAACATCTTGAAACTGTAACTTCTTTCCTAGGGAGAAGCAAGTTGAAATGGCTTTATTTCAGAAACTAGAATAAGAGGGGCTGACACACGTGGCAGCACTGTGTAATGTGCAATTTTATTTCTGTTTAGTTATTTCACTTCAGTTATATTATTTGCATAAGATCTATGTTCTCAGCTCTCCATTAGAGGCTGAGCACCTTACTACTAGAGGTAGTATTTTATCTTAGTATTCACCATTACTATGTTTTTGTGTGTATTGCTACTCATTCCTAATCTCAGGTTATCAGAATTGTCCTGTCTAGGATGATTCACATGGCTGATCATATGCCTTTTTGCCATCTAACATGGTTGATTACCTATTAGCTCTAGTGCATAAATACAATGCTTGAACATCTTGGACAGGTACTCCGTCTCTGTTCTTCACATCCTCTGTTCCCTGAGAATCTGAGCTGAACCTTTGGAAATGTGTTGATTTTGAAGCAAGCAGTGATGCTGCTTTTCATCCCAAGTTATTGGAAGCATTTAAAATTGGTGACTTTAGGTTTGCACCATGATGTGACAGCATCAGTGTCAAAGAAGACCCCCAACTCTGGAATGTCAAACAGGCTGCAAATGGTCATTTGTTATTCAGTTGCACTAAGAAATCCCAGATCATTAGGAGGAGGATTGAAAGAGATTGTGAGGAGGACTGAAGCACTTCCAATCAGAATTCTTAACACTGAAACTAGTAGTTTTGGTTTTCCTGCATTGAGGGAGGTCAGAGTCAAACATTACTGATGCTTAGAGTGTTCTGTTTTTAAGCAGCACAACATCAAACCCTGCTTATTCATTTGCTTCTTGCTGAGGTTGGAGTTGCTTCACTGTTGTCTGTTTAGACTTTGAATCCTAAACTGAGATTTTATGTTTGGGTCATGCAATATGCTGCAGATTTTGGTGAAGTTCTCTCTTTCACTTTTGCACTTGCAAGGACAGCCTCCAGCATCAGCTGGGCCTATTTATGACTCTGAATATTGTGTCTGTTTTCTTTCGCAGCAATTCACACCTCCGGTCTTTCCTTCCTGTCTCAGAGGAAAGAGGAATGATTGGGTGATTTAGCTGTTTAACCTCTGAGATTTGTGTTTCAGGGGCTGCTGCCATGTCTGTCCATGCCTGTACAGCAGCAGCCATTCCCTGCTTCATCTGCAGTAGTTGAGAGTGACTTTCCTGCCTCTGGAAACTTCACCTACCTAATGGTAGGCTCCTGAGGAGAGTGACATTCTCTACATCACTTCCATCTTTCTTGCTCTTTTTGTTATAGTGAAGGGGAAAAGCTGAGGGTTCTCATTCCTCCTTTAGATTGTCTTTGGGCCACTCTGTTGCTGAGCTGCCATCATGTTGTCATGTTATGCCTCGCTTTTCTCTGTGAAGAGAAATGTGGCTTCACCGTCATCAGTATTTTTTAGAGAAGATGTTGCCCATCATGCTTTTTTGACAGACAGAGAGCTTTTCAGGATTATTTAAAATGTCTCATTAGATTCCTTCAATTCCTTAAAAAGAAGATGGTGTTGATGGCATCATTCAGGACATTCTGTCCTGAAGACACACTCTGAATGACTGTGACAATTTCTGTGGATGAAGCAGTCTGTATGTGGTCCAAATTTTGTGGTTTTCCTATACCCTACAGGTCAGCTGGAGGAACAAAGTTATCTTTGAAGATGCTGTTTTTGAGAGATTACCATTTGTTTTCATCCTCTTTTGTTGTGATGGCTGTGGAAGGAAAAAATACAGGTTTGCTGCTCTTTGGGATGATGATGGTCTTGGAAAAGGAGCCTTCTTCTTGGAGCCACCAAGCTTTGCTTAGAAAGTTGTGAAGCTTTGTTAGCTCTCTAGGAGTCAGATCCGCTGTACATCCTCATTAGTGTTCTGTTTATGATTTAATGAAGGCCTTCTTTCTTTCTCTGCTAGATCTTGTTTGACAGCCAGAACCTGTTTGAACTCATCCTTGGATGCTGTGGGTCACCCCAAATAGCCTCTCTTATTTTACATACTCTACTGTTTTGATTACTGAATTGTGAAAAGATACCAAGTCTTTGACTGCAGTCTGGTTGTCATTTTTCAAGTCCCTTTGCACCTTCTCAGTGTCAGCCAAGAGCAAGTGGCACTAGCTCCTTTTTCTGCAGAGGCTGCAGTCTCCTTCTCTGTTCCTTTCCCTATAGCCCAAGTAGTTGTGGGCTCATTACCATTGCACAGGCCTCTACAGATAGCAGTTACTTATCTGAGTTCCTCTCCCGCCCAACAACATACTTAAAAAAAATGATGTGGGACTCAGTCTCCATCAGGACACCTGTTCAGTGTGGAGGAGATCCAAAACCTCTGATCACCTCTACGCTATTCCTTCCATAGAGGAGGTGTGTATGAGCTCATTCTAGCTTTTGTCCCAAAGTGGTGTCTATTAGGGATCTACTTTTATCCCAATACTGAACACTGAGAGTCTTACTTCATCCTCAGCATTGCTGAGGACTCTTCTTTTTTACCCTAGTGACCTCTTACATGAGTTTGGTTGTCTTGGTGCTGAAAGGTGCAAGGTCTCACCCACTTATGGTGGACAAACTGTTTCCAAGTTATAACAAGTTCGAGACAACATTTTGTTGGAGACAACAAAAATCACATTTTCATTTGTCACTTCACTATCATCCATCAGAGCTCAAGTTGTACAAGTTGTTGGGCATGCTTAACATTTATCAGGTAGCCCTCTGGAGCAGCCTTTCCTTCTCCATGCCAAAAATCACGCTATTGTAGAAGCCCCAGCAGAGATGTAGCTGAGGGGATCAAATTACTGTGGTAAGGATTCAGAGGCCCTTATGACTACAAGGCCCTTTAAGTCTATGACAGTTACTGATTAGTATTAAATGTATATATTGCACAGTGTTGAATACAAATGAACAAGCTTTTGAAACAAACAAAAAAGGAGTTTACTTAACCTCCCTTGAGATATGCTGTTCAAACATATATTTCCCTGCCCCCAGTCTTTCCTGGTATTCACCTTTGTCAGGATCTTGCAACACAATGAACAAAATTGGCCTCATGATTTGTTATTTCTTCTGTGCATCAGGTGGGATGAAAATAGCACAGGATTGATTAAGAAAAAAGAACCTATTACACAGCTTTGAATGTTAATATGTTGTAAATATAAACCTTGAGTGCATTTCTGAATAGCTTTGCTCCTAAAATTATCTCTCTTATCTTAGGACTGAAAAATAATCTAAATATAACCAATATTGTTGTTTGGCATGCTGCTTTGGAGTTCACTTAACATATACGCACATCCCACTGTGTTTTTCCTTTTGGTGATTAATTACTGCATTTTGAGCTCTCTGTTACACTTTAAATGATTGCTTGACCATATATCAGTCCTTCAGCTGCCTAGGGGGTGATTTCATATGGCCTAGAAAGCACATAAGCACAGATGTTTCTCCTCCCCTTTTTGGTAGTAAAATCATGTTAGTTCTGTAGTCCAAAGGAAAAAATAGTATACAGCAACACGTAATCTCAACAGCATGCACTGGGAAAACAAGTAAAGTAGAAGAGAAAAGAGAAATGTTCATATCCTTACAAAGAGATTCAGGTAGAATAGAACTTTAAATACTTGTTTTCCCAGTGCATGCTGTTGAGATTAGGTGTTTCTGTGTCCTTTTTTTTCCCTTTGGACTACAGAACTAACATGATTTTTGTTATTTGCTGAGCCCATAAATCTTTGGAAGGAACTGTTAATCTAGGCTGGGATTTGAGAAGATTTCCAGGAAGCTAATAGGAGAGCTGGGCCAGGTCATTCCTCTGTGGTAAACAAGGTGGAAAAGGTGGAGAATCCTTGTCTTAAATGATTTTAGTATCCCCATGTTGGAGATAATGTTTTGGCAGAAGTTTAACTTCTGAGTGCAGCTAATGTGCTTGAGGGGAATGTGCTGATATATTAGAGCAACTTCTGCTTTTTCAAGTCAGATGAGAGAATTATCTCACTTATTCTCATTTGTACAGCATGTTAGAGAATATTTCCTGAAAATTCATGTACCAAGCCAGCTGATCTGCGAGTCGTTTGTAGTAACTTTTACAAGGGTTAGTATACCATTGGATTTTTCTATGGGTAATCATGGCAGTTGCAGGTTGAAGTGGTGTTTCAAGTCAGTAGCATCTGCAGAGGGCTCAGACTCTTGGCTTTGCTTAGCTGCAACATTTTCTGTGTTGCTCCCTGCCTCATTCCCCTCTTCACCACACATCTTTGTGCCCCTTCCATCTTCCTGCCACTGTGCTCCTGTAAGATACTTTCCTCCATAAAATTCGTCCCTACTTTGAAAAGCAGTGTCCTATCTCACCTTGGAGCAATGTATTTGGGTGGCAGTCTTTGGTTTTTTGGAACCTTCACATGTTTATTGACAGAGTCCTGAATGGCTGTAAGTGCTCTTAATCCTCTCTTAGGAGTTAAGAACTGAGTTTTGTGAAGTCCAAGGAGGCTTTGTGATTGTCCAGGTCAGAAATGCAGGATGGGGAGAATTCTTCAGATAGACAGCGTTAGTTAAAACTGTGTTACTAAAACCATGAACAAATCTTGGTTCTATAAAGCAGACAGAGTTCTTGACAAACTTAAGATGTTTAGCAAGTATCTTTATTTTGCCTGTTAGGTGTGGTTAAGGAAATGAAAAAATGTGTTTGTTTCTTCAGAAATAAGAGTCTTTGGTCCTAGCAGACAGTCTTTTAAAGATCTTCTGTTCTCTTTTCTTGTCCTGTTCCTTATCTTAGCAGGCTAAAATAGCCTGCTGGTTTATGTTAAGATAAACATGTATCTGCGATGTAGAGTATGCACATATGAGCTTAGCATAATCATCAGTGATCAAGGAGAAATAAACTTGCGGGATGGTGGAAGACTCTTAGAAACTGAACAGCTCTTCTGCAGAGTTGTGAATCACTTATTGGAGGGGAGTTTTATTAAAACTACTTAGTTGTGGAAAACATAGCAAAGCGCTCCAGGGACATTTTTTTTTCAGTAGCCGTAACCGTTAAAAGGGGTCACACACAATGTAAATCTAGTGTAACTTGTTAGTTAATGTCTGGTCCTTCTCAAGTGATGCCCTGGGATTTCTCTGGTACTGTGCTATTCCTGTAAGTTTTGTCATGCTCACTAGTCCTCAGTACCACTTCACATGTACCAATGCATGTGACTACCTAGGTGATAAATCTGATAAACACCATAATCCTGCAAAGGGTTCTAGGAGCACAGCTACCACGAGGATCATCCCTCTGCCTCTCTGTGCATCACTGTGCCAGTGCAGCTGTGGGATTGACCTTACTTTGGAACTGTTCTGACTGTTCTGACTGAAGAATAGCCTCAGATAAAGCAAGACTTGCATTTCAGCCTTTTACAGAGTCTGAGATTGCTCATGACTTAAAGGTGGGTGGGATAGGAATGAGCTGAGGGACCAAAAGATGGTGGGACAAAGAAAGTTTTATTCCTTTGGTGGTATGAAATCATAGAATATTCTGAGATAGAAGGGACCCACAAGGATAATCACGTAGGTCCAGTTTAAATGCAGACCCATGAGAGCCAGGATCTCTGTGGAACTTTGTTATAACTGGAGGTTAGCCAGCTAGTGTCTGTACGAAAGGCAGCAAAGATTTGACAATTCATTGGCAGCTAAGCTACTGAACTCTTGACTTAACTGCAAATAGTAAGTGCAGCATAAAACAGCCTAGTGTTGCTGGTAATTGTTAAGAAGAATAGCATAGCATAATGGCAAGGCCACCTCTCCTTTCTTTCCTTCCCCTGCCCACCATCACATATACTTCCAAATTTTTACTAGGGATTTCTTTTTTGAAGTTCATTGACATGGTTGTCAGTGCAGGAATACAAACCTGTGTGCTGTCACTGTGCTAGTGGCAGTGACAGGTCTGCACTCCAGTCAGAGATAGCAAAAGGAATATCTGAAGCCAGTGCATCTCTGAGCTCTTTGAAATGCAGAACCATTGCCTTAATTCCAAGTACCACAGCCTAGTCTCTGGGCATTTAGCTGCATGAAGACCTCTCCCTTCATCAGAGCCTTAGGAGGAGTGTACTTTAGCATTTCCTTTTCTAACTGTACATTCTCTATTTTTCAGGCCTATCTCTTTAGTAAGGGTTTTATATAAATACAAGTACATCTTCTGGTTGTTTACTAAAAAATGTTAATTGAAAAAAAAGAGTTCACAGCACACTCAGGTAAATGTTTTAAATAAGAGGCTAGTTCAAATCAGATCTTTAGCTTTGCAGCTGTTGTGGTTTGCTACTGTCCAAACACCAGGCACCCACGAAAGTTATTTGCTCACCCTCTCTTGCTCTCAGCTGGGTGGAGAGGGGAAAAAAGCTAACTAAGGGCTCCTGAGTTGAGATGAGGACTAAGAGAAAACACTCTTAAGGGGAAAACAGGTTCAAATTCAAAGATATAAAGTAAGTTTCTTATTAACAGAGTCAGAGGAAGATAATGAGAAGTAAAATAAGACTTTAAACCACCTTTTTCCGCCCCCAGCTCTTTCCGCTTTCCCACTGACTGTGCAGGGAGACAGGACATGTTGGTTTTGATCAGTTCATCACCCAAGATATTGTTTCCTCAGGGAGCAGACTCTTTCTTCTGCTATGGCATGAATCCCTCCCATGGACAAACAGTCTTCCCAAAACTATTGTGGCATGTCACTTGTCCATGGGGTGCAGTCCCCTATGTTTGTGTTTGGAAGCAAGGGCCCTCGCTCTCCATTTGGGTCTCCCACTGGATCACAGCTTTCTCTGGCATCCACCTGCTCTGGCATGAGCACTTCTCCCATGGGCTGCACATGGATCTCTGCATCCCACATGAACTTCGTGCCTCACAGGGGGACAGTTTGTTTCACCATAGTCTGCATCATGGCTTGCAGAGGAATCTTGGCTTCGACACTTGGAACACCTCTTCCCCCTCTTTTTCCACTGACCTTGGTGTTGCCCTGTTTTTCTCCCTCACATGTGCTCACCCCTCCTCTTCTCTGACAAGAAGTCAGACTGCTGCTCATAGGTACTTTTGATAACGAGTTCTGCTAATCCAGAGATTCCTACAGGATCCCGCAGCTCCGAGAGGTCGATCTTGTCTAGGTTCTGTGCCAGAGAGTCTCTCACCATATTTCTGCTGCTGGCCACATGGCCCCACCCCACCAAGCGGGCAGTGACGGCCACCAGGGCCCTGGCGCTATTTAACCCCTCTCTTCCTGCAGCGCACCGGGAAGGAGAAGCTGCTGCCACTGCCCCTGCCCTTCCCACAGCATTGCTGGCTGGCTGTAGCCAGGCAGTGGAGGCTGGCCACGTGCTGCGCCAGGATGGCAGCAGCCTCACCCCCCCTGAAGAAAACTGCGCACATGCTGTTTCCATTTTTCTTTTTAACTATGTCATCACAGAGGCATTGCCAACCTCTCTGATTGGGCCAACAGCATGTCCATCTTCAGGGCTATCAGACATTGGCTCTGTTGGACATGGTGGAAGCTTCTAGCAGCTTCTCACAGAAACTACTCCTGTGGCCCTTCCTCGCTACCAAAAACCAGGCTGTGCCAAATAAACACAGCAGTTTGTCTTGTGCTAGGCTCTCAAGGAGCAGCATTTCTAATCTTTGTTAATAATGTAGCAACACTTGGTGATCTGACTCCATTAGCTCCTAAAGTAATAGCCCATGATTATTGAACTGTGTTTTACTTTGCTAAATTGAAAGGTGATGTCTGCCTTCCTGAGCACATGAATTTACCTGTTAAAATGGTCACAGCCTCTGGCTTCTTTGAGTTGATTGTATGACTTTGGATAAACCTGGTAGGTGTGATACTGAAATGGAGTTGCAATTTAGATTTTCATCCTGAGACTGATGCTCCTGGTGTTGCATAAAGTCATTTAAGCAGCAAACTAGAAGATATCCATTGCCTCCCACCGATTTTAAAGATAAGCATTTATATATTGATTGTCATCATAGTTATAGCAGTACCTTACCTACTACAATGCATACAAAAGATAATTGACTAAGCCATCAAAAGAGTATTCTTAGTACAAAAAGAAGGGGAAGATGTTGGAATCCAAAATGCAGGGAACCCTCAGAACTTGGGGCCTGTAAGCCAAAGCTTAGAATTAAACACAGGATTTGATCTGAGACCCTGAAAAAGGTTTCCAAACTTAGGTGCTGGAAATGAGAATGTGGATTTATAGTTTATAGCAGAGACACATTAAGCTAAATGGAAAAAAGTTTAGAGTTTTTAGAAAAAATAAAAGGAGTTACAAAGGTAAACAAGAGGTTTAGAATGCAGTACTGTAGGTTTATATGTCATAATATGATTGGCTAAGAAAGTTTACACTGTAGCATGAGTCCATAAGACGCAATATTTAAGGATTGGGTCAAAAACATAAATATCCTTGTTGGTAGTGTTTTATTGGTCAATAAATCCTTAAAAAGTCTTGTAACTGGAAGTCTTGTGACCTTCTGAACAATGCAGTGAAGATGTGAGCCAAACTCGCCCTTCCTGCCTATGTAGAACATAAGAAAAGTAAATCGCATAATCTAAAAAACTCAGAGGTACCGTCTCTAACTCATTCAAAACTCCTTCAAAAATCCCTATAACATATCTCTGCCAGATCACCTCTAGGCGTGTGTGGTGCTGCCAGCATTGTTACATTGCTTTATGTGAGAAGGGCAGAGATGGGGCAGGCCAAATTCCCCAAATCCCAACACTGGTGACAGTGACTGTGGCCCTACTAGTGGTTTGTAAATACCCTGCTCGGACCATTCCTGCAAAGACTTTTCCTTTCCTAGTATGTTCTCTGGGCAGCAGTAGCCAAGGCTGATAGGCAGAGTACTGAGAGTTACTAAGATGATGATGATTTTTAAGGGCACTTGCATGTTATATTAAAGCATGTGCTCTGCTCATTTGTTAGTTTAGATCTGTTGTGCCTCTGTGTTTTACAGTAGTGAGAGAAGTTATGTGTAGCTAACAGCAAAGCTTTCTTTTCTGGCCTCTGGGATCTTGTTTTTGCCCTAGATGAAGAATACATGCAGGTGAGGACTGAATACCTAATCGGAAGTAACCCCAAATTAAATTTACTTCCTTTCATTCTAACAGTGGCTCTGTGTAAGGATGGGTATTACAGCAGTTTTATCTGTCACACACCCTATTATGCAAGCAAGAGAGAAACCCAGGCAATTTTCTTGCCATTTTAGATTTTGATGGAAATGAAAGGAGCTGCCTTATTGCTAGAATATGGGAGAGAGATATTATTGCTATGACAATGTGAGCTATATTGTTAACTATTTTTCTATTACAGTTCACGATCTGCAGAGCTTCGGACTTGATAATGTAAGTGTTCTTAAAGCAGTGCTCTAGTTCTTTTAGTCTGTTTTCCTTCTGGATTTCCCCCACATTGCCACATTGAGATCCTAGACTCCTGCAGATTTGGCTTTATGGTCTAAGCAGAACCTGGGTCTTGCTTTCACAGAGGGTTCTGAAATACATTCTATGACATTTGCATGCTGCTTGGCAAGCCTGTGCCTCTCTTCCTGAGCCTGCCTTTTTCCTTAATCTATGCTTCACAGTTTCTTAAGGTTGATATTGTCACAACGGCTTCTGGATCTGTTGGAGTTTACCTTGAGCTGGGAGGAAAGTAGACGATGCTCATACTTATTCCTCCGAAGCAGCTGATGGCATGTGCTCCTATTGCAAGTAGAGGAGCGGGTGGGAGAGCCTGCTCTGTAGATGGAAGGAAAGGGCACTGAGATCTGTGGATTTCCAGCAGGAGAAATTCCTTGTTTTGAAATCTCCTATGAATAAAAAAGAGAGCAAATGTTTTGGAGTTTACTGTTGGGATGCACAGAGAAAAGGAGCGCCTGTCTCCATTCTAGAGCCATGCTCAGAAAAATATACCAGTAATGACCTTCAGGCCCCTTACCTTACCCCTCATGTGTTGTGCAGCTACTTGAGTTACTTGCATTTCCATTTCAGATCAATATGACGCACTATATCAAACATCTCTCATTTGGAAGGGATTATCCAGGCATTGTGAACCCTCTGGATGGGACAGCCATCACTGCACAGCAAGGTAAAAGACAGCTGAAAGAAGTCTCTTTTGAAGTGTCTGTATTAATAAGTGTTAGAAGAGAACAGGAGCAAAGTTCTCAGTTTCAACAAAAACCCTGACAGTGTTATGTGAAATGTGACTCCACCTTGTGCTCTTTCTGGAGCAGCTGTCTCCATTCACCTGGAAGAAATCTGCCAACATGTTTGGATTCTGTGACCTTTCTGAAAGGTATCTCTGTTTAGCATTCGTGATTGCACAACAGCAGGTACAGCGTGTCATTATTAAAGGCCTACCTCAGGTATAGTTGAGAGAGAGAACCAGAACATGCAGGGTAGACAAAAAATGCCTAATTGGTAGTTGCTGGAGAGCTGTGGTGTCTGCCTGACCTTAACATACCCAACAGTAAGAGCTTGAAAAGCTGCAGTGAAGTTGAAATATTGCTGATCTTTTCTAGATAGCTTCAGGTTTGCTGAAGCAGTTTTTTCCTCCTGCTCCTGCTGTGCTTAAGTTTATTTCCACAAGCTTGCTTTTCTATGATAGGTCTCTTCCATGCCACTGCAGAGGTTTTTATTTTTGATCCACTGAAGTCTGAATAGTTTGTCTTTGAAGGTAATTGGAGCTGTATGTAATAAAGCTTGAAGAAAGAAGTAATTTGCTTTGAAGTGGTGATAGTATTGTTAGTCCTACCTGAATTTGTTCTTTAAAGTTTTCTGCCATTGATTTTGATCCTTGTACCCAAATCAGAGGATGGAGTTTGAAAAAAAGTACAAAAACATTAACAGGTATCATAATGTTCAATATGATTATGATGCTGTAGTTATTCTGTGGAGTAATAAACTATCTGAGAGGGAGGACCTGTAGCTGACTGGTAAATTTCTGCATAAGCTCAAGCTTTTCATCCTGAGCCTCAGGGAAATTTACCTCAGTTGGTAAATTCTTGAAGAATTTGTTCTGAAGACATGCTCCAGTAAAGAAGTAGAAGCAGTAGATTGCAAGTCAAATTTATGTTTATTGCAGCTAAAGATACCATATGCAAGAATTATTTCTGCTGTAGAAATGGATGGATAGTCTTCTCTACGGAATTTCATAGAAAATAGTTTTTTTCTTGCATTGTGTTATCCTTAAGAGAACTGAAGGAACAGACTGGTCTGAGGCAACAGAAGGGGTTCTTCTGTTTTTTATTCATTGGTCCAGATCTTCCTTTTCATCTTCTGATACAATAAATTCCATGCTTCTACAGGAATAAACTGCAGTGTTAGTTGAAGTTGATATGAGATACTCATTTAGGCCTATGTTTTCTTAGGGCTATGCTGTTAAGAAATTTTCCTGGACTAGAATTGAATTTGCAAGAAGTTTTACTGGTAAAGCTATAGCAAGTTTGTAGAAGCTTTTCTGTTTTTTCAAGGCCAAAATGCCATGAGTTTTGGTTTTAGTTGGAGCAGAAATGAAATTCACTTTGGCAAAAGGAAGACACATTTCAGACATTAAGTTTACTGTCCTTGAAAACCTCCAGCAGCTGTTGTGCAGAAAGATGTTCCCTGACAAGCTGAACAAAACCAGTTTGTGTCTACCTGACCTGTCAGTGAAACCTTCCACCTTATGGCTTTATATTAATTGTGTTTCTCCCTGTCTTTGCTTATAGCTTCCATGATGTTTCAATATTTTGTCAAAGTGGTCCCCACTGTGTATAGGAAAGTAGATGGTGAAGTAAGTACCTTTTTCCCTGCTACTTTGACAAGTGAAAGCTTTCACTTTCTCCTCATATTCTTGATGCTGACAGTAACTGTGGATCCAGATGTATATCAGGGGCTGTATTCTACATTTAGTACTTGGAACCCCCAAGTGTGGAATTCGGTAAAGAAACCTGGATAATATCTTTCTCCACTTGGATTGTAATTTGTGTCAGATAACTTAGTAGGGATGATAGAACATAATTTCATTTTACAGAAACCCAGTTTAATTACTCTAAGAATAGGGCTAGTATGAACAATGTGTATGTAGAAAGATGTCAGGGCACAGAAGAATGCTGAAGAGTGATCTTAATTAATGTGAAGACCGGCTATCTCTTTCTCTGCTCTCCTGCCTGTATGTATTATTTTCCTTTTCCTCACTCTTGATTATTTATGGCTTTCTGCTGTCAGGGCTGTCTCCTGAAGCATGCTTAACAGGACTGCATTTTGGTTCTGCAGAGGATGGCATAGACTCAGGGTTGAGAGGGACAGCTTATGCTGTTGTGTGCCAGCAGAGACCAAGTAGTTCAGCCTGGGTGTTATGCTTCCCTCATACTATGGGCTAGCTGCAGCTTTAATTGGTAGCCTGTACTAAAGATATAGACCTGATAGCAAATACCTGATCCTGATAGAGCTCTTCATGACTCTTTCTAACCACTGACAGGTTGCCCACATGGGCAGGGCAACACTGATATGGTTCACTGAACTCATGTTTTTGTAGCCTTTCCTATTCCCTGTTAGCAAAGCAATGCTTGCTGTGTTTGTTTCCTGGTAGGTGGTAAGAACTAACCAGTTCTCAGTTACACGACATGAAAAAATAGCAAATGGGCTACTGGGAGACCAGGGTCTGCCTGGTGTCTTTGTGCTGTATGAACTTTCACCCATGATGGTGAAGCTGACAGAGAAACACAGGTAAGAGACATTTCATTCCATTTTGTTCATCCTGCATTGATTTTGTAATTTTACATAGCTCAAAACTTCATCATCATTTAGACATGATAGTGCAAATGCCTGAAATTCATCCAAGCCCCTTCCCAGCCAGCAAAAAGGAAGAGGTGCTCACCGATGCCCTTCCTCTCAGTGTGAGCTGTGGTCTGGGTTTTTTCTGTTACTATGTATCAAGATGGAAAAGGAAAGTGGGGCAAGGAGCAGAAGTGTGATATAATGGCTCTTGGTTCAGACTTCGAATGGGAGGACTAGGTTTACAGAGTATACCCATTTTACCAACAGCACCCATACAGTCCAACTGGTTCCTTAGTCTGCATTTGCTATAGCTTTTCTACATCTTCCAGCCAGTGTGGAACCTCCTTTTCTCTCTGGGTTAATGGCTGGCAATGCAACTGCAGGGGAAGGGAAGGGGCTGTGGCTGTAGCTGTACAGTCTTTGAAGTTCATAATGGGGGGCAGAAAATGTCTATATCTTAAAATGTATTAACATGTGCTTGGGATTTAATTACTGTGTTGCGTGACCCTCCTGTGCATTCTCACTGGGTAGGAATGAATACTGTCTTAGGGATTAAAAGCCCATCTTTCAAATTTATAAATTCAGTACTTCTTCTTAGTGCTGATGACTAAAAGTAGCAGTGACAAACTCCATTCTGTAGCCAATAGGGGTTAATTAATTCTTTAATTTGAGAATTGTTAGCTATGAATATTTAGGTAATGCATAATTATATAGTATGATGAATATTATTAGAATTATTAGTTTATTATTACATACCTGACATTGGTATTTGAGCTCATGTTGGTTGTTCAAATTCTAGGTCCTTTACTCACTTTCTTACTGGAGTTTGTGCCATTGTTGGAGGCATATTTACAGGTATTGCACCTTTCAATCATTTTGCTTTCTGAAGTGTAAACATTTACTATCTTACGCTTTCTGAAGTCTGCATGTCTAGTAATAAATCCCTGTTCGATTAAGAGAGATTATTTCGGCCCTTGGGAAGTGATACATGTTCTGCAGAGCCACAGGAGTGGCATCAGACTGTAGCTCTCACTGGAGGCTTACAAGATGCTGTAGATAATGTAGAACTATTACAGGATTTTATTTCATTAGACCTGTAGACCTGTCATAATATTTCATTTTGATGCTCTACAGGACATTTTGTTTCCTAACAAAGCTGTTCTTCACAGCCCATATGAAAGTGTCTGTACTTGCATTCTTGGCCAGCTTGGGTCTGTAAGTAGATAGTTGTTTTCATGTGGAATTGACGCCACTTAAGTCTCTGAACCCAGGTTGCCATGGGCATAATATATATCTGAGAGACATCAAACTGCTCCCAGATATAGGATCTCCAGCTAGTATTCTGCAAGAACTAGATGGGGTCTTGTGAGGCTCAGAGGCTCCTGCAGATACGTCTGAGTATCTGCACTTCAGTCTCACTGCTGGCATCTGGAAAAGCTAATCAGTATCTGCTCAGCTGTGCATGGAAGCAGCCTTGGTGCAGCCGTGCTCTCCAGGTCCAGGGTGCTCATAGTCAGACCTGTGGGTGTTAAGGGCCAGCCTGAAGATGTGGTCAGGGACCTGAGAAACCAGTTTCTGTGTCACATAACATCGGTATCAAATACCTATAACATCATACCTTTATCTGCAAGTTTTTTCCATCATCCAAGGTGTCACAGTGCTCAATTAATCTGATACTGTTAAACAGAATTTCTGTCTGCGATAAATTTTATCCTATTCATCTCTCTGATATGAAAAGTAATTCAGAAATTACTTTCATGACAAATTCAAGTGCCCCTTAGCACTGAGTTTGGCAGCCAATTCATGTTTCTGCCATACACCATGCTCAGACTCTGTATTTAGAGATCAAATCAGCTAATGGCCAATAAGGTCAATTACTTGTACCAGCAGTAGTGTGGCCAACAGGACCAGGGCGGTGACTGTCCCCCACTGCACACTGGTGGTGTACCTTGGATCCTGGGTTCAGTTCTGGACCCTTCATGACAAACAAGACATTGAGGTGCTGCAGTGAGTCCAGAGAAGAGAATGGAGTTGTGGAAGGAGCTGGAACGTAGATCTGATAAGGAGTAGGTGGGGGTTCTCAGCCTGCAGAAAAAGAAGCTCAAGAGGTACCTTCTTACTCTCAACAACTACATGAAAGGAGGTTGGAGCCAGATGAGGGTCAGTCTCTTCTTCTAACAGGGACAGGACAAAAGCAAATGGCCTCAAGTTGCACCAGGGGAAGTTTAGATTGGCTATTGAAAAAAAAATTTAGTCATGGAAAGGGTTGTCTGTGGCACAAGCTGCCCAGAGCAGTGGTAGAGTCACCCTCCCTGGAGGAATCTAAAAGACATGTAGATGTGACACTTAAGGACGTGGTATAGTGGTGGGCTTGGCAGAGCTGGGGGCAATTGGACGCTATGACCTTACTGGGCTTTTCCAACCCAGGTGATTCTGTACTATTCTAAAGTCACCTCTGTTTGTGTAACCTTATCAAATTGATTCCACAAGTAGAGATAATTTCAGGGCAAAACAACCACACAAGAGTTATCTGAAGCATGATAGACCAAATATTAAGTCCAAGAATTTCATATTATATAGTAATAAACAGAGGATTCAATTCCCATTTTAGCTGCAATGCTTTGTAACATATTGCAATGTCTTTGTATAAAGCCAGGAAATAATTTACTTATAACTTTGATTGAAGTTTTGAATTAAAGAAAGAATATGAATCTTTATAAAATCCAATCATTGAAAAATAGCTCCCTAGCAACCTTTGTGTTCCCTCCCTGGCAGGAGCTCAAGGTTCCTGTCCTGTGAAAACCTTGGTTGTCTGGGGTTTGTGATATAGCAGACCATTCTGAGTTTTTATGTGGTCACAAACAAACACGGAATTAATAGGGTTTTTCAGGGCTGGAGAGGTTTGAGGAAAATACCGCAGAAAGAATTAAAGGCAGTGGTTTGTATTGCTTTGTGTCTGGTGGGTGTACATTGCCATCTCCAATAAGGGCATCCTTCAAGGGCAGCATATGGTACTTCTAGGGTTGCTGTGAAACGAGCAAGAAATGGGAAACAAGTCCTTTGCAAGCTGAGTCAAGGCAACAAGTGGCATAAAGCACATCAGCTTCCTCTCCAAACTCTTCTCAGTCATCAGTAAACACACATGACACAGCCTGTCTGTTTTATTTCTGGAAAAGGGATCTTTTCTAGGGAAGCATGATAACCTCTGTCCTGCAGCGTGGGTCTTGTCTGTCCTGAGGAGATGAGGACTTTACTGTTCTGAGCAGCAACAGCAGCAGTAGAACCTTTTACTGTCTGATGGACCTGGGATTCCTTTCCTCTGACAGCAGGGTTTGTGTTTTCTATCTTTGGGAGTTGTTCTGTCTTTGAGGCATGTCTGACTTCATCCATTTGGTTTTTTCCTTTTAGTTGCCGGTTTCATTGATTCCTTGATCTATCACTCAGCACGTGCCATCCAGAAGAAAATTGAACTTGGGAAGACAACATAAATAAGCAATGGCATCAACCCATTTAAAAAAAAGCAAACCAACCAAAACAAACAAACAAAAACAAACAAAACTAAGGAACCCACCCCAAGCCTCCAAGGAGAACTGATCAGGCTCTTTGAAGCACAAGTGATCTTCTGAGAGTGCACAGGAGAAGAGGTTTGGAACTTCCAGGTGGCCCTAACCACTCATATGTTACTGTGCCCTGATTCTTTGGCCTTAGTTTGTGGATGGAACAACTTGAACCTTGCTGCTATAAAGATTAGCTATCATATCTGGCTCTGCAGGCCCTACTGTCACACTCTTTTTGTGTCAGTCCGTGTTCCTCCAGTTCTATTCCCCTTCCCAACAGAGATGCTAGAGATACTGCATTCTCTTTGCCTCTAGGAATAATGTACTTTATTGTCAAGAGACCTGTAATGGATTGAAGGTGCCATCAAATAAGCTTTCTAGCAACACCATCAGGGATTTTTAATTTTTCCATAAAATGTTTCTGGGTGCGCTGGTGCTGTATGTCAGACCTCCATAAAAATGTGCTGAATCCCATCTATTGCGTTCCAGCCATCCTGGGCTGTATGGGGAGCCTAAGCATTTGGAATGTACTTTCTGTGCTGAGGGAACTCCCAGTTGTTCTTCTTCTGAAAGATGCAAGTTGATGTTTCAAGAAAAAGAGGTGTCCAGAATTTTAATTGATTTTTTAATTGGATTTTTTTTCATTTCCCTATGGTATATATTTTCAAATAAAGTCCATCCTCTCTTGTTCTAGTAAGGCATATGGAAGAATAATTAAATTATTTGAAGTAGTCCTGATACTGAATTGGAAATAAGAATTTAAAGACACATTGCATTGTGGCAAAGTTTGTAGAGATTGTGATGATGATGGGGCTTTTTTATGTTAAATCATTATACAAGTCAGTAAAGTGCTTGGTACCTGAAACTATATTGGAAGAAATTTGAAAATAATGAGGAAAAATATTTGTGAAGTCTTGCTTATTTGATGTAAAACAGATTGATTGCTCTTAAATCTCTGATCTGGATTTGCTTTGGTATGACTCTAATATTGGTCCGAGCAATTGGACAGACACAGGGTCAGATACTGCAGAGAGAAAGCTGTTTTCTAACTTATTTTAGAACAGGTTTTACTAGGTGGTTGGGTTTTTTAATTAGTTGAACTTACCTATGAACCAGGGAGTCTAAAAACTGCTGTTTTTTCAGCTGGGGAGAGAAGCAATTTGTGGTGTGGGTAAGGAGAATTATTATCTTCAAGCAAGAATGTTGAAAAGCAGGTTTGTTTTAAATATATTTTTTACAAGGATATTTAATGAATCCAGTGGGTCAAGATCACATAGTACTACTACAGCATGAGGAATGGAACACAGTATCTGTATGTTTCTCAGGATCAAAAAGTGACCTGAACAGCTTCAATTGCTCATCAGTACATTTCAGCTTTGTAACTAAATTTACAGGAATAGTAGGAGAGAGAAGATGAAAGGAAGTATGCAGCAAGAGTTTAACCCACAGTGAAAGAGTTATCACTGTTTCCTGTCTAGGACTGGCTTGTCCTTAATAGGAAAGCCAATTGCTTGTAAACTGGACAAGCATTGGAGATTATTACCCAGAGCAGACCTGAGGACCTAAAGAAAGGTGAAGGGAAGGTGAAGGTGCAATACTTGTACTCATCATGGGAATCTGGAAATAGTGGAGAGAAGAAATCGAAGTCACCAAAATGGAGATTCTCTCTGGAGAGACAGAAAATTAATGAAGCTAATAGTTAAGTAATACAGGCTTCTGCTCTCAGTAGGGAGGATATGAGTCCAAGAGTTCTGGTGATTTTAATAGATGAAAGCCCAAGTGACTAACAACCATGATAAAAGCTGAGTCTGAATCAAGAATGTTAGTGATTGAAAGAGATAGAAGACATCCTGCTAACCCTGCTCTGGAGGACAAAAATCTTTGGGGATCTCAGTCCCCAGGGTCTGGAGTCTTGATCTGCAGGGGGGGTCATGTTCTGCAGGGATGCCTTTTCAAAGTTGTAAGGGGTCAAAAAAGCAAAGGAAGTGGTGGTTCGTGTGTTTTCTAAGTTTATTCAACATAAGATCATTTCAAATGTATTTGATTCCATTGTCTTCTTTCACCATGTTTGATTTTTCCCTTTTTATTCTTCCTTGATGCAATTTAAAAAATATTCCCTTAGTTAAGGACTGTAAAAATAAAAGTCTTAGTAAAAGACAGGGCAGGGTGAGGAGGGCATCTTCCTTTCCTAAGAACAACTATAAACCTCCCCCAAAAGCCGTCTGTGGGTAGAAATACCAGCTCTGTCATGTGGACAGCCACATTTGAGCAGCTGCTGTCCACCACTGGCTTCACAGCCCTGCAGGGCCACACACAGCAGCTCACAGGCTCCATGCCCACTTCCAGCCCTAACATCTCCCCTTTGTCCCACCCAACCAGCTTGGACAGAACTGTGCCCACCCTATGTCCAGCTAAATACAGCATTGCTACTGCCATGGGAGAATGGCACCCACAGTACCCAGCTGGTAGGACCAGCACAAGCAGTACCGAAACCCTGCGAATTGCAGGGTTTGTGAGCCCAGGTGCTGGGGTGGAGCAGCAAGCTAGAGAGCCAGGACAGCTGCTGGCAGTGTCCTTTGGCCCGTTCCTGGCCAAACAGCCTGGCTCCAGCTTCTTGAAAATGCATCACTTGTAAAATACAATCCTGCCTTCATGTACCTGTCTCTCAATGAGGCTGAATTCAACATCAGTGTCATGGGCTCTCATCCTGAGAAAAGCTCCAGACCAACGTTTTTTTTCCCAATAGTGGTGTCAGTTCCCTTCACTGTCTGCTCCGAAGCCAAACACGGAGACCTGTGCGCATGCCAGCAAGAATCAATGCTGTGTGTACACTGGGGCATCCTAAAGCATATGGAGAAGCAGTGCAAGGGGAGGTACAGTGGCAGCATCTGGTACCACTGGCTGTGGTGTCTGGTACCACACCTCACCGGATGGCAGGTGTGCAAGGCAGAGAGCAGGGCTGTGAAGCCAGTGGAGGGGTGTCACCCATGGTGCTCTGTCTAATTGTACTTGAGGAAAGCGGGGCTCAGGATCAACACTTGGCTGGGGAGTGGAGTGATACGGTGCTCTTCATGCTGAAACAGAACAGCCAGCCCAACACAGTGCAGCCGTTGGCTCACTGTCCAACAGAGTTCTGCCTGCCCCTGAGGAGCTGGAGTACACAGAGCCATTACCTTGTTCCTCTGATGAACTGTTTAACTCTCACATGTGCTGCAAAAGCAGAGGCAAGCAGTGATCATGTAGTACACCTGCTGCTGAGGGGGCCCATTTCTTTGCAGAGGGTATCCGTTGTCTCCCAGCACTCAGCCCAGTGGCATCTCCCACCCCTTGAGCTGGCCAAGCAGCATCTCCTGGCCTGGCTGTAGGAAGGGACGCATCAAGCCCATGGCCCCAGTGTGGGCACAGCTGCCATCCCACTCATAGGAGTATGGTACTGCAGGTTGCCTGAGCCCTGTGGGGACAGGTCAATGCCCAACTACCTCAAAGTGCAGGGCAGAGGGATGCCCAGTACCCTTTGTGCCATCAGGACTCATGCCAGGTCTCCAGTGAGGCACTAGAACCCCCAGACCACACTACGCCGTCTGCAGGGTTTCCTGTACAAGAGACACCATCCCCCAATGGTGACACACCGTATGAGTTCTCCTGTGGAGAAGACACTGGCCACCCACTGCAGATCCAGAGGTTTGAAGGGGACAAGGACAAGGTGAACATCAGGCCTTAGGTTCACTGCACTCTTCTGGGTACATGAATGTCACTGTAGAGATGGACAAGACACTTCTTCATGCGCAATAGCCTAGTAGCCCAATCTTTATTGTTCACAGTTCATATTTATCTTATTTATCACAGTTCTAAAGGCATCATGTTTCATTCTAATTGGCAACTTACTGCAAATCAGTTCATTGCTTAGTAGTTGCTTGTGTATGTGTCCATCAGAAACTTTCCTCTCTAATGATGTTTACATTCTTGTTTCATGGGTACAGAATTATTCTCACGGTTAGAGCCTCTATTTTCACAAGTGCAATTCCTTTCTCACAGTAACTTGCTAGGCTGGCTTTTAGCTGCACCCAGCTAATGCAGCGGGCCTAATCTATGATTTTACAAGGGTCACAAGGCTCTTATTCTATAAGGCTTTACCTATATGCCACACATGAAGAAATGGGTTGTTCTCATGGCAGCATCCAGCTCAAAGCCAGTGATCTTTGCTCTGTTCATCCTAAAGGACAGTAGGATGGTGTGTCCCAAAACAAAGGTGCATCTTCCCAGGCTCTTGGTCCCACCAGGCAGGGACAGCAGGTCACCCTAGCCAGCAGCAAAGAGTGGATATGGGTGACACAAGGCCTGCATTATCCTGGGATATCCTGTGTGTCCCAGGATGAAGGGCTCCAGAGAGCAGGGTCAGCCAGCCACTTCCTTCACAGGGTTTGTGTTGGCAGATTTCAACAGCCTGGACAGGGGCTGGGGCATGCTAGGGTTCTCAGAAGACAGGGAGAGACCAAGTTCCTTTAGGTCACCTGCGTCAGTGCCCAGTTATGAGCATCAATTAGCAGCCCATGACTGGACTGTTTCAGCTGCCCGGAGTTCCCCATCACTGCACAAGTCCCGAGGTGAGATGGGTCCCACACATCAGCTGTCAGGGCCCAGAGGACATTGAAGAGCTGCTGACTTACGGCCTGGATCTGGATACCATTCAGGGGAACCTGCAGACTCTAGGGGAACAAGCACAGTGACATGCAGCATTAGCACCTCCACCAGCAGCCCAAAGGGAGACAGAGCCAAATTTCTCCTAGCAGAGACCTGGGAAAGGACAGAAAAAACAGATGAGATATTGGGAAAAGGGTCAAAAACAGGCCAGAGGGCAGGGTATGAAGGATTGAGCTGGGATCTGCATCCCTCTAGCCCCATCATATCTGTTCTTGGCCCTGCCCCACTACGAACAGATTCAGGGAGCCTGGGAAGACCAACAAGTTCCTGCCCATTGCCTCACTTACCAGCCCCCACTGAACTACATCTGAGGAGAGCTCATGGTGTGCACCTGTCAGAAGAGGCCCTATGGCTGCCTTGTAGCCGGTGTTGAACCATGCAGACGTTGGTAGGGGTGGTGCAGTGGGCAGTAGGGACATGGAGGAGAGAGGGAACCCAACAGACAGGACCAATGCCGTCTGTGAGGGCTCAGAAACAATGCCACAGGATGAGCAGCATAGGACACAGGGCCAGCACCACCTTTGTGTACCTCTGTAACAGCATGCCATGTGCCTCCTGCAGTGATATGTCACAAACACCAGTGGCAGTGGCACCACAGAATGCCTTGTCACCCACCCTCTCTGCCCAGCTTCCTTGGACACCTCTTGAATGCTCACCCACCCTGCGGGAACTGAAATAGCCCAATATTAATTTCCTTTTCTAACTGTTATTGCTGTGTTCTGCTGTTGCCACTGCCACCATTTACTTCAGGCCAGACAGGGCTGGCTGGCAGCATGTGCTGTACGAGAAATTTCTCTCTGCCTGCAACACATTTAGGATCTGTAAACTGACCTGTGAACTAGCAGCAAAGCATCATCACCCTGGCCATGAGTCAAACACCAGCTTCCCCATCCTAAGTGGTGTACATTCACCTCCCAAGTGCACAATGCTAGCAGTGAGCCCTCTTCCCCATGCACGAAGAGAAGCTGGGGCAGAGGAGCCCCACAACCTCTCTGCCCTGCTGAGCCCATGCAGGCCCCATACAGCTCCCACCCTAGCAGTCCTGGGGTTCTGCAGTTTCAAGGAAGTTGCCAGGAAGAACATCTGTTCTCTATCAAAAAGCTCTCATGTAGCCTATGGTCAGAGGGAAAAGGGTTTTCCATTCCTCAGGGAATTCATGAAGTGCTCAGTGACACAGGACTTGGCTTCTGTGGCCCAAGACAAGAGCAAAGAGCAGAGCTTCATGGGCGGTCTTCATTCCAGAGTCAGAAGAGAACACAGCTGGTTTGTGGAGGTATTCCTCTCTACTAGAAAATCCCTCATGTTCTCACAGTAGCACCCTGTGCCTCCCTCAGTTGCTATCTGTCAGCACTAGCTCCATTTCTCCATAGGAACCATTTTCTGTCGCTCCGGAAGAACAGAGCCCTAATGGACATCCCTGCTCACAATGGTGGCTGACTCAGATCTGTACTCAGATCTGACCCCCAGAACAAGTCCCAGACAGCAAAACTGCTGTCCCAGAGGTCCGGTCAACCAACAGAGATGGGACACAGAACAGAATGGGAGAATCTGTGGATGTGACAGCCTGGTCAGAGAATGAGAAAACTAGGTAAGTGTTCCCAGAATCAGCTTGTGAGACTTCAGGGAGTTAAAGATAAACAATGATAACTTGTTATTGTAAAGAACCTGCAGGTGTTGTTTTCCTACTCTCTGTTTTCCTGTTTTTCTCAAAGATTGTTTATAAGAAAGGCATTTTGTTTATTAGTCAGTCAGGTGTAGTGTATTGATAATTGACCAGTCTGGTCTATCTGTATTGGAACAGTGTATAAAAAGAGAGAATTTGAAGTAAAGCAAGATGCTGTGCAAACCAGCCTTCTGGTGAGTCTGTGTCATTTCTTACATAACAGCAACAAGAATCTGCATGATCCTAGGTGGCTGAAGCAGGGGATGCCTGCTGTTCCTTCTAATAGCTTGTCCCTTCTAAAAGCCCAGGAACCATCACCCTATATTAAAGGGGGAACCACAAACAAGCCATCACCAGTGCAACTGAAAACCCAGATGTGGGTTCTCCCAAGCAGGAAGCTGCCATGAAATGCCAGCTCTTCTCCCCACAGGGGGGCTACCAGAGCCCCCGCACTTTCCCTGCTGGCAGTCACAGGTTCCTGTGACTTAATCTTTTGTACTCTTGTGAGCACCCACTCCACTGAGCATGAACAGGTGAAGGTGATGCTACTGGGCTCAGTAGCGTCTCCAGGGTTTTTTGCAAATGCAGCAACTGCAAAGGGAAGAGGAAATGTTGCACCATTCTGTGGGGGAGAACTATGGGTGGTACAGTGAGGTCAGAGTTGCTGTCCCTTCTTCGTCAGTACCTGCACTCTGGCATTCTGGCACAGCCTCTCCATGCCGCCCAGAAGCTGAATGCCCCAGTCAGGTTCCCAAGGCCAAATCAGGGATTTAATGATAAGTTCCTCTAGGTGAGAGAATCTGCCTGGAGTGGAGCTACCCTCCTGCTGGGTGCTCCTGTGTGTCCTGCTGGGATGGCTCACTGACACCAGCAATGCAGAGTTCTCAATAGCCTTTACATCCAGTATCGCATCAGAACTCTTGCACACCTGGATGTAATTTTGGCTCAGAGGGGACAGAGCACTGTGAAGTGTGCTCAGCAATTAGAAAAGCACAGCCAGCGAAAAAGCAGTGCAAGCTGAACAGTGGTTATTTTATCCAAGGGGAGGTCAACACTTTGCTTTGTAAGAAAGTTTGGCGCAAAGAAGAAGGATCTAGAAACTCAAACTAGAACAGTCCTGGAAAACGCAAAGGGTCTGTATTTGCTGGTTACAGGCTCAATGGGCATCTCCACTACTACTGGAGAGCCAGACAGGGGCTGTGCCCTGAGCTGTCATGAAGCACATTTTCTGGATCACACAGAGAATGAAACATGGGTGGGAGGAATTAGGCACAGCACAGCCTCTGTGGTGCTGGCTCCACTTGTTTGCTTTCCCAAGCTCCAGTGGGCTCAATCCTTACCACACTTACAAAGACTGTGAACCCTGCAGAGCAGCAGTTGATTCTGAAGGAATCAAAGAAGGAGAGAACTTCTTCATCAGAAACAAACCAAAACTAGTTCCACTCACCTGATCCCAAAGCCCCTAGCAACAGTGTGAAGAGCAAAAATGAGAGACTGGGAGGTTTCGTGTGCAGCGGAAGTGGTGAGGTACCAGATCATCTCTGGGGAGTTTGAGAGAGGGATCCAGAAGATGCCTCCTTCTGCTGGAGCATCCTTACAGAGGCAGGTGATTCTTTGCACCAGGCCTCAGGCATGTGCAGGTGCACCATATGGGGTCTCAGTTTCCCAGGGCAGGTCTGCACAGGGAGCCAGCAGTGCTGCTCACCATGATCTCAAGATCAAGCAAAGTGTCCCTGAGGAAAGGGCTCTGCCTTTGCCGTGTCCTCAGGAAGAAAGGTGTCTCCTGCAGCCCAGAGAAGCAGGGCTAGTGTAGACACTGCACTCTTCTCCATGTCCAAAATTTCACTCTATGACCTGCTAAAAACCTGGAATTATAAGCGACACAATTAGCATTCCCAGCATTTAGCAGGGAGATGTCAATGCCAAGGAATCACAGCACTGTTGAAAAGAGAAACTGCTAGGGCAAACACCAATTCAGGACAAAACCAAAGGGGATAGTTACTGGCAGATGTGGGAGCTGAGCTGATCCTGGCCTCTGGCCACCTACCGAAATACTCCTCTGAGGAAGAGGGGGTAATACATCCCAAGCATGGCCAGAACATGGATCTGGCTCCTGGAGGGACTGGTGTGGGCCAGACTGTTCCACTGTGCTGGGTCAGATGTTCATATGGGGTCCGTGACTTTCAGGCACAACAAAATCAGGCTGATCATCTAACACCTTTCATCACATGTGGACAACAACAACATCCACTGTCAGGCAACACCGTGCAATCTGGTCCTCCACCATGGTATCATGTGAGCAACAAACATACCATCAGTCTGGGAGCTGGAAAGGGAAGGGACTGTGGACAGGCTGGAGAGCTGCAGCAGGGGAAGAGGACATGGCCAAGAAGCAGAAGGACGTAGCATGGAGTTTTGGATGAGAAGCATGTTACCAGGAGGTGGGAAATATGCAGCTCCAAGGTGCTCCAAGAGCTGCCAGCATTAGGATGCAGCTGCTGTGCATCATGTTCTTGGCACCCTTTATTGTGCCATGCTTCCCAAACTGCTGAGATCTGTTGGGATGAGGCTGGTTCCTCGATGCACCCAGAGGCTCCAGCTGTCCAGATATCTATCCTGGAGACCCTGGGGCTTCTCCTGGCAGCATTGACACATTTGTCAACGATCTGTGCTGTGGAAGACCCTGCCTCAACCCTCAGTCTGCCACCCTGCCTAGGCGTGTGAGAGCTGTCCTCTCTTCAACCCATGGTGTGGGACCAGTACTAGGCACAGCCTTTCCATACAAACATGTCCCCCCTTCCTCTTGTCCTCAGCCAACAGCTGCCTGTCACCTGGTGTTATGGGTTCAGGAGGATGCCCATGCACAAAAAACTCGAGACATAGTCAGAATAGCAAAGCAAGTCAATTTTATTTGTCACATTAGCAACAAATACATACTGACCCCTGGATGTTGGAGAAGCCGCCAAGCAGGAGAAGGAGCTACAGCATGGCTCCTGAGCAGGAAAGGCAGGAGGGCAGCACACCTTCAGGGTGTCCCCTGGATCAACACAGTGTGCATCATGTCGTCCTCTCTCTCCACTCCAGAACCACACCCCATATCTCCTCCTCAGGAGTGACCAGTTTCAACATCATCTCACATGGGGTCAACGCACGAGATCACAACAGCCCATGATCACACTTTATGCCAACAACAGTTTTTTTGTATTGTTTCCCTTTCACAGGATGAATCCCACCAGGTGACCAATACATGGTTGCATTTCTTCTACATTATTTTGTCAATGTGCATAACTGCAGGCCAAATATGTCAGGCCTCAGACCCATCTGCAGTGTCTGACACCTCTGGCCACCATAACCTGTCACATGCCTTTAGGCTGCATCCCTGTAGCCCTCCACCCCTGCTCTTCTTCTCCAGGCTGTTGTCAGTAGCGTTGCAGCGGTCCACGTGGCTGATGAAGGCAGAGGTGGTGGGTGACCTGAAGTCCTCCTGCATCCACTGCTCACTGAGATCAGGGCTGCCATGGTGCTGACCAGGAAGGGGAACTGCTGGCATGAATCATGGTCACATTTGGGCTTGGAGGGGTCTGGGGCAGAGGCCTGGTATCACTCTGCTGCCAGCAGCAAAGGCAGAACTGAATCTCTTGGCTAGCAAAGTCACACCCTGAACAGACACCACCCCACCCTCCATTCACTTTGTACACACAGAGATACACCTGCAGATCCCAGGCACACAGCAGCAATTATAAACCGAAGTATTTTGAGGAAGCTGGCATGTCTTGGCTTTATGCCCAGAAATATTTGCTGTAACTTTAAGGTGGGTCAGGGGGCAGGGTGGGGGAGCCTTGGGAGCCGTGGGCTTTGTTCAAAGCGTAACTCCGGGGTGTGCTTTGTGCCATGCACGCTTGTCGTTACTTTGTTGTTTAGCTAGCTTGGATTTTTTGTTAGCTTAAGCAACAAGTTTCTTTTTTTCCCGTTCCCTGGCCTGGCGAGACTTCGGCAGGAATTATTCAGTGGCTTTTGGGTATTTTTTTCCTGAACTGTTCTGCTTCGGTTTGGTCCGAGGTCCAACAATCGGCCAGGAGCTGCAGGAGCCGCGGGAACCACTCCGCCGGCCCAGACCTCAGGGAAAGCGGAACCAACAAGAGAAAGGACACCAAAATCCACCAGCTTCATCTGCTACAAGAAGGATACCAATGCCAGTGTTTGAACAGGTGGTGTGTTGGGAAGTGTGGTTGATCATGGGTGAAAGAGCCAAGAGGCCTCTCTGGAGGTGTGCACTGGATGTGCTGGAGTGCAATGAGTTTGTTTGAATGGAGCAATTGCTGCTGGGGCTCACTGGGCGCTGCCGGGGAGGACCAGGTACTGTTTATGAAGGCAGCATCCCACTAAACAGGCCCTGCAGAAAAACAGGGAGCGATGCAGCACTGTCACAGCCCAGGGCTTTGCTGTGGCCCTAAGCAGGTGTTGCATGACCTGAGCCCTTAGCAGCCTATTTCACCCCCACCTTGCAGCCCAAAAGTCTCCTAGAGGGAGAGAGGCCTCTCTCTTTGCCATTCTGGGGTCCCCACCCCATGGCTGAACTCTAGACTCACTGGGGGATCATCATGTCTGCCCCACACTGAATTCTGAGTTCATGTCCAGCCAGAGTCCTCACCTGCTTCACCCCTACCTGCCTGGCTCTGCCCAGACAGTTTTGTCCCAAAACATACTCCATTTCTACGCCATGCAGAAGGCCATGAGGCAGGCAGCTTTGCTATAAAACTGCAAAGTCAGATAAATTCTTTGGAAAAGCTGTGGTCCCACTAAGCATCACCTGCACTACTCAGAAGGAATCTGTCCTCTCAAAACCCTGTTTGAAACAGCTCCACTGGGATCAGATCATGTCAGGGTTTGTCTGTGCAGATGACAGGAAACCTGGTGCACCACAAACCATGCCAAGAACAATTTATGAATTTATTTTCTCATTTAGTTTATGTCAGCCCAACACCAAACACAGATGCACACTCATGACCCCATGTTGTCCCAGTGTAGTCCCTGCTGCTGTACTATTCAGGAAGGAGGGCAAAGGGGCAGTAGTGAGGACTGCTGAACCAGGATCAGCCTGTACCACACAAAGAAACACGTTGTCCACCAGCTCCAGAAAGCAGCTAAAAAACACAAGCATCAGAGAGAGTAGCTAAAGAGTTTTTATTCACAAGGAAAACAAAGCTCACTTCTGCAGATTTCTGTCTCTCTAGGCTGTCTCTGCACCCACAGGTTTTCATTAAACTTTCTAATCTTATCTTGATTCCTGCCACAATCACCCCTCTTTGAATAGTCCTCTCCTGAAGAGCATTTATCCATTAATGATCTTCTCGCTGATGTATCCAGGCATGGTGTAGACCAAAAGAACCAGGAAGATTGTCAGAACAGTGACAACAAACAGCACAATTATGTATCTCTTGTACCGCTTCCAGATAAAAAACACAAAGGTCTTCATGGGATTCACAAACCAGTTGAAAGTTGTTTTGGGCCGACTAGAACAGGAAGAGAAGAATATATAAGCACACGCTCAATCCACAGAACATCACATTGGCCCTTCTGCTTTGGTGTCCTGCTACCCTCATGAATCACCAGCTCGTCCTGCTGCTTCCAGCCACGATCAGCCCAGGAGCTATGGTAAACACACTGCCTGTGGAAACACTAGAGACAACAGGACAGCACTCTTTGGAACAGTGCCCCAGTCTTCCCAGAGCTGTCCTTCACCTTCATACACAAGGGATCCTTTCACACAGACAGATCTGACCACTGTACAAGCAACGTTACGGCATAGCTGCCTTGAGTATCTTCCTTAGATCAATCCTGGGCCAGGTGCTGCAGCCTCAAGTCCTGTGGACTCACTTGAGCTCTGGGAAACCCTGGCAGTCCTGGTCCTGCAGACCCCAATGCCCAGGACCTCAGAGATTGCTCTTGGCTTCCAGACAAGCCAACACTCCTGGTTTCCATACAAACAGCTGCTGAGAACACAGCACTGTCTGTTCAACCTAAAGGTGATAATACATATACTCACTTGGGCTTTTCCAGGGGTTCAGGCCCTTTTCGGCCCAAGCCAGCAGGACTTTTGTCAGCCTCCTCCACAGTCAGCAGTTGGAACTCCGCTTCCACCTTACCCTGGAGGGACAATATATCTCAGCCACAGCTGAATGTGTTGCTTCACAAACCAGCCTGCTGACCACGCATCCTGCCACAACTGGGTATTTTTCTCCCAGTTCCACTTACAGATGGCTTCAGAGCTTTTTTCTCCATTGGCTAGAGTCTTACTTCACAGCCAGTGGAAACTGTGGCCTGGTAAGAAACTGTTTTGCAGACAAGGAACTGTATTTTAATGAACTCCCCAACTACCTGATTTGTCTACCCTCTCACACTGGCACTGTGCACACAGAGCAAAATTCACCCTTGGAGACACACAGTCGTCCAGTAGCAGGGGTATGAGGAGCAAGTCTTTCCCTGGTGAGTTGGCACCTGCCTGTCTTGGGCAGGCAGAGACCCCAGGGCAAGCTTCTGCTCCTGTCCTGACTGGCTGATGGGGAGACATATGCCTCTTGCTTTGGAGTAGGAGTGAGCAAGGAGAACATGGTTTGAGGTGTTTTAGTGGGAACACAAGCACTAATTTGTTCCTAAACAAATACAGCTCCCCTCATGGAGCTGAGCTCTATGGAAAGCTCAGAGGAATATATTAAGTCAGACACTCCTGCATGCCACAACACCTGGTTCTTCAGGGTAGACCAAGTGCTGGATTGGCAGTAAATGGAAGTAGTCTTCAGGATCCTGCAGAAGCTGGGTCACTGCTGCCCTTGTAGGTTGTGTGCATGTAGGACAGGCTGCCATATCAAGGCAGAGGAGAAACACTGTCTCTGCTCATAGTGCCAGCTCCCCACCTTACCGTCAGGAAATACTTGTTCCCACTGGCATCTGTGAATTCCATGTCCTCTGGTCTGACTGAGCTGCTCCACTTTGTTTTCTTCTTCTTCTTCTTGTACTCCCTTTCCTCTCTCTCATCATCTTCTTGATCTCTGAGTTTGATGAAGGGCCACCAGCCCCTCATGCGCTTATTTCGGAAGATGGAGAATCGAGGTGTTGCATTCTCCTTGGCCATTTTGATGGTGCAGTGCTCAGAGCTCTTGGCTGCCCACACCATGTCATGAAGCTTCAGCTCAATGGAGCCTGCAAGCACAGGGAAGAGGAGACCACATGGTAAAACCTTGAGGTCAGCCCCACACAACATTTGGCTGTCTCTGCCATGCTCCCAACTGCCATGAGCAGGTCCCAGCTGCTGCAATGATCTAGCAGTACCCTACACATTTACAGGTGAAGAACCTGAAATTCTGCATAAGAAATTACTAGCTTAGGAATTAGAGACTAAGAGGCAGAAGCCCCAGGTCTCATCTCGTTTTTAATAAGCCCTGTTTGCTGAGTTCAGATGGTGAGTTATTTTCACCCCTTTATCATGCCCCACCCTCCTCTCCTCACCTGTCCAAGTTGATCTTTCTCTCTAATTCTGGAAATGTCAATTAAACTTATAATGATTTAAAATTATAAGTGCTTTAAGTGTTTCAAATTTATCATAGATCTGCAACAGCCTCAGTTCATCTCCCTGTTTTGCCTTGTGCCTCTGTTCTGCCCAGAATGAGCTCCTGTCCCACTTTGGCACTGAGCTCTTGCAACAAAACAATCTTACCATATCCTGGTCTGTACTGGTAAAAGCAGACAAGGGACGTGAGTGTTCTCTGCTCATTTCCGAGTGAGACTGCATCTGGATACTGTGCCCAGTTTTGGACCCCCAATACAAGAAAGGTATCAACTAAATAGTTTTTATTAGCTGAGATAGTCAAGTCTGTAGTAGGTGCCACAGCAAGAGGGGTGACAGACGCATATATGTTCGGTCCAGAGAAGAGAGGTCAAGAGGGTGATCTTACTGCATCCCTCACAGCCTAAAGGAAGCTACAGAAGAGATGGAGCTAGACCCTTCTCAAAAATGGACAATGAAAGCACCTCAGGCAACAGACACAAAATGCTGCAAGTAAAAAAACCTGAGAATTGTGAGAAAGGTGCAGCCAGGAAAAGGGTCTGGAAGCATGCTAGGAATCCATCCTTGGAAAGAATCAAAACCCACCCAGAAAATGTCCTAAACAACCTGACCTACAGTGCATCCAGACCTTCCAGGGGCAGGAGATTGCAATACACCCTGCAGAAGCCTCTTACTATTTAGAAGTCCCTGAGATTATGCATGCCAGAAATAATTGGCATTGTTAATGCTTTCTTCAGTGCCTCAATTCTACATGGCTGAACCACTGGAAGGGCCTCAAGCAGTAAAGCCTCTTAAATACACTGTAAAAGGCTGAAGTATAAGGAGAGTTTAAACACGCCCAGGAGATAGCAGGGGAAAGGGGCTGCTTTTTAGTAGAGAGGTTAACATTTGAAGAAGGGAGGAACAACTGAACAGAGTGCTATAAGCTTGGGGATGACAGCAGAAGTGGGAGAGAATCAGCAGTACTTGTGCTAACATAATGTGTGGGGAATCACCACTTAGCTCTGTTTTGGCATCAAGCCTTGCTGCATGCCCAGCTCAGCAGGTTTTATTACCGGGAAGTTTCAGAGCATCCAGGGAGCTCTGAGGCCCCAGCAATGGGACACTGCAACTTAAGTGACAATAGTCTCACAAAGGTTGTCTAGTATCACACAGGTTGTCCCTGTTCCCACAACATAAGGTCCTGGGAAAAGTGTTCTTAAGCCCAGACTTTGAGATCTGCATATCTAAGAGCACAGGAAACAAGCAAGTTTATTGGAAAGGTTGTGAGGAAGCAGAACGTGGAAGTCCCGTGGTGTGACAGGCCCTGAAAAAATATACCAAGGCCCTGGGACAAGCATGCAAGCATGACATGTCTGTGAGGGGAGGTGCCTATCTCCAGGCTTTGTCTGTAGCTCAGGTGTGAAAAACCAGCCTAGATGACTGCTGAGCTGAAGAGTTTGATCTGATGGTCCTAGTGTCCCCTTCTCAGAGAGCTGAACCCCAGGGAAATGCTCCAGCAAGGCGAGGGACAGGTCACCCCACTTCCAGCAGGTAGCACCATACCTAGAAAATCATTAGCTGAAATCCTGTCATAATCCCAGACCTGGAGCACCAGAACAGCCGGTTCCCGAAACTCTGATTCCTCCATGGAGAAGACAGAGTCCTTTTTCTTGTAGGTGATCTCCTTCTCAGTTGGGAGATAATTGAAGCGGAAGATGAACCTCCAGTTGAAATTGCCTTCCCCAGTCAAGGAGTTAAAGTGAACATCTGTCTCCTGCTTGTCATGGTCAAGACCTTTTATCCAGCTGCAAGAGAAATTCAGTTATCCTCTACCCTTGTCAGCCAGCCTGACAGGATAGAAGCACTGAACACCATGGGGTAGCAGGAAAGGGTCAAACCAGAGCAACACCTGGACAGCATCTCTGGGGTTAGAGAAGCCCATGCAGAGGAGTGGAGCAGGCACCTCACACCAGAGGTTCAGAGAAGGCAAGCAAGCGTGTGGGCCAGGGCAGGGAGCAGGGCAGCCAGGCTCTGGCCTCCCACTCCTTCCCATCATACCTTTTCACGTAGATGTCACTGGAAGGCTCTCCTGTTACTGGGTTGACATCATCAAGGATCACATTGTCCGTGTTCCAGATAATCACACGGAGCTCATAGCTGTGGGAAGGACACAGAGGTGAGACACATGCCCTTGTCCCTGGTGCATGGGTGGGCAGATCAAGCCCTGAGCACAATGCCAGAGCAGCAGGACTTGAAAATTCCCAGCAGTGTGGTTCCCCCTGCTCCTCCTCCCAAGCACAGCCCAGCAGTCTCACTGCCAGGCATAAAACCCTTTCTGGACACTACAACACTACAAGGCAAACACCCACAGTCAATACAGGTAGCTTTTGCAAACCAAATCCCTGTTGCATGGGAAATCCACCCTCCTCTACTAAGCCATAGGAGCACAGAAAAGCTTAGGCAGGAAGGGATCTCTGCAGTCCCTGCTCCAAGCTCTTGCTCTAGCTTCATAGTAGGTCGATTGTGCAGGGCCTTGTCTGCATCAGTTTTTAATATCACCAAGGATGGACATCCCAGCACATCTGAGTCAATCTGTCCTTATTCCAGGGTAGCTTCACTCTCACTGGGAAAATGTTTTTCCTATAGTCAGTTAGAGTTTCCCTTGCTGAAATTCATGTTCATTATCTCTTGTCCTTTCAGGTGCACCGCTGAGAATAATCTGGACCCTCTATCTCAAAAGTACCATTAGATCCTTGAAAACAGCAGATTTCCTCCAACTGCATTTCTCCAGACTCCCAAGGATATCTGTCCACTAGTCAGAATAGAGTTTGATGAGTAGCTCTGTCCTCAGTTTCTATTACCTTTACGTCCAGCCATAGAGACATTCACCTGCCCTTCCCCAAACCTTTGTGCAGCTGAAGCTCTTATGGCCCACCATGACACACTCAAGAGAACATCCTGTGGTCAGAGCTGGAGGAAAGAGGGCTACATGCTACACTACCACTGACCCTCAGCCTGTGCCCTGTGGCACATCCCATCAGCCACAGCAAGGGACATTGACCCTCCCTGCAGCCCCCCAGTCCCAGGTCTACCCTCACAGGTGCTACCTGACAGGCAGTCGTGGTTTGATGTTGACAGGTGGTGGTGCAGGGATATCATTTGGAAACATGTCAATCCACATGTGCAAGGAGCCCTGATGAGAGAAGAGAGCAAAGACACTTCAAGAGACAGACCACTCTCCAGCTCTTCAAGGAGCAAGGGCTTGATCCTGCAAGAAAAGTTCTCATCAGAAAGCCCCTGCCTGGTTCTCTCCATTCCCAGCAGTTAAGAGTGACATGAGATTTGATTTTACACAGGGAAAAAATTAAGGCTGTGAAAGATTGCTTATTTCTGCTCCCAAGAAAAACCATTTCACCTATGATGAATCCATTTCAAACAGAGGTAAACACGTCCCTCTGTCTTAATAAGGAGCATATGGTAATGCAGTGCTTAAGCAATATCAACAAAACTAAGAAGTGATAGGTCTGACTCATGCATTTCCAATGCCAAACAAAGCCAGCATGACTACAGAACTCTGCTTTGTTCAAACCTCCAGTACCCAAGGGAACAGGAGATTTCAGTGCAAGACATTAAAATGGTGAGTTCAGATGGCTGCATCACACAAAATTAAGGATGGAGAAACCAAGGGAGAAGAACAAGGTTCTTGCAAAACAGCAGGGAGGGATGGAGAAGCCAAGGGTGGAGAACAAGGTTCTTGCAAAACAGCAGTTATAGGGGACAATCCAGAGGAGGCAGGTATAGGCAAGGATACCATCACCCATGGGGGTGCATGGTGGAAAGGCTCAAAAGCAGAGCAGATCTATTGCCACCCACAGAGTATCCTCATCAGAGCCAGTGCTAAATGGCCTGTGGAGACAGGAAGGATTCTGGGTCACCAGCACTGTGAACACAACATCAATGGACAGAATTTCCTTGAGGAAAGGGTGTTCAGAAGCATCGTGAGAGGTCAGAGGATAGATGTGAGCAAAGTACCCCTGTGGCCAATGTCCTCACTTCATAGCTGGGCCAGCCATCCACAGACACAACTCCAGTCACCCACCCAGGAAGGGGACAATGTGTAAGATTCACAGGAGACCAGACAGCTGGCTAGAAACCAGCTGTCCAGAAGGTCCTTCCCCAAAACAATGTTGAGGTTTGGCATGGAAACACATCTCACCTGCACAAGCCCAGGGTTCTCCGGGTTGTACAAAGACCTGATTTCCACATGCTCTGGTACTAGCTTGTACCCATATCCTGGCATCTCTTCCCAGTGTTGCAGGACATACAAAGCCTTATGTTCAACATCCAGCGACAAGTTCTCATCTGCCACTCCTCTCTTGTTCCTCGCAGAAGCCTCTGCAGCAGGACACAGTCAGGGAGAAAATGAAGGGTTCCGGCCAGCAAGAGTCATGTCAGGACATCAGTCACTAGCACAAGCAACAGGAGATGATGGACTGGGCAAACAAGCACCTCTTCAGAAAAACAAATGGGGAGAAGCAGGAGGGCAAAGATCAAAGGAGTGAGTTCAATATGTTGCAGTGATGACAGAAATGGCAAGCAAGCCAAGAGAAATGCAATGGAAAGGGCAAAAATAAATTTACTCTGGCCCTGGGAAAAAGATCCAAGGGACATTAAGGAGGACGTGATCCTCTGGGGCAGTTTAAGTCCCCACATCTCTGTGGTAGTGCCAACAGATCCATGGATTAATTTTTGCCAGAGAACTGCTACTGGACATTACTTGCCAGTCTCAAGACATGCAGCTGTGCTCTCTGTTAATGAACCCAATTAGTAATTGACTCCTTTGGCACAGTGAAGCCAAATGGCACTTCAAGATCAAATCTTGCTGGTGGGAGATAAGCCAGAGCCAGTAGGTGAGGGCATAATGACCCACTCACTCCTGGGTTTATGGAGTGCAACTGCCCCTTGGATATCAATCTGAGACTTAAACCATTTCAAGCAATGCTCAAGCACAGCAGAGGTTCACAGGGCACCAACTGCAGCTGTGTTGGAACCAGAGCCTGCTGTCAGGGAACACCAGGAGAGCACCTTGTTTCTCCCTCCCCAGCTATCCAGTGACCTGAAAAAAAGGAGGAATGGCTTCTGGAGGCTCCTTGCCCTCTCCTGAGTAGGATTTCTTTTCCCTTCTTTGCATAAGTCATAGAAACCACCAGAAAACTGAGGAACAGTTTCACTGAAACAAGGAGAGAGTAAAGTTGGCCATACATGTAGGTGGTGTCCTCACTCTGAGCAGATAAGGCCAGGGATCATCCTTCCTACAGGCTACATAGCATTGCCTTGCAGTACTCAGCCATCCACCTGTGGGCCACATCTGCTCTATCTTTCCTCAAGGTTGGATTCAATTGCACAGGTGTTGGCAGCAGCAGGACCTGGCCTTTGCTGAGGGAAGATCTCCATCACTGCTGGTAGAGACTGTGAAAGGTTGGTGTGTTCTTGGACATCTGTGGCCCTGGCTCAGGGTTTGTAATGCCAGGTTGAAGGAAAGAAAACACCAAATGAGAAGCTGAAGCTGCCCACAAGGGGGAGATCAACAGTAGAGGGGGGCAGTGTGGAATCACTCAAGGCACCTGAAGCCACTGGAAGCACAGAGCATTCCTGGACAAAGCCAGCTAGAAACAGGCAAGAAGACTGAAAAAAACACTCCCTTCCCCCTTCCCCCCAACCCCAAAACACACCCAAAACAAAACAACACCTAAAAACAACAACAAAAAAAAAGACCCCAAAACATTAAAGAAAACCAAACAAAGCAACATCACCACAAAACACCCAAACCAACCAACCAACCAACCAACCAACCAACCAAAAAAAAAAAAAAATCACCCCATAAAACTGCAAAACACACATAACCCCAAAGAGGACTTCATTATCTTGCTGATAGTGATCATAAGCAGATGAAGGTACAGCTTTGTGTTAGTGCCAGCCACCAGAATTAGCTGGCATACAGCAAACCTCCATGACCAGCATTGCTGTGAAAGTAAGTTTACTTTGTTCCACCCACTGCCGGGGAAGCCACTTGGGTATCTAATGGCCTAGATCACATCTTCTCCCAGTGCAACCATGTCCACTGAAACGAGGGCACTGAAGCAAGGATGCACCTCACAGTGACCCAAAAAACTGGGCCATGCAGGGCCATTAGGGAAGCCAGCCTGGATTGTGGGTTCCCAGACCACCCACCAACACGTGCATTGCTGAGCACAGGCAGCTGTTTAAGGGACCAGTTCAACAAGCCCTCTGTACCTTCAGGAAAAGCCTCTGGAGGGACCTTGAATATTTTATTGTCCACTTTGATCTCCTCCCATCTGTACTCTGCAGCAGGGATTGAGTTTTTCTTGCATAAACTATCCAAGATCTGTGTGGGTTTAAAAGCATCTCGCCACATGTTGTAGCCATTTCTGCATGGAAAAAGAAAACATCAGGAACTTCAGCTGAAGTTTCTTTTCTAGGCTGTGAAACAGCTTCCTTCCCAAAGCACAGGCTATATCACTAGAACCCTGCTCAGATTTCCACTGGGCTTAAAGAGGTTACAAAAAGTCTTAATGAATGAAAAGCTAAACAAATTCTTTCCTGACAGAAAACAAGCTGGACTTGCACCCCACAGAACTATTAGCTTCTGGGCAGCAGAAGCAATGCTAGGAGCTGGAGCAATTCTAGATGTAGTTCCTAAGTGAGAAAGAACTTTTAGCTGTGCTGGGTACTCAGCTCCATTCCCACAGCTAATTTTCCAATAGCAGGGTAGGAGAAAAGAAGTTTGCAGAAATTTGGCCAGAGATCTGGAGAATCCTTATGGAAGGAGGACAAAGGAAATCAGATGTCCTGAATGTTGCTGCTTACAAAATTCTGTCAGAGAAACTGCTGTACTTTCTGAAAGAGGTCAGAGTAAAGCAAGCACTTTTCTCACAGAACACCAATTTGTAAGGAATAAAGAAGCATTTTTTGCTATTTTATGCAAGGTATATTAGATTGCAGTAGGAATTGGAGTTATCACAGGAAGCTGGTGGGTGTCTAAAGAGATAGAGTTACCCATGTAACTTGTAGCGAATCTGTGGAGCACCTGCAAATGCATATTCTGTCTCACAGAACAGGAGGAGCTCTGTTACCCACATGTGGCAGGTGAGAAGAATGTCTATGGCCTCACGTGTCACATTGGTACCTACAAGTCATACTGCGCAGCCACTCCACAGTTGGCCCTGTGCTTGCTGTAGAATCGATTCTCCAAGTCAATCTTGGTCTCCCCAATCAGATCGTCAGATCCAACCAAATCATGATCAAATATTGCCACAGTGAGTTCTGATTCCATGGGAAAGGAGACTGTCAGCTCCAAAACTCTGGACAGAATCAAACAGGGAAAGCACAATTAGCGAAGAGGATGGAAATGGAACACACGCTCTGCTTCGATAATCCTGTACATTTAAGAACTGTATTTGACAACTTAAAGGCGTCTGATAAACTTTGGTTCTCTCTAAATTCAGTATGTGACATTTTCAGCGTGCTTGTTCAAACAAAGGAATTACTTTTCCAGGAATGTATGGCTCAGAGAGAGGGCCTGGAGTTAGGGAATGCTCAGCTTCCAATTTTAAATCAAGTCCTTGGGTGTGCTCGCCTCCTAACCCAAAGCATGATGGCTCCTGAGTTAGCTGGAGGCAAGAGACATGCCCAAGGGCTTTGTGTAAAAGCACAAGATTCTCCATCAGAAAGGAACAGAAGACCTTACATGCTGAACCATATTTCAAGCCCCAGATTTGCACTGTTCTTATTAAACCCATTAGATGAAACCTTCCTGCATACTCTCCAAACACAGGATTGAGCTGCTTTGGGATGTATCGTTCCTTGGTGTCCTTCTGCTGCTTCCCCACAGTCACCACCACATAGGGGTCTGCTTTGCCATTGGGGTCTGCTGGAGAGAGATTTGTAGCCTGGAATATATAAGAGATACTGCTGTACACAGCTGTGGAGGGCAACCTGCACAAGGAACATTGCACAGGCCTGACCCCACCCAAGCCCGCTTAGTCAGGTCCCTCCAGCAACCACCCCAGCAGTGAAACAGCCACTTGATCCCACACAAATCCTCACCCTACAAGCCATTGATGTCTTCAGCTGTGGACTCACCTACTTGCTCATGATCTCAAGGCATATGTGGGGAGCCAAGAAATGCCCATCTGCCCATCCTCAAGCTACAAAGCATGGAAGACTCTCCATGTCAGTGCCTTCCACTGGCAGAGGCTTCAAGCCAGCATCACATTTTTCACAAGCGCCACTGCTCGCATTTACTGAGCAGAGAATGGCAGAAGGTCCACAGGGAGGGGAGAGACCACCAAGCACTACTGTCACCTCCCCCAGAGACTTACCTTAACAATGTAAACTCTTACAAGAACCTTGATGGGTCTGTTCCTTGGAATGCCCCGGGAGACCTTGGGCTCTGTAACAGCTTCCTCACTGGGGTAGACATAGAAGGAGCCCTGCAGAAAACACTTTTTAAGGAATAGCTGGGTATACATGGCAATATCTCAGAAAGGTTTGGAGCCATCAGCTTCACCTGCCAACTAGAAAATCAGAGCCATTTCCCCATGCAGACCACAGACACCCTGTGCCCATAGAGACAGTGCTTTCCAAAGGTCAAATCATGTCCACATGGCCCAGGCAATCCCTGCTTGCAATTCAGGCTGCAGGCTGTCATACCTCTGCCAATGTCAGATCTGAGCCCCTCTAGGCACTTTGGATTGCCAAAGACAGAGGACACCAAACGTTTTCTAGGGACAGCTACAACTTCTGTAGTTGATATTTCAGAGTCTTCAAGAGCTCCTGGATGGGAGGATGATGCCTCTTTTAAATAAGTTTTCCTAACTTTAAAACCAGTGAAGCTTACTTATATAATACTTATATGCATACTGAATAGACCCAGAGGCTGCAACCAGAATGAGTCCTTTATGCTTCATGCTTTCTACTTGTAGCAGCTAAAAAATCTAAATTGGATGGATTTATAAGATAAAAACAGTAGGACCACAGTACAATTGTTTCAACAGGCACTAACAGTACCCTGGCCATGCTGCAGCCCAAACTGCTCACCTATGTACTCTGCAAGATTTTGCTGGTGTTGGCTTGCTCTGAAATACAGGTTATAAGGATCTTCTTCCACAAGCAGCACAAATGTCATCCAAATGAAACAGTACCTTGTACTTCCCCACATAATGTTCATCCTCATTTCCATCTTCATCCTCATTTGCTTTGCCACGATGAAGGGGGAAAATACACAACCAGTCTTCAAAATTACCAAACTCATGTTCCAGCTCAGAGTTGTAGATCTGAAATAAGTAGAAAGTAATTTTGGGCCTTTTCTTGCCATCTCAAAGGGAAAGAGAGTCAGAAAGACCATCCTTTCTCTGTTTCAGTCATTTCACCTAGTCCTACGTTACTCCTATATTACTCAGTGCAGGATGTTAATGTTTTTCCTGCATGTCCCTAGGGCCAGCCTTAGATGTGGATGCACATCTCAGCTTGGCTCCAAGGTCTTACTAGCTGCATTAAAGTCCAGCAATGGGGGGGCCTCAGCACACACTGCAGATTCTCCTCCCAGCATAACTTCCACTGCAGGAAGGTGAGGAAGACATGGACAAAGGGCCAGGGCTGAAAGTGACTAGGTTACCCCAATTATCACCTGAAGGGTGGCAATGAGCTTCCTCTTGGGTTGAGCAGGTTCAGCTTCAATCACTGCCTCATCCTCTGCTTCCATGTCAATGGAAGATGCATTTAAATTCACTCCATCTAGATATGATGGTAAGAGATTAGGAAACACTGATTTCGCACATCATATCAACTGTCTCTACATGAAATCACCCCAGCCACAGTTTCTGCTTTCACCCAGGGCTTCAGCCTGTGTCACGGCAACTGGAGCTATTGCTGTTTGCTACAGGTGTCTTTCCAACATCTCCGGTTTCCCAGCACAGCATGGCTGGATGGGTGGGGGGACAAAAATTGGCACAGACCTACCTGCCTGTTTGGCTGCATGGCCGCCATTCAGACAGGAATTGGGTGGAAACCAAAGGAAGGAAGTTGGTTGGGCCAGCTCACAGGTGCTGTCGGGGAAGGCACAGAGGAGAGTCCACCCTCCTCTTTGGATGAGTGCTTATTTGTTGGTCTGTTGGTTTGGGTGCCACTTTCAGCACAGCCAGCTGAAAGAGACCGTGTCTAGACCTTTTTCAGGGGCACCACCAAACCAAGGACAGAGTGGGTGTGTACTTGTCCCATTTCCCAAGGCTCCAGATCCCTCAACTGCTAATGGCATGCAGGTACCCTCAAAGTCTCTCCTTAAATTGTGATGATTTACATAATTTTTATACTTTGCACTTTCCCAGGTCAGAGCCATATGAGTCACTGCTTATACCTCTGCAAACCTGAACCTACAGCTGTAACACTGTTCTCAGATCATAAAAAGATTGTTATCACTGTCCATTACCTCTGTACCTCCTGTTACCTGATTCACCTGCACCCCACGTGAGTACCCCATAAGCACAAAGTGATTCCCAGATCCTGGATGGTTTTTCATGTCCATCATCCTCTCTCCATCCTACCACTGGTTCCTGGTCTCACCTAGACAATCTCATGATCCCAGCAGATGATTTTTCTGCATTTTTCTCACACAGGAAAACACTTGCTTTAACAGCATTTTACAAGACTCCACTATTTTTTAGCACTTTTCTGACTATTTTCCAATTTTTTTTCAGGAAAGTTTGATGTTTTCAACTTGAAATAGCCTGATAGCCCTTGTCAATGTCTTCAGCCTCTTTGCTCACTTTTATGTTGTTGTTGCTGAATGTTGCAAGGGTGTTGTCTGCACAGACACCATTCTCACAAGTGCAGTACCCTTGGGATGGTATAAAATCTTGGTTCTACCCACTAAAGAGTGAGGTATTGCTAGAGAACTCACCTGCATCATTCAGGTCATCATTCTCAGCATCTTCCTCATCACTGCATGCCTGAAACACACACAGTCACCTCAGATCTGTGACAGAAAAGGCTTCTCCTTCCAAGCACAGAACACTAACATTTTCCTGCCAGCAGAGTAAGACATAGTGTGAAATCATTCTGCAATAACATCATTGCAGGATGGCATCCAATGAGTGTCTTAATGACATTTTTCTTCTCCCCAGATCCTCCTTCTAGCTTGTTTTGATTGGAATTTAAGTTGACAGTGCAAGGAAGGAATTTGGAGCAGATCTGCTCCCATAACACATACTAGTACATAACCAGGACAGAGTAAGCAGCATGAAAGTCCCTGTTAAAGTCAGCAACATCACATTTTCAGGAATCCCTCAACAGAAGCTGCCTCATTCTCACACCACTTGAGTACCGAGCCTCAGGAATGTTTCAATACCCACCTCCTGGTGAAATCAGCCCACCAGGTAGATGCTTGATACCTGGCTACCTTAAATATGCTTGATACACTAACATTCACATCTTCCTTCAGATCCATGCCAGGAGAGCTCCTGTGACACTCAATATGGTCGAAAATATCTTCATCAGACCAGTGCAGCCTATTTTCCCTTCTGTTGGCAGCTGCCACAAAATATTACCTGGTTATACAGCTCTTTCAGGGACGCATAGTACTTGGACCACCAATCCAGTTCTTCCAGTTCTAGTGTTTCCTCTTCATATTCATCTTCCTTCTTTACAAGCTTATTGATAGGAATTTTCTTCAAAGGAGCCTTGAGAGAAAAGAGAAGAGTGTTCAGAGGGAAGAAGTGACCACCCAGGACACTCATGCACCCTCCTCCAGTGTCCTGGGAGCCTCCGGCAAAGGCTCAGCATTCAGGCAGAGCACAGGAGGTGCAAAGCTGCCCGTGGATTCAGCTTTGTTCTTTGCTACAAAAGAAGCCATTCTCAAGGTGCAGGGCAGGCCTCCTTAATGTCCCTGTGACAGAGCCCCAGCACATGGCACTGCCAATGAGCAGGCAGGAGAGAGGAGTTTCAGTCCAGAAAAAGACCTGGTGGATGAAACCTAACACTGAATTTCTGAACTTTTTTGTTGTTGTTGTTTGTAATCTACAGTTTGGCTTGACAAACTTCAAAATCTGATGGGCCCAGCACATCACTCACCTGCACAAAACTAAGGGGGTGAGTGCTGGAACCTGGGTCAGCAGCTGCCAGTCCAGTGTTTACCACAGTCTGAGATGGATGATGGTGAGATGAGACATTGCAAGCTGAGATGAAAATAAAAAACTTAATGTTTCCATGCATTTATTTCTGCCCACTACTTCTTACTTTCAGCTATGGGAAAATCCTCCCTGTTAAAACTAATCTGATTGATTTCAAAGCTTTTTAAAGTAGACCCTGCAAAAAGACTGCTGGAAATCCAACTACAGTACTGAGATTAACCACCGTCATCAATACGCTTGTTGCTGACTCCCAGGAATTCAGAATTATGAGATATACTTTCCCTACTCAGAAGTAGCCACAGATGGATCAAGCTTTGGCTTCTGCTTCATGCTTCTAGATCAGGAGTGCTGGCAATTGCTATCATAGAACTATTTAGCTAAGCTATTACCCAATGAACAGACTTTGACCTGACAACATGAGAGAACTGAAAACTTTTCAATCCTTGGTCCTAGTGGACCAGCTCCCTTTAGATGGAGGTCTCATTGAGCAAATTCTTCCCTGGGAGGGTGGTGAGGCCCTGGCACAGATTCCCCAGAGAAGCTGTGGCTGCCCCATTCCTGGAAATGTTAGAGGCCAGGCTGGACAGGGCTTGGAGGAATCTGGTCTAGTGGAAAGTGTCCCTAATCACGGCAGAAGGTGGAACAAGATGATCTTAAAGCTCCCTTCCAACCCAAACCATTCTGTGATTCTATGACCTTGTGATTGCAGGGAGAGGATTCTGCTGCCTGGCTAAGAGAAAGTGGAAGAGCCAGGGATATTTGCCACTGACAAAACCTGCCTGTTGTCTCTGTAAGAACCTCTCCACGAAGCTTACCTTTGGGCACATCCTCTGGTTCCTCCTCCAGCACTCTGGGAGAGAATTTCATCACATCAGACACGACATGGCTACCCACAAGCACAGTGCGCCCAAATGCACGCTTTTCCACCACAAAGATGCTGAGGGGAGGGTGCAGGTATACCTGCTCTGGGAGCTCCTGCAAAAGAATTATGCATGGGGTTCACAGGAGTAAGGGTGATCAACCTGTGTTGAGCTATCAAACTATGGCAGCCCTATCACATAAGGAGAAGCCTGCTGTCACCTTGCAGCTATGCCCAAAAATCAAAGCCTTGCAGTGACAGGCCATGGCTAAGATGGCTCTTGATGGGCAATTTCACAAAGGTTTTGTTCTGCAGCTAAACCATGTGGTCATGGGAGAGCAAAATCCTGGAAGCAGTTTCCCTCCTTCTATGTTGTCCCACGCAGTGAGGTGACACAGACTAGCCATGTACCCTGGCATGGCAGAATCCACCTTCCCACTCACCACATCCATGTATTTGACCAGCTCAGTGAAGTTGGGGTTCTCTTTATAGGACGCAATAACCTCTGACTCCACCTTCTTGCCAGCACATTCAATGATCACCTGAGGCTCATCCACCTCAAACAAGTTCACTCTCTTCAGGTCCCTCAGGCCCCAGAACAGGATCTGAAGCACAACATGAAGCTGCTGTCCGAGACATGCCAGCCATGGCACTGCCCATGCTACCACCCCCCACCCACAGGACGCAGTCCCCAGAAGAGGCGCAGGGCTGCTCTCCCAGCTCAGCTGCCCAGCAGCTTTGCCTGTTGAGCTACTCAGATGGTTTCCCCCTCAGGTCAAGCACCTCCATTTCTGGCATTGGCTCAGGCCTCACAGGCACATTTGACCATCAAACTGGACTCCCTCACCAAGCCCTGCCCTCCACCCAGGGGCAGCTTGAGGGGAAAGCCAGTGCAGCAGAAAGTGGCACACCTCTATGCGAAACTCCTTCAGTACCGGGCGGATGCCCTCAGGGATGATGAACCTTCCAGTACGGGGGTCTTCCAGGTAGTCGGGCTCCTTGGGCTCCACATCCTCAGGCACTGATGGCTGAACAGGTAGGACCAGCAGGTGATGAAAATCACTTCTATTCCATGCCATGACAAGCCCCCTCTCTTCCACCTTCTAGTTCTGTGCTCCCAGGCTGTCCCTGCAGCCTCCTCTCATTGGAAAGCCAGATATGGCCTCCAACTTGGAATTCTGGTGGGCCCCATGCAGTCAGCTCCTCACCCACATAGCTCTCCTCAGAGAGCTGGCAACCATGTGCAGCTTTCTACAAGCCTGTTACCTCTAAATAGCCGCTGTAATCGAGCTCAATCAGTTCAAAAGTGGCAATGAGCTCTCCCGCTGCTTTGCTGCCTCTGTAGAAATCAAAGAACTGCAGGGCAGGTTTGGTGTATGGCTCATCAACCAGCTTCACCTGTGGGACAGCAAAGGCCTGCCCAAGGAACTCAGAGGAGCCCTGCAGGAAAGGGGAATGACTCAAATCATCCCTGTGGTATCTCACCACCTCAAAGACCACCACTAATTCCAGCCAATCTGGGACAGTACAAGACTACTCTTCCACCCGTGTTATCCTCTGCTTTGATTTTCTCTGCTCCATTCAGAGCTAGGAACAGATAAAAGCATGTTTACAGCAGCTCCACTTAACTCCCGGTTCATCTCTATGCAGAACTCGGCAAACGGCCTGGCACCACGCACCAGAGGACATCAAAGCTAGATCAGGTTTTTCAGAGTCTCTTCCAGACAGGGTTTGAGTATCTCCAAGGATGGATACACTACAAGCTCTCTTGAGCTACAAGCCAAGCATGCATTCTATCTGTGTGTAAAAATTGTTTTCTTATATCAAGATGGATTTTCTTCCTTGCCAGTTTGTGCTCATTGGTTGCCGTTGGGCCCCTTGGTACATTGCATGAGATATCTGAACTGAGCTTTTCCATCCTTTCCCACCAGGTAGCTGCACACAACAAAAAGACACTGGCTTTCTCTCAACCCCTGTAGGCTGAGTATACTCAGCTCTCCTCCTCTGTCCTGTGCTCCGTCTTAGTGGCCTCCTCTGGACTCATCCCAATTTGACAGGGTTTGTCTTGTACTGGAACCACAGGAAAGCTGCTGAGTTACAACAGGAGAACCTGGTGCAAGTTATGTCATTAGCCTTAGGATAGCAAAGAGGGTCTAGGAGACAGTGTGACTTTAAAGCACTAATAAAGAGAGAAAAGGGAGGACTGAGGAGGGTTGATCAATGACATGGGGGAACACAGGGAAGGAATAGCCCTAAAAGCAATATCAGTTCCCCCAGGATATGAGCCCTCTGCAATGTGAGCCTGCCAAGGAAGCGGGCATAATGTTTCTTCAAAAATAAGAGATCCTGGATCCAACAAGCACTTATCAGCTCCTGATGAGTTTAGAGTATCTCTGTGTCAGAAAGTCTCAACCTCAGCCACAGTCTCCATGACTTGCTATTACCAGTGGACCAGCATCAAGCTGTCATGGAAACCAAACAGAGAAGTGGCAGCACTCAGAGATCCTCTGCTTTCCCTTTTCCAGAAACAACAGAAGGAGGGCAGCATGGCCATACTTACAAATTTATTATGGCTGAAAAGGTTGATTATAATGATGGGGGTCTCTGTTTTCAAATCTTCTTTCTTCCCATCAATAATGAGTTGGTCAAACAAAAGTAGCTCATTCCACATAGGGCTCAGTGTCTCCTCCAGCATCTGCAGACGGAGACAGAAGACCCAAGTGTTCCACAGTCAGTGGAAATAAACCACATGCAGGAAAGAGAGGAACTCTGGGCTGATTCCCTCTCTCACACAGCCACATGCAGCTGGTGGCTGGCAGGAGGGATGTGGTAAAAGTGTAGGATCAGCACTCAAGGTCAACTAGCACATGCCAATCAACCTTTGAGACCATGCTCAATGACTGTCAAATATTCCCTGAACATAATCACACTGCTCAGAGCATAGATACCTGAGTGCTTGGAGATACAAAAGTCCCAGGAGGACTTCCATAGCACTGACCCTAAACATGTCAGCAAGAGCATGGTTATTTTTCTCTCCCCAGGTTCCCAAGATGACAGAGGCAAGAGTTTAAGTGGTCTCACCCTGGTGGTCTGGCAATGAGTTGAAAACACCACTCTTGCAAATGGATCTGAAAGACCATTATCATCTGCAGGGAGGATCCCTCGAGCCTGATACAGATGGGCTCGGAGCTGGAAATAGCTGAAGTCTGGAAAGAAAAGGAGAGACAAAGTCCCTGACAAAGTTCTGTATGAGGCCAAAAAAATGGCCAAAGGAGAAGGCCAGCCAGATAAGAGTGGGCACATTCTGTGATGAATAGCTATCACTTCTAGGGACTGTGGTTCTCAGGCTAGTACATCTCAAAAGGTTTAGCCAAGCCAGACAAGCTCAGTGGGCTCCCCAGACACCTCTGGGAAGTACATGACATGCGACATGTGAAATGTGCAGTGTTCTGCTATGAGCATCTACTGTGGGGGAGCACCACCAAGCCTCATCAGAGGGGCAGAACTCATGCCCATTGCCAATTTGGCAGCACATTCAATGCCTACAAAGCACCCATTCTGCTGCTTTAGTGCCCATTCTGCTGCCAGTCTGCTGCTTTAGCTGTGAATGTGCAAATACATCCTCATGAGATCAAACTGGATGTGCCTATGCCAGTCATGCCTTGGAGACAACCCTAGATCAGGTCTTAATTCTCAGACATACTACAATTCTCAGATCACAGTGTGGTCTGAGGTGAAGGACCGTCGTGGGACAATTCACCACCACAGACACTTATCCATGGATGGGACCTCTCAACTCCTTGCTCTCCTGCTTATGTGAAGAACTGGTATCTGCACTCACCATCCCTGCTGAGCCGGCTGGGAGGGCTGTATCCTGAGAGTTGGGCTATCTCCTGCTCACTCTCGGAAAGGAACTCCTCAGGCAGCTCTGCCAAACAGTTTTTTGCATATTTTGTTACCCCAAGCCACATGTAGATTTCCAGTTTGGCAAAGATCTCACCAGTGTGTAAGCCAGGGACCTGAAAGCACAGAAGGTTTAGCAGGTTTCACACCTCAGACCAAGATGATCACCATCAGCCTGGGACTGACCAAAGAGCACAGGAGAAAGAGCACCACATCAGCAGAGGTAAAAGGCAGTAGTGGAGTGAGAGCTGTGTTTCTTTGTGAACTCCAGAATTTCAGGAAGGAGAGCTGAAAGCAAGGATGGGGAAACAGCATGAAGCAAGCAAGAGCACACTGTTTTGGAATAAACCCTACCTTCATAAAGACAGTCTGGATCTTTGCACAGTCTTTGCCTTTCTCCTCTTCAACTACTGAGTAGAGGATGTTTTGTGCAGGAATTCTGGCATAAGCCACACGCCTGTTGTTGCTGAGCATCCAGATGAGTACATCAGGGAGAGTGCACTGGGGCTGGTGGGAGGGAAGGGAGGAACATTACAGCAGAGGAACAGCATGTGTCATCCTCCTTCCACTGACATGGTGAAAGCTTCATCTCCCCACAGGAGGGACTGCTGAGCAATGGCAGTTTAGCGATCCAGAAATAAAGGACCTAACACTGGTCTCATACTTCTGAAAGTCAGCCTTGCAATATGACTTGGGAGGTGTTGTGGTTTAACTCTGGCTGGCCACTCAGCCCCATGCAGCCTGTCACTCACTGTCTCTCAGTGTGACAGGAAACAGGATTCAAAACGTAAAAGTGAAAGCCGTCATGGATTGAGATAAAAACAGCTTAATAGGGAAAGATAAGGCTTCACACACAAGCAAATCAAACCAAAGAATTCATTCTCTTCTTCCTGTGGACAGGCAGGTCTTCAACCATCCCCAGAACAGCAGAGCTCTATCACAGAAATGGTGACTTGGGAAGAAAAATATCATCACTACAATTGTACATGACTCTACCCTCACATAGGTAAAGATGTGAAAATTATTTGACTTTACTTGGTGAAAGACTTCTCCAAACTTCAGCAGCATCTGTCCACCTTATGTCAGCAAACATGGCGTTCTGGTTGACACTACAGCAACACACCGATTTTTTTCAGTTACTTAAAATAAAGCAATAAAACTCTGAGCGTGAAGAGTCTCTGCTATGGATGAGAATCTTATTCCAATGCAAGTTCGAATCTGCAGAAAGTATCTAGGGTCAGACCCTGGTGGAAGTGCAGGCAGCACAAGCAAGGCTGTTTTCCTAGGCAAAACTGTCTGCTGCAGACAAGGCCTTGGGCTGGTGGGGTGGAGAGGCCCAGGAGGCCTGGAGCTGGTCCAGCTCTGCCTCCTACCCACTGAAAAATTGCTTAGACCCCTGCTCCGCCACCAACAGCCCTGCAAAGCTGCCTGGCCTCATCCCTCATTACAGCTATCATGAAACATGGTAACTTCCAGTAGCTGGAACTTGGAATTTTACATAGTGAGAGAAGACAGCAGAGGAAAAGCTTCAGCTCAGTATCCTCTCCTTGCCTACCCTCTCCAGCTCAGAACAGGGGTTCCCTTGTAGCCACTGTACCTCTTTAGCCATGGAGCGTATCTTTGCCAGGATCCTCCTTGTCTCCTTAACCTTCTCCTTGACATTGTCTCGGGTCAGGTGCCGCCTCACACGGAGCCCCTGCTTTGCGTACAGGATCTGAACAGAAAGCACAGCTGTCACACAACCAGCCATACCCCACTGCCATCCACATGTGGGTCTGCAGGGAGCCTATTGTGCTGACCAAGTCCATCTTGCCCCATTGCGCCCTGACGTCCACCGTGGCTCACTGCCGAGTTGCTGAGAGCAAACCTCCATGAACCTGTCACACGCCATTGAGCAAAGGGTGCCATGAGCTGGAGACTACAATAACTCATCAACCCGGACAATATAATCCAGTAACAGAAGTCCATGAGCTTTAAAATCACTTGGGGCACAAAGATGTCTAAGGAATAAACATTCCAGAAGGTGGTGTCTAAGGTTCCAGATAGTGCCTGCAGGAGATCTTGGCTAAGGAACAACTTGGCGCCACACTAGTGTGGGATTATGAAGCTGTAGGAACTGCAACACAGGGCTTGGCTTTCACCATTATTAGTACATATCGGAGATAGTGTACACAACTGAAGAGAAACTTGGGATGAATCAAAACTAAAAATGAAATCCAGAAGAAATTCAGGACGTACACCCACTATGGACTGGCAAGACCAGAAAACTCATCTCTTAGGTGGGTTCTCTCTTCCAGAGTCTGTCAGGCTTAGCAGAGTACCTTCACCATAGCTCAGGTGACAACACGCAATGAAGCAGAGGGAAGGGAACTGGGACCCAGATATGCCCAAATTTTATATCCTGCTGCTGTCACTGCATTTTGGTCAGCCTTTCAAAGCTTTGTAGTCTGACAGGGTCTATGACTCTACAGCTGTGCTGTGATGGAGGGTATGTAATTGTGCTCTCATTCAGCTATCTAGTCTTGTGTGCCAGGTGATAAGTGCCCAAGTATTGCCCTTTCTAAGGACAGACAGATGAATGGCTGTTGTAGACCTGCTGGTGTCATGGTTTGACCCGGAAGAGAGTTTTTTTTTGGAAAGTTATGGTCAAACCAATCAGTGGCCAGATGTGAAATTGGCATTTGGTGTGGCCACTGAGGATTTGGATACGCCTCCGAGAACACACTCAGGGGTTGAAAGCAGAAGATTCGGGGAAGGATTTCCTCTTTGGAGTCCGGCCGGTGAGTTGCTCGGACCTCTCCCCTGCCCAGCTGCGTCTGGGCGGGGGAGGGGAGGCCATGCGGCCTGAGAAGGGAGGCCGGAGCCCCAGCAAGGTGCAGGGGTGGAGGAGTCCTGGGATGGTTTGGGCAGCCCCCCTGGGAGAGAGGATGATAGAGACTGTGCAGGCTGAAATTTGTTATCTTGTGCTGGGAGCACAGCCAGGAGGAGAAAGTGGGAGGGGGCGGCAGGTGCCCAGCTGCCAGCAGACCAGGCCGAGCTTTTAACCTTTTTTGTGAATTTTTGGAAGCTGTAAAGACACTGATCCTCCCCAGCTGAGGAGTGAGAGGGGAAAGAGGATGGGAAAGAAGAAGAAGTTTGACTAGGTGAAGGAATGCTTGCAGATGAGAGTGCCCTAGGTGGAGGAGATGAGTGGAGTGGCTTTGGCTGGACTTTTCTCTTACACAGCCACGGGCGAAACCAAGTTCTTCTGATAATACAGAGACTGCTCCTTGGGGGAGGCGGTTGGCTAGAAGCCAGGAGTGACAAGGCCGTGAGGAGAAGCAGAGAGAACAGAGACTGAGGGGGAGGGTGTGGTGGAGCCCTCTGCCTCCAGTGGAGGATCTCTGTTCCTGAGAGCCCCAGGCCCCAGGGGAGAGAATATGGGGGGGACAGGTGTCCCAAATGGTGAGAGGCGGCCACTTCTTGGAACTGGGCAAAGCATTCTTAAAAGGACCTAAGGAGCAGTTTGGATCCATGGACAGTGGTGAGAGCGCTGGACATGGAAGGAAGATGGTCACCGCTACAGATTTTCTTCGGGCGGCTGCAGTGTGTGACGTGGAAGCACTGGGGACTTTGCAGTGTTTTCCTGGGGAGGCCCATGGTGTGAGAGGAAGACTCCTCTCTCCTGATGAACTGGGGAGAGTGTGTGTGAAGGAGGGTATTGGATTGAGAATTGATGTGTTAGAGGGGATTTGTTTGTTGGAGAGGTGGGGGGAGGAGAAGTGTTTTTGAAGATGTTCTATTGTGGATTGTTGTGTGTAGTTTTTCCCTTTTCCCCTTTTGTGTCTATGTAGATTAATAAAATGTTGTCTTTTTTTCCCTCCATTCCCAAGTTGGAGCCTGTTTTGTTCTGTGCCTGGGTCACATCTCACGGTAACCATTTTGGAAATCCACCTTTCATGGGGGCGCTGGCACTGTGCCAGGGTCAACCCATGACATTATTGGTTCCCTGACCGGGAATCGAACCCGGGCCGCCGCGGTGGGAGCGCCAAATCCTAACCACTAGACCACCGGGGAGGAGCTGTACCCAAATCCTCAGTGGCCACACCAAATGCCAATTTCACATCTGGCCACTGATTGGTTTGACCATAACTTTCCAAAAAAAAAACTCTCTTCCAGGTCAAACCATGACAGCTGGATATGTACTCAGCCAAGGGGCTGAGTTTTCAGGAGTAGCGGATCTCAGTGAGCCACCAGGAATATGGTGCACCAAACTGCCTGCAGGAATATGGTGCACCAAAAGGCCTCCAGCAACCTACCGGGCAGCAATATGCACATCCTCAGCTACATATGCCCCAGTGGAGATGAAGGAAGGCATCAGGGCACAGCATCTGCACAAAAAAGTGGGCAGCCATGGCCAGACCCTGTGTCTTTTCCGTGTGCCAGAAATTGTATTGCTCTGAGCAGAAGTTGGGAGATGCTGTAGTAAAAGCCTATGACTGATAGGAGTTTTAGCTCCAGGTTTCCTTCTTAGCATCAGTTCCTGCTGATCCTCCAGAAGTTTTCCCAGAGCAGGGATTGCACAGGTTCCCACCAACCACCACCAAACCCCACAACTTACAGTGTTGCGCATCAGGTATTTTGTCCGACATGTGTCCAGGTTATTTGGATGAGCCATTGTTTTTCTCTCTGCGCTGAGTGAATATTGCCTGCAATGAGAAAAACAGCACAGACTCTGTATCTTCTGCACCCAACATGTTGAGCACAGCTCACAGCAGGGACACAAGCTCCAAATCCCTGGTACCAATCCAGATGTGTCTGGAGGCTCCATTTCTGCAATGCCTTCTCTTCTGCAAGCTTGTTGGTTCAGAAGGTACACTGGGGATTCTCAGCACCTGAGGCTCCCTTTCTACTGTAGCACTGTGGACTGAAGTACATAACAGCCCCCACAGGGTAGTCATGGGGATTGAAACAGTGGTCTTTTCACTGTGTTATTGAAAAGATTGAAGGAAATATCCTTCACATTTAGGAAACACGTGAGAGCCCAGGAGCACTGAGGCTGTCATCTATGACCCCTCAGATTCTTAGAACAGGACTGGAATCTCCTCTCCAAGCTTGAAGAGCTACAGAGAGGGTCCTTTTCCCAAGTCATCCTCATTTCCTTCTGCACATCCACCTCAAAAGGAGAAGACTGCACACAGCTGAGGCAGAACATGATATGACCTCCTAACCTGGAAACAAGAATCTTCAGAACATCAGGGACATGCTAACCTGCATCCACCTACAAATTCCTCCAGCACCTCTCTGAGCCGCTCTTCTGCTTTAGCCTTTGGTCTTCTCAAGAGCTTCTCCACGTCATCCAAACCCTGCTCCTGTAGCAAAGTCACAATATTCACAAAGCTTGCACCTAGTGAGGGGTCAGAGTAAAACCTTGCGAGGATGCATTTGTCACAAATGGCTTATGCCTTTCTGCAGAGCTGGGATTCATGATTGCTGCCGATCAGCACTATGCTGCCTGGGACTCTCCAGAGCCTGAGGATAGCCTTAGCATTTGTTGTTACAACACCTTGTGTCTCAGTCCTCAAGCAGCCACTAACATACACTGTGGCAAGCTCTACTTTCACATTCTCAAGCCAAAAGGGAAAGGCAAGGTCCTGGGGAGAGACTGCATACCCTTCATGGCAACCTGAGGCTGACATTCTGCTTGCCCAATCATCTGCCCAGGGCTCACACAGCTCAGGACTGGCAGCAGAGGAACTTGTTGTGACAGACATCATATCACTTCACTCACTCCTCCAGGAACCGCCACTAGGCAGTTGCACAGCATGAGTCCATGTGGCCTACCCAACCGTGTCTGAAGGGCAGGTGGGACTAAGCCCTGTGAGAGACATGGACTTGCATGGGTGATGAGGACAGCAAACATCTCACACAGCAGCTGCACATGCAACAAAGCACACCAGGAAGGATCATGCCACAGACAAACATCCTGAACATGCTACCAGGCGCTCTGCCAGTTTGACAATCCGGTTGGAAATGCAAAGTCTCCAGGTGTGATCCTCCCAGTAGCTCCATACGTGCACGCAGGGTTTTTCATGCGTCATGGGCAGGCAGCTGTATGACCTAAGGACAGCAGGCAGAGGAGGTTACGGCTACTGCTACAGAAAGCATATGCCATATCATAACACATGCACTTGCACATCCAGCAAGGGAGCAGAGGCTGAACTCTGTCTCCCTCACAGGGAATTAATTGGCTGTTTTGGGCTCTGCACCATGGACATGGGTGCAAGCTGCTGGATCTGCCCCTTTGCCATCCCAAACTAGCACACAGGGTTTCTAGTAGAGACAGCAGCACATGCTCAGACAAATGAGGCTGACAGGAGCATGGGACGTTGCCAAGATTTCTCACTGCTATGGGACTAAGTAGTAGCAGGCGCAGGCCACACAATACAAAGACCAAGACATTGCCAGGCCTATGGGACAAACTAGGCAATATTCTCAGAGCAAACATCAGAAGAGCTTGTGTATGTGTCTTGACTGTTTAACATAGGACAGCATATGCCAAGAGTACTCCTCTCTTTCCTCACTGGAAACAAGCCCTTAGGACACTGATTGTGAAGCAGAAAAGGGATGGCTGTTATTGACAGGTCTCAGTTTCCTTGGGACCCCGACCTTGGCCATCTGCAAACATCAAGCAGACACCATAGGGCTCATAGAGCTAGTGGGAAATCCCAGCCATCCAGGCCATGGCAAGCTGCAGGGTTGCAAGGAAGAGAAACCTATGATGCATTGCTGAGCAGACCTCTAATAACATCTGGAAAAACCAATGTGGGAAGCTGTAACAGCTCCAAGAAAGGTGGAACAGAAAGAGATATACTTACTTGTCATATTCCATGGGCTCTGGTCTCTGACTCTTTGTAACTGATTTGTTCATTGCTGCTAAAGCTGGAGTCAGGATTTCAGCATCCAGCTCACCATCTGAACCAGCATTCAGTAAAGGCTGCCTTTCTCCTTTCATTTCTCCCTTTTCCACTTTTTGCCATCCTTTGGTCACAACCTCTTCAGATTTGCCATAGTTTCCTTGAAGGTGAGCATTAAATTATAAACAGGTAAGTGGGATCACTCAGGTTTTTTTAGAAAAGATATTTTCTAGCTGGCAATACCAGCCTCTTGGCAGTCTTCCTGCCAAGAGAAACACAGAAGCATTTTCTGCTTTGGGAACTAGTAGTTCTGTCCAACCATTGGCACATCACATGGACAAGCAGGAGATCCAAGAGGGAGCTGATCAATTGCAAGGAGTATTGTGGATGCCTTCTTCAGTTCTGCCAGCTCCACCAAGTGCCTCCTGACTACCATCTACATCCTTACACTGGGGCCAGAATCAGCTCCTCAAGTAGCATCAAGCATCTTCATCTGTCCGGCTTAGCAGGTGGGGCCTTTGACCCACTCTCAGGCCATTGTTTCCCCATCACTTGTTGTCACATCCCCTCAGTGCCACATGGCCAAACCCAATATCCCAGCTTTCCCTCCTTTTTTTCCCTTTCTTGCTACCAAATCCTTCTACTTCTTTGTACCCCTACTTAATAGAAGACAAACTTTCCCAAAACACAAATGGTGCAAATCTCCAGTCCCATAGAAGAGACTCAGGGTTTTAGTAAATCACTGTGCACACTCCCTGGACTCGTTCCTCAACTTTCCCAACTTCCCAAGCTGACTTGACAGGGCAGTATGAAGAACTGACTTGGCTGTCAGAGGGAGATTCACACTGGAGTTTCTGGACATGGGGCCCTGGGGAATACCCACCTATAGAGACTTCAAAGTTGACAGGTTTCGAGCTGAGAGAGGAGTCCATCATAGTGGCTTCAAAGAAGGCAGCAAAGAGAAGGAATTCATCCTTTCTCCCCAACACATTCTGAGCAAGGAGACAGAAATCAGCCTGAGAGCCTCGTGTGCCAAAGAACTGCCTGAGCACCAGGGCATAACCGATGTCTGCCAGCCCTTCCACAGGACCTCAGCAGGATGCTACTGAGATCACCACTGGGCTGCTAGAAGCAGGATAAGATTTCTTGAAAATCCTGAGGTGTTGGGGCAAAGCCATGGATTGGCTGATGCTTGTGTGAAGCCACTGAGAAGGTTGTAGGCTAAGGGATGGCTACTGCATCAACACGGCTGCCTCCCTCCTTGCCTCTTTCCCTTCACAGCTGTGCATGCCAAAGACTGGCATGGATCAGCCATGTCAGCACAGGAGAACTCACCTCAGGGAGTGGATGAAGCTCTTCCACCTCCACAGTGACCTCCCTGGGCTGCTCAGCCTCCTGAGAGGTCCCAGCCTCCCCCTCTCCCTGCAGCTGGCTCAGTTCTTTTGTTTTCTCCTTGGATTTTTTACTTTTCTTCTTCAGCTTCATTTTTCTCAGGGCACCTCTCATCCTGTACCCAAGCTTCCTCTCTGCTGCGCTGGGGCTGCTGAAGATCTCCACTGTGATGGCCATGAGGATGCGCCCACGGTAGAAGATGCCCTCACCTATGCCTTCATTGAGGTCTTTGTGGACATCCCGCAGAGTTGAGTTCTGGGGGGAGCCATACAGGTTCACCCAGGCTGGGCCAAATGTGGGGTTAAAGCCTGCAGAGACAGGGACAGGGTTTCATTATGCTCTAGGGTGCCGCTGCAGAAAGACTTCCCCAAAAGAGACTGCCCAGGACATCAGAATGTCAGAGAGCTCCAGCCACTCCTGCTCTCAGCCCCAGGAGACCAACATGCCAAGCAGAAAGTGCATGGCACAGGGCTGCCCAAGACATCCTGCCCCAAGGCAGCTCTGACAAGCCTCACCATTCCTGTCAGGGTCCGAGATCTCCTGCAGGTCAATGTAGTGTGTAGCAATGGCCACATCACCGACATTGGCATCATCCAGCACCTGGACTTTTATCTTCCTGGACAGAGGTGGGAACATCTCAATGAAACTGATCTGCTCATTCCACTCGGGCTCAGTGGTGCTGGTCTCTACTGACGTTTCCCCCTGGGAAGGAGAAGGTATGAAAGTGACAGTCCCAACTGGTGCCCAGAGAAAGGGATGCCTCAGAGCTTGTCTCAGAATGGCATGCACTCTTGTACCACCTGCAGAAAGTGCCAGGCAGGCTCTGGGGGTGGCAGTGTCCCTGCTCTTTTCCCTGTTCCTGCAATTCCTCTCTGTTTCATTAATGAGGGGCTGTCCCAAGGCCCTGTCATGACCTTCACAATCAAGGGAATGCAAACGAGCAGCAGACTCATAGGTATCTAAGGGTTGCCTGGAGCACTCCAGGCCCACAAGAGTGCCAATCAGGGATTGATTCTCATATTAATGGATATTATAGGACCAGAAACCCTGACCTTGTGTGCAAAAACTGGGTCATTATCTCAGTAAAATCTCTCAAGGGTCTCAGGCTGAGCCCAGCTTGACACAGGAAAAGGACTTCTGCTCCAGGATTTATTCCTATATTTAAGGATATTAATTTCTGCCTGCAAAGCCGGTAGCTCAGCCAGTAGCTGTTCCTGGGGCTGGGGATGTCCTATGAGCAGCTCTCTGTAGAGACAAAAGCAGAGAACAACCTTCTCATTCGGACATTGCAGAGCCATGGCCACACAGCCTAGACCACTGCTAAAAGCAGCAACACCTGGGCTCTCCCAGCCTATTTTCAGTGGGATTGCTGTGCCCCATGGAGGCTCCTGGCACCATGAGCCCACCACATGCTGCCACATAGCCAAGGGAGAATCAGCCTGTCCCAACACAGCTTCCCCTCAGACTCACCTGTTGCCCACAGAAGGACACCTGCACATATGGATCGATAAAGACTTTTCTCTCCCCTATGATCTTGGAGATACCACCCATGATGCCTCCTCTCATGCTGGGCAGGCCCTCAGCACGATAGAGTTTGATGCAGATCCTGGCCCAGGGTCTCTCTGCAGGGACTCTCTTAGGCAGCAGCAGATTCCTGAAAGACAAATTCATGTTCTGCCTCTCTCCTGGAGTCCACAGAACATAATGATGCGAAATTCACTGACTGGCAGGAAGATTGGATCCTGCCTCACCACAGGTCTTTTTCACTGGGTCTTTGCTCATCAGAAGAGGGGGAAATGGGGCAAAAAAGGTAGTGTGAAGAGAGATTGCATCTACCTTTCAATATCCTCATCCTGGTTCCTGGAATAGGTGGGAAGGAAGCCCACAATATCCCCACGGGCAGAGACAGAGATGTTGCACTTCACAAAGCCTTTTACACCTGCCTGGGTATCCATGGGGTCACTGATAACTGCCCATTTCTGGAAAAACCTGTGATCTGAGAGGGGGGGAGGAGTTCCTTAGGGAGCAGCCAGGGTACCTTTTCACATCCAACGCTGTCCGCACAAAGACTACTCTGGCCCGGACCCTGCCTCTGAAGGGGCAGGAGGTCTCCCCTGCCTTCAGACAGCTGGGTGGAGAAGGAAGCTCAGATCTTCATGCAAACCAAGTGCTTTTAAACCAGGGCCTTGACCAGACCCATCAGAGCATGAAGGAAACACTAGTTTCAGACAGAGCCAGGGTCAGACACAGGCATGTGGTGCAGTTCTCATACCTGGCTGGCTGTACACTGTCTCAACATCCATCTTGAACGTTCCTATGCAAGTTCCCAGAAATGGTATCTTCTTTGAGTGAAAAACCTGCAGACAGCACAAGTCCCCCTGAGCACCATGAGGTGTGGACAGCCAGGTGACAGATATCCAGATTTCTCCGAGGAACACAGGGCTGCCAAGAGGTGTTCCAAAGCACAACTGAGGCAGTGGTTGCAAGCTCTTCATGCAGATTGACTCATCTGTGTTAGCCCTAGGACTACCCAAACATTCCTACCCAACCACTCCCACAAAGCCCACCAGCCCATAGCCCACAGTCAAACCTAGACAGAGGCAGTCATGTGGAAACAATTCAGCTTCTGCAGACCCAGGTAGCCACGGGCCAACAGTGGAGCTAGGGCAGATCTGTTTTCCCACAGGAAGTCCTTGTGTCCATATCCTGCTGGGCTAGGGCAGAGCCATGACCCCACCAGGCTAGCGTCTCTCCCAAATCCCAAGTCTTGCTCAGTTCTTGCTGAACTCTCGGCAGCAGAAGAAACATGCAGCTTTTCACAGGGAAAGTACTGGAGACCACTTGGCAAAGGGCGTGCTGGCTGGGTTTACCTGTCTTCAGAACATCCCTGTGTCTTGGGAAAGTCTTTGTGCTTTGGGCTAAGGGATTTTCAACCTCTCTGCCTGCCTGGGCTTTTCTACAGCACAAATAATTTCTGAGCTCCCCTCACATCAGTCACTTACCTTCAGGACCTGCAGGATGAGACTCCAGGGTAAGGGGGCAGTAGGGAATTGCTGCCAAACAGCAGGGCAACAAGGCAAAAGGCAAGAAAGTGCCCCAGAGGCCCCACTGCAGTCACAGGGTGAAGAAAAACCCTTATCTGGAGGAGGTAGGAAGGCAACACTGCCCAGCACTGGCTCAGAGCAGGGCTAGGTCTCTGCCCCAGTACAGACACAGGAAGGCCCTGTGGCCCTCTGTGGACAGGTGATTCCAGCTGGAACACCTCAATGGTATTGGCAGCCTTGCTTTGCCCATTGCACCCAGTGTCTACACACAGAAGCATCAGGCTGTACCGCTAACCAGTGAAAGTGAAAGATGAAGACATACATACCGAGATCTCTATGAGTCTGTGCAATAAAATGTCCCTTGGCTCATAGAAGTCAAACAAAAAATACTGGAAGAGAAGAGCAAGATATCTTAGCCCCAGGCTTCAAGGCATCCCTTGCAAGGATGGTCCCAGGCTCTCGGGACACTGGTGGGGCAAGGACAGAACCTCTGTCCATGTCACATACTTCATTGTAGAAGGGGCAGTTTGTTGACTTCTGTGTCGCCGTGTGCCTCTTTTCTTCTCCCACCTTGACTACAACAAAGGGGTTGATGTTCACCCCCACCAACTTCTGTGCTTCAATTACATTAATCCCAACCTGAGAAAATATGGGAGAAAACCAGCACTCCTCCTTGTCTGAATCAGCACACTCCTTGTTTACACCTCCATCCTGAGATAGTTTCAAGAATACCAGTATGCACATGTACAGGGCAGTCTCAATGCAGAGCTGGATGCCTAGGGCAAGCAAAAGCATGGCTGCTGAAATCTGCTACAGCCAGGACAGACTAAAGTAGTATTTGAGATTATTTCTTTCAGACAAGCAAGGAAATAAAGTGTAAGAGCCCCAGTAATTTTGACAAGAGCTGACCTTCCCAGCAGTACAAGTGTTGTACCCTCGGTTTCTGATCCCAAGGGGTTGAAAACCCACTGCTCCCAAATGTGAGGGGCCACAGAGCATCTTGGAGAAGATGCTTTTTCTATCTTCTGTTAATACTCCTCTTTGAATCCTACTGAGATGGACACCATTGGAAAGACTGGAATGCAGCTGCTTATGATTTACTTGCATTTACTGCAACTGCTTACGAGTCTGAGATATGAAAGAAATGTTCTCACATTTGCTCTTAGTACAAGCAATTAGGCCATGGTTAACGTACAGAATGATTGCTTCAAGGGAATGATGGCAGGAAATTCTACCCTCACAAAAACTTCCTACTTGGTTGATAGGACAAAATGTGAGTCCACATTTACTTAGAACCAGAGGAGGATTTAAATCCATAGCCATGTTGGGAGACTTGCCCTGAAATCAATTTAGCCAGAGCCACCACTTCTTAACAGCCTCCTGGCATGTCCAAGCAAACCCCCACATGGCCCTCTGGCCCTGGTCATGTCCCACAGCTGTCCCTAAGGAAGACACACAAGACCCTGGGAAAGCTGGCAGGCACCAACCCTGCCAGGGTACTCTCTGAAGCTCTGCTCAGGCAGCGTTTTGCAATGGCACGTGTAGCTGATTCCCTTCTCCTGTTTATCCATAGCTAACTACATGAGCTTACTGATACTGTGGCCGGCGCTCAGGGATGCAGTTCATTCAGGGAATCTTACAGCTTGCCCAGGGAAGTGACACAAAGCATGATGGTCTTCATGCTAGAGGCCTTGACAGAGTATGTGGCCATTGAAGAAGCCCAGGCCTTCAGCAAGGCAGTAAGAGACTGGCTGCAGGGCCAGAGGCAGCTATTGGGACATGCACCCAGTGCTGCAGTACCTGGAAACTCTGCGGCGTTGGGATGGCAAAGAGGTCCCGTGCAGAGCAGAGTCTGGAGCGGCTGCACAGAAAAAGAAGCCCAGGTGAGCAGGTGTCCTTGTCAACATGGACCTGAGTAAGTCCTCACACCAAGGGAAGCAACAGAAAACCTCATAAATAATGGCCCATTGCCTTGGAAATGAGCAAACCCCCAACACACCCTATCTAGGGCCTTTAGAGATGGAAGTTTTCTGACATTTTGCCAAAGCAAACTGTCATGAGCTGCAGGAATGCCCCACGATATGGCACTTTCTACACCAGGACCCAAGCAAGGGCAAGAAAGAAGGCCATGCCATGGATACCTCTTCACAGGGCTGAAGATGACGGCCGAGGCCTCAAACTCAGATGTATCATAGAAATCTTCCTCCTCTTCCTCTTCTTCATCAGTCTCCAGACCTTTTGCCAGCTTCCTGCCTAGTGCAGCAGCCTTCTTGTCCAGTTTCTTCACTCTCAGCCACTCAGCAGCCCTGCAAGCCCCATCGCATGCCATGAGCCATACATCAGCCCTCACAAGTGGACTGTGCACTGCCCTCCACCCAGGAGGGTGAGCCAAGACATTCAAGGGCTACTTACTCCATCTGTTCAAATCCAGGATTGTGAATGATTAACTCCGAACTGTAAAAAACAAAAGATGTTTTTCTCTAAAGACCAGTGTGCCACGGCTGTTTTCTGATGCATTTAAGGAACAGTGCCCCAGCCACTGTACTGTTTATTTTTTGGTAGGGACAGCAGCAATTTTTTCCTAAGCTTATCCACTGTCCACCCCATGTGTCTGTTGTTTTCCCTCTAGTTCCACAAGTGACACTCTGCAGGCCTTGCTGCTGCCTGTCATCCTGTTTGCTCAGAAACCTACAGCTCCCCTGGCTTTGGGCACTACCAGCATGCAGGGTACGTGGAGTTGCTGGAGGCCAAAACCATGCTCTCTGCAACTTTGCAACCACAAGCCAGGAGGCCTGCAGAAATGCTCTCAGGGCACTCCTAGGGAGTGCCAGGACTCCCAGCACCTACCATGGATCATTGCAGTCAAAGGCTCGTTGTGATAACAAAGTGTCTCTTTATGCAAAAGCCCTGCTCCCTTATTGCTGCTGTAGAGTTGAGACGCATCAGCCTGGCCAGAAGTGGAGAGTAAATGGATGGATTGCATCCCAAAGGCTGCCACTGACAAAGGCAGCTGTACAAACTGCCTGGAAATTTCTCTTCCTAGGATTTCCATACCTGTCTTTCATAAGATAGACAAAATCCTCTTCAACCCAGCTCCCCGCTGAGCTATTTGGAGGCTGGTAGCGCAAATCCAACTCAATGTAGATCTACAAAGCAGAAAGTGAAAGGGCCTGAGAACTTGGTAGCCACAAAACAAAGGCAAAAACGTCACAAAAAAGAGAAAGGGGGACATGGAAGAAAAAAAATAAGTGAGAAGCTGGTGGAAAGATGCAGAAGAAAGGTGGTCACGTCCCCACAAGAAGCATATTTATACCAGACTCTCATGATCTCTCTCCATCAATAAGCTAGACATAATAAAACTCCCTCCTCCATAGCTTCTCAAACTCCATGTTTCATTGAATAAAAGCTGGCTCAACTTTACAAATCTACCACAAAGAGGCCCAGAGAATCGCCTTGAGTCATTTTTGACAAGGGAACTGGGGAGAGCCCTGCACAATAACATGCAGGATTTGGAGCAGTCTCTCTGGAGGTGGCACAAGACAGCTGGCAGAGGATCCCTAGGAAGGACAGCTTGGATTAAAATGCTGGAGAAGCCGCCAGTACATCAAGAGCCTGCATCACAAGAGACAAGGAAGGACAGCCCGAGATGTACAGAGCACGCTGGGTGTTGGCACAGCCAACACAGGTCTGAACACCCTTGGTCTGCAGGTGACCAGCCTGATCTCAAACCAACACAAACACAAATGATTTCCCAGCAGAGGCCAAAAACACTAGCATGGGGGGGAATCACTCCTTAGTAGGCTGAAGGAGCGTACTCTGGGTTCAGAGGTCAATCTCTGGAAAATGCATATTTCTGGGAAAAGAAATGCAGCCCAAGAAATCAGCAGTACGGTGATCAGGAAAGGCAGCACCAACAGCTAGAAGGTGAAGAAGCCTGAGACAAAGCTGAATGAAAAGCTAAGGCCCTAAAAACACTCCTTCAATTCACCAGGAGAAGAAGGGGTGCAAGTAACTCTAGTCCCAGAGGAGAACAGAATTTGGACTAGCAGGAAGTCTAATGGCTTTATTCCCACTTTTCTAAAGGAACAGCCTCTCTCTCGGGGTCATGTCTCTTCCAAGCTGAGCTGAGAGGGTCCCAGGCTGCTCTTGAATGAGCAGTCTTGTCTGCCCTATTTCTATCCCCTGCAGCTGTTGCGCAGCCAGGGTTGCACAATCCAAAACTAAACCGGCAAAACTGAATGTGGTTGTGTTTTGGTTGGAGCAGCTCATCAGCACATGTGTTGCTATTAGCACAAGGGAAGAGGCACCTGGGGCAAAGGGCTAGGCCACAGTGTACCTCTGACCTTACACAATGGAGTTCCTTCAAGCCATTACCAGCACCAAGAGGTGAGTCTAATCCCTGTCCCTTTGCTGGCATGAACATTTATCAAGTGAGCTGCATGGGCTAAAAATCATCCTGGAAATGGACAATTTCTACCTGGACCTGCTCCATGACCCAGGAGTCCAGTAACACCAGCAACCTGTACCTGTGCCACTCAGGCTGGTGGTCTGGTGGCCACAGAGCTTGCATACCATGTGCCACCATGTGGTTTAGTCATACTGCCTGGGTAAAGAGCAAGCAGAGATGCAGCACCTTGCAGGACCACTGCCTCAGCTTCTGCTCTTCCTGCCTGCCAGCTGCCCTGGCACAGGTCTGGCAATCTGGAACCCACTGAGCTGTGCCTGCACACCCAGCTGGCAGGAAACAGCTCATTTTAGGGTGGCGTTCATCTTCTACAAGTGCAAAGGACTGACTTAGCCCCAATAGCAGGGCTGGAGGAGAGCAGGACCCACAGAGCAGAGGGGCAGTGAGGTGTCAGTGACACTCATGCTGTCCCAGACACTCATTAAGCCATCCAGTTAGTGCTAGTGTTTAACCCAAAAGCTTGCTGGGGGTTCCAAGGCACCCTGCCACCTTCCACCTCACTCCATTTCTGCAGCAGCCCATACACATGCACTTCATGGTGCATGAAGCAGAGGAGATGCCACTTCCTACATGCATTTCCCAGACTTGAGAAGATTTTACGAAGCCTCCCTCTGATCATTCAGGCCCTTGACAGTTCTCCAGAAGCCCCAGCCCAACCCATGCATTTGTAGATGCTCCTAGAAACCTCTTGGTGGATGTGAAATGTCTGTGCAGAGATGGCATAAATGCCACAGTGCTTCCAGCTCAAACAGCATTTTGGATTCCCCCTCAGTCCCCAGTCCACCTGGAGAGTATCACGTGAAGTTTCCCAAAAAGTCTTACTGACTGCTGGTAGCCAGGCTGTCCACGGAGGACTTACATCAGTGACTCTGTTGCTCTTGTCCACAAGGGGCTCACGCAGGATTAGCCTTCCAGATGTCATCAGGTGCTGAAGGCTGAGGACAAGGGTACCGAGCAGCCTGGTGAAAGGAATGAGGGATTTGTCTTTACAAGCAAACTGTGGGTTTGCTGATAGATAAAACTAGTACTGAGAGATAAAAGAAACAGTGGGAAGGATTCCAGTGATTGATGAATGGAATGGGAGATTTGTCTTTACAAACAGTGAGTCTGCTGATAAATATAGTTAGATACAGAGAGATAAAAGAAGAACCATACATTCCATAGATATTCCATTGATTGACACAAGGGGGGAAAAAAGCTGGGGGGGGTCTACAAATTACAAGGGAATCTTAGGTATTAGACATTTTGGGAAGTCTGTACCTCTCAAGTACGTCAGCCAATGGGGAAAGAGAGAAGGGAAATGTGGCTGGGAAATCAGGATAAAAAGGAGACCGCATCCTCTAACAATTTGAGAGACCCCATGGAAAACACCCATGACCTCTCCCTTTATTCAAATAAAGTTACAGGACTCCCCTGTCTTCTTTATGGACACAAACCTCTGGTGTTTGTGGATTAATTTTCCTAACACTGGAATAAAAAGAGAGACTGCAACAACACTGTACATAGCATCAGTGCCTACATCCTGGGGAGTACTAGGACCTCCACTCTCCCACTCACAGCCCCTCTGAACTGCCCTGAAGTGTTTTCCATAGGGAGTCTGGCAGCTGAATTCCTGAGACTGACCCTGCAGCAGGTTCTGCCTTTTCCCCAGTTATGCCCAGGCAGTTACTTGCAACTGAGCTACAACTGATGGTTAAAGGTTTGTGCAGATCCAGACTCGTGGAGTGCAAAAGAGATCTCCCCTTCAGCAGAGTTGGGCTTCACAGAGCCAGTCTGTGTCTTGGCACCCAGCAGAGCTGGGGGAACTCTTCTCAAAAAAAACTGGGAAACAGAAGCTTTACACAGGAAAAGACAGAACTAGGACATAAAGCTACGGCCACAGGAATGTCAGCAAGTCAGGCCAAAATTTACCTACTCCAAAGTGGCTTCTCCCTGGAGAAGGGTTATCTGGCTCCCTCCAAATGGCAATAAGGCATGCAGGATGGCATTTGCCAGTCTGAACCCTGGCTTGCGTGTCACTGTCTGCACCCATGTGTACATGGGCCTCCATCTCCTCATGGCATCTCTGCTGGCAGCCAAGTTAAGCCCTGCATGAAGCAAAGCTTCCCAATGCCACCTGGGAACCACCACTGGAAGAGCCTACTCAGGACTCAGACAAGAGGAACTGCTCCCCACACATCTCAATTTCAGCTGTTCGCTGTTGATCTCTTGTATTCCTTCTCACCTCCCTTTTCTCTGAGACACAGAGCCTGTCCAACTTTCTACCCCCAAAGAAGGAGTTTGTCTGCTCATTCTCCTCCTTTCCAGCTTTGCCAGCTTGATGCTGCTGCCCCAGAAAGGATGCACACACAGAAGTTGAGACCATAAACAGATACAGCAATGTAACAAGTTTTTCCCTTCTGTCTTTCCACACTCTATTTAATTTTTACCATCTCAGTGCACAAACCAACTGCTTTTGAATTGTACTGTTTGTCACCTGCTCTTATGCTGCTCCCCAGCAGTGGAGCTATGTGGATATAGTGTCAATCCGCTCATTTCCCACTGGACTCCTTTGCTTCAGGCTGTCAAGTCCTACTGTTTTGTTACTGTTTGTGGTATCTCTTTTCTCTTTGTCCTGCAGCAGTTTCTATTGACATTTCAGTCAGACAATTCCTCTGATCCAGCTCCCATAAGAAAAGCATCCAGGAAACAGTGACACAACATTCTGCCACACTTTATGCTCTGTCGTCATCTGTGTTTCGCATGTGTTGTGCTCATCTGCTTTCTCCATGCCCTCTCCGGCATCTTTAAAAAGGTTTGCATTATTAGCTGTATGCAAATTTGTTAGGTTTGCATTACTAGCTGGTGCATTTTCCTTCAGTTCTTAAAATTTGCTTATCAGTGCTGGCGCCTTTCCCTGCATCTTCATGTTTCACATGTCCTGAAGGACATGCCTCTGTTGCCTTTCTTTCTCCAGTATTCAATCTATCATCTCTAATCTTGGGTTTCCCTGCAGTGTTTTACAACTGTTGGAATAGCCACTGAGTTCACAATGTTGTGCCTGTGCCATTTAGAAGCACTTTAAATTCTGGCTGATCTTTTAAATTGAAATTGCTGTCTTATTAAAGGTTAAACCATAACACAATGCATTCAGGGCTTTTCTACAACAACAGATGTGTTGAATTTGGGTGCAGCTTGGTCACAGTCACAAGGAGGTTCAGGATGACAGCAGGTCCTCAGTCTGCAGCAAGACCTGCCTTTGTAGCTGTTTTTTAGGGCCTTGTTTAACCTTTGTCCCAGCTGGGGGTCTGATCTGGATCCTTATGTAGTCCCTGTTACTGCTGGCACAGCTAAATCATTCCCCTTATTTAACTTAATATATACAGTATTGCTGCCCCACCAGAACAACCAGCTCCATCCTTCCTCCATAGGTGGCATTCTGCTCATCTTCTTTCCATCAAATATTCAATAAACATTTTCTACTGCCGGTAGACAATGTAAAGACCAGTATGTCTTCTCCTCCAACTCTACTGGTCACCCCAACAATCAAAGGACTCACCTGTTACTGAAAACCTTGCTGCAGTTGTAAACCTTAATGGACAGCATTTCGCCCATGACAAGCTTCCCATAGTGCGGCCAGCGAAAGAGCTGCAAACAAATGGAGCAGGAAGGGCTGACAACTCATTCTCAGCCACACTTTCCCACGTCTCATGGCTGGTTGGCTCCCCTGTGAGGTGACCGAGTCCATGGACATGATGAAAAGCAGCTGTGATGGGAAGTTACTTTCCTGCTGGTCAGGCATAGAGCTCCTCCAGCGGCACAGAGCCACAAGTCAGCTGCTGCTGACAGAAGTCAGAGCAGCACCACCCTGGAAAAAGAAGGATGCTTGTGCCTGCTGGGGTCCCTGAGCTGGCAGGTTGTGGAGGGAGACAGAGCAGAGTACAGAGGTGCTTGGGGAGAAGTGATCACCCGGGCAGGGAGTCATCTGGCTTAGAGAAAAGCTGACCTCTGAGGCTTCAACTCACCACACATTCAAAACAGTGTCTGTGCCTCCTCCTCCCCCCCACCTTCACTGCCTTTCCCCAGGCAGCACATTGGCACTGGGACTTGAGCAAGGGACAGGTGGGAACCACCCACTGGCACAGGTGGGCTGTCACAGGCTGTCACAGGTGGGGATGGCACTGGATAAATGGACATGCTTCCCAGGCCACCCCCACACCTGTCCCTGCACACACACACACATGCACACATATATGCACTCAAAAACACAAGTCCCACTCCTGTCCCACAAGGCATCAACTGCAGTGACAATCTGGCTTTCTGAGGGCAGGGGGAGCTTTGCCTTCACCTTTGATATGCCCAGGCTTCCAGGCAGTGTCACTCAGCTGAATTTCAGTTCCTGGAGGCTTGTACGCGTAGGTTACATACACAATGTGAGGGATCCATCTGCCCCTCTGAGCGGAGAGGAAGAAGGAGACAGCAAAGAAATTCCGAGAAAACAATCTAGTGAAAGGTGGCCTTGTCCATGGTGTGAGGGTTGGAATGAGATGATCTTCAAGGTTCCTTCCAGTGCAAACCAATCTATGATTTTATCACCAAGACACTGACCTGTGCCATCCCAATCCCACATGTTCCACATGATCCCAGTTTCCTCACCTCCTTGAAGACGGCCTCTGAGCCACAGCAGACCTTTCTTGTCTTCTGGGTGAAGCCTTGAGAAGTAGAGAGGAGGCGTAAGGTGCTGTCAGGGGAAGGCAGCCCCCGGCCCTAAATCCCCAACCCCCCACCCTCCCGGCCACCCGGAGCCCACCTCGGAAGCTGAGATGGACCTGCCGCTCGCCATGGCCCGGCAGCTGGGAGAGCCGCCGGACACCAACGCTGAGCGCCATGGAGCTGCTGGTGGGCCCTGCTGCCTCTCGCTCAGCCGTGCAGCGCCCAGAGTGACTCAACCCTGACTCACCCAGCCGGTCCGGCCAGACACTCCACACCCCAGTGGCCCATGGGCTGGGCAGCCCCTGCTGAGGGACACAGGGAGGAGGGGGAAGCCCTGGCTGTACTGCTTCCCTCCCTCAACCCACGGCCCCAGGCTGAGACCCCCAGCACCTCTGCTGGCTGAGAGAGCCCTGGTGTGAAAAATGCGTATTTTATGATTGGCTTTTCGCAAATATTAAAATGAATATTAGATGTGTTGTGTTAGAAAGTAATGCTGTATTAATTCTCTTAAATAGTGTGTTAAATATTGTTTTAGGTTATAACAAAATGTTAAAATAGAAACTATGCTATGTAGGATACTTTTTTTAAAGAAAGGACTTGCAGTGAGCTAGCAGCCACAGGACACCTGAATCTCTCAGAGAAACAGAATTTATTGCCCTCTTATCAGAAAAAATTAACTTCTTCCTGCCCCGAAGGCGCTGTTAGGATTAGGAGGAAGAAGGCAACGATGACCAGACAGAATCCTGTGTTTGAATGGAATTTATGCATCATGTATGAACTGTATGACTATGCAACAGGCTGTTGTTTTTAAGGGTTAATCCTTTGTTAACGGGTGTCCTTTTTCAGGCTTCTGCTGCCCAGAAAAAGGTAACCGGACGTCCATAACTCTTTGTTTTTCTTGTCTCATATTGTCCTAATTCAAATTGTCCAAATTATTATTACTCTAATTGTATTACTATTTTTTATAACCATTTTATTACTATTAAACCTTTAAAATTTTAAAAACAAGTGATTAGCGTTTTTCACACTGGGCCACAGGGGACCCCCAGGGAGCACTGCAGGAAATGGCAGGAGAAGTGAAGCCATCACATGGCCATTCTTCAGCTGGTGCTTGAAAGGACACCGGCTGCTGAATTCAGAACTGAGAGACACCAGCTGCAAATACAGAGCCTTGCTCTGCTTTCAGCCCCAGCCCTGCACCTTCCCCAGCACAAAATCACAGGTCCTGTGGCTAAAACCCTCCAAAACAAACAGAGCGAGGGTGGGAAAGGGCAGCTCCGATTGTGAGGGTTGGGCTCCTCTGACATGAGGAAACAGCACATGCTCAGCAGCCTCCTGGGCAGGGGCCTGAGGTGCTACCCAGTGGAGGTAGGATGCCAGAGCACTTTGGGACAGCAGTTGCACCCCAGCTGCCGGATCTCTGCGGGGCAGGGACAAGCATCAAAATCCACAGGCAGTGCAGTGGGACAGGAGCTTCAGCTGCTCTGCAGGGCGCTGGCAAACTCACAAGGAGGGGTAGGAGGGAGACTTGGGGCACATGGTGGCAGAAGCTGGCTGTGCTCCCTGCTGCAGCCCACAGGCCTAATTCGGCTCATCCTATCTACTCGAGAGCTAATAGAGATGCCAGAGCTCTTTCAAAGCACAAATTCAGACCAGATTAAAGCAATCGAATAATCATGAGCTGAGCAGATTTTGGAGGGCATTTCTTCTTACTGAGGATCTGCTTCTCCCTCTCAGCAACCAGCAGCTAACACTTGTGATTGGAAAAATGTGTGCTAATGTCTTTACAAAGAATTTGATGAGTGAAGGTATGGGTGTTAGCTTGAAATGGGTCTTAATGTCTCTACTAACTTTGGGCAGTAGGTTTGTTGCAGACCCCAGACAATTTGGCTCCTGAAACAGACAAGTGGGTCTACACAAGCCTGAACTTCAGAACTCTGCTGTAAAATGACGGGTTCAAGGGGGGATATGGAGCAGGCGGTTCGGGAGGGTTGTACCTTCCTGGTACCTAAGCCAATGGGCAAAGGAAGAGGGCAATATGCAGTCGGGAGTTCAGGATGAAAGGAGGCTGCGGCCTGCAAATCCTTGAGAGAGAAAATTGGACTCTCTCCCTTTATTCAAATAAAGTTTCAGGACTCTTCTGTCTCCTCTGTGGACACTGGCTTTTCACAGCATGATTTTCCATACACCTCCATCCACACGTGCTATACAGAATGCTTTGCAGCAGGCCAGAGTGGCTCATTCAGCTCCACAAACACCAAGGAGTGAATCATACTTGTGTAATGCCAGTTGCTTCAAAGCAAGACCTGCAGATATTCCCTTTATTCCCCTTTTGCATAAGCACTTCCTGGACCACCTGAAAAGCAGTGCTGGGGGTGGTGGAAGCATGCTGTTGTAGGAGGATGCAGCTTTACCACTGTCCTAGCTACAGGAGCATTCTACGCTCCTCCACTTCACTTGTGATGAACTGTTGATGATGGATCATTTGGAGGAGCTGCCCAGTGCACACCCCACCACTCAGGCCTATGAGCAGGGTGTTAAATAAGAAGAGGCAAACCCTGACACAGGGCAGAGTTCCTTTTTCTTCACCCCAATGATTCAGCTGTGATAACTCCCACAGAGGAAGCACCAGCACCGTCACACCCAGCCTGAGGGGTCGTCTCTGCTAATGGGCCATAAAAGACTCAATGGGACAGCAGAATGGGCAGCTGCAACACTTTAACTATCCAGGACTCTCAAAATATCTCGTGACTCACAGCTTACCTCGCGAATTGTGAAACTTTCCGCCCTGAGGGAGGTACCGAACATCCCCACCTGAGCCTGAAAGGAATGAGAAGCATGTGTCTTTACAAACTGTGGTCCTGTCTGTAGATAAGGGCAGATGCCGATAAGTGAAAAAAACAATGGGAAAAAAACATAAATTCCAGAGGAATTCCACCTATTGACACTGTTGCTCACCCAAGGCCTTGCTAAATTCTTGGACTTAGAGAAACAGAACAGAGATACAAAGAAAAGAGGGGTGGGGGCTTGGGGTTGTGTGGTGTGCACAGCGGAAGGGGGTCTGTATTAGGCCATTAGGGAAGTTTGTACTTCTCAAGTACCTCAGCCAATGGGGAAGGAGAGAAGGAAAATTGCCTGGGAAATTAGGATAAAAAGGACGCTGCATAATTTTGAGAGACCTTATGGAAAATGCCCCATGATTTCCCCCTTCATTCATGAATAAAGCTAAAGGACTCCTCTGTTTCCTTTTCGGACATAAACCTCTGACATTGTGGATTAATTTTCCTAACAAATGAGTATATAAAATCTTTAGGCCTGTCGACTTCTGGCACCACCACTTGATAGATTTGGAGGAGGACCAGAACTTTGACAGAACTTGTACCATCACCCTGACCAACAGGGTGCCAGGTTGTATTCAGTCATTGTGGGTTAAAACCAATTTTCTCTGTATTATTGTATTTATCATAATCGCTTTGATAAATTTCAACTCTGACCTGTAATCTCTCTTAAGGTTGTTGAGTGGGGTTCATTTCACACACCAGTTGATTTTCAAACCAGAACAACCATGCAACAACAAAACATAGCAGACTTGACAGCATTTGGCACCCCTTTTGTGAGCCCAGGCAAGTGAGCGCATCAGTTTAAAACAGACAGAAAGCTCAATGTGCCGACTCCACATCCAGTCATCGGTAGAGTGGAGTGAGGAGTGCAACTTGGGCAGTTTAATGAGACACCCACACCATCAAATTATGCTGCTGCCGACTGGATCCAGTACTTGCTCAAAGCTGGTCAGAAGACAGAACCTCCCTATGGAGTTTCTGTGGCTTCCTCAAACACCTGGAGCAGTATCATCACTGCACCCACCTGAAGACAGTGCCCCATTTTTAGCAAAACTGTCCCCTGTGTATTTTAGACTTCAAAGAGGGCCATTAACCCAACCAGTCATCCAGGCAAAAAAGGCATTGTCTCCCACTGCCTGCTGGGTAGTGTGGCATAGCCTGGCATGAAATGTCACCAATATTTATTGCCACACGTGCAGGAAGCAGAAGGAACCCTCCCCACTGAGCTCCCACATGCAACAGCTTTTGATTGTTTTCAAAGCCCTGAGGCTGAAATACCTTTGGGGATCACAAGTATAAATGTGCTTGTTTAATCTTGGAGAGGGTAAAAAGACTTCTGGGGTGTTCCCTGTGCTCACTGGGAAGATAAACAAAGCCAGTGACTGGGGACCACAGACAGCATGCACAGCACATTGTCCTGAGGAAAATAACCTGACCTCTCCTCTAACTTGACAGCCATACCATCAATCTGCATTCCAGCTACACCCAGGGCAGCATGTGGCAGGAAACACATCTTTCCACCAAAGTGCCCAGCAGTTATCTGCACTTCCTCTAAAACCTGGAGCCCCAAGGGGAGTAAAAGACAGAAAACAGGCAAAATTCTGCCATCCTAGGTCAGTAGCTTCTAAATTTAGCTTCACATGGCTTTTCACATGGGCTCACACCCATGCAGCTCTTCCTACTAAGTTACAACCACAGGACTTGTGCCCCTTTTCTTGCTCACATTTCAGCCACTTACCTGTGGGTAAAGAGCATCCCCTTCAAAATCTGGTCTGCTCCCACAGTGGGAAGAACTTCCCCAGACCCCACTCAGACCTGCCTCTACCCCTTCTTGGCCTCTTCCTCCCCAAAACAGGAAAGGTCTCTTCTACCATAAATGAGTCCTATACTTGGAGATACCTCAGCTTGCTGTAGAACAGTGACTTCACTCCTTACAGGGCAGACACAGAGGACTCACTCCCTTTTGCATGGGAGCTGGCAGAGGTTTAGCAAGAAGCAGCAAAATGGGCTTCAAAATACACACACACAAAAAAACAGCCTTAGGTTTCTTGTATGCATAACAGAGAAGGAGAGCTCTGTCTACAGGCTGTAAGCAGCTGAAAACATGTGATGGATGTTCTCAACCAAAATAGCAGTTTCTCAGAGGTGACTTGGCAGTCTTCCTCCCTCTCTTCCACACCTGTAACACATTTAGGTTTCGACAGCCACTCAAGATAAAAGGTTGTTGGTTTCCTTCAAAGTCTTGAAGTGCAAGACTTAGTGTAAGAAGTGCAAGAAAATGGGATGCTGCAGGCTAGGTGTCAAGAAAGACAGTCCAGCTTTCTCTAGAGGAAGCTGGCTGCTGTGTGTGTAACCTGAGAGAACACAACATGGTCCAAATAGGTTTGAATAAAAAACTAGAATAGCTTCATCTTGGCTCAGCAGTGGTTCTGACCCCACAGCCGTTCAAGCGCAAGCTGCGTAATGGTAGACGGGGTGCAGGTTCCTCTGTCGGACATTAGAGACCGGCTGGAGACCGGCGACGCTGAGCACAGCGAACGGGAGCGGACAAACAGGGGCGTGGCACGGCACTTGGTGAGGCAGTTTGCACAGGGAGGGCAAGCAGGCAGGGTTGCAGGCTTTTACTGCTGGTAAGGTGTACTGTGTATTGTTCGCTGTGTTTCTGTCAGTTGGTAGGTTTTAGGATTCTGGTAGTAATGGTTTTTATGCAATTGAAAACTGTAGTCAGTAAGAGTGTATGCAACCAGACGGAAACCTCCAAAAAGTACGCGCCTGTCCAGACCCATTCCTGTGCGGACTGTTTGAACTTATCAGTGGTTTCAGGGGCGTTGCGGAAGAAATCTGCCTGCGGTGTGAACAGGTGAAGGATCTCCTTTTGCTGGTGGGTGAGCTTAGAGAGGAGGTTGAAAGACTAAGGACTATCAGGGAAAGTGAAAGGGAAATAGATTGGTGGAGTTCTGCCTTTCCATCCTTGAGAGAGGCCCACCAAGAGTCAGAGGACTCCCATGTCTCTCACTGTCAGACAATAGAAGGACACCTGGTAGATGGAGTGGAAATGGGTCCCTGCTTGGGGAGGTAATAATAAAAATTCCTCCTGACACCCATCCCTAAACAGGTGCCATTTCAGAATAGGCATGAGCCCCTGGATCTGGAGAGTTAAACAGATGATTTAGAAGAAAATTATCTGCCCAGTGAGCCTCCCAAATATGATTCATCCATAAGATGGATTACCATCTCTAATATCAAAAAGAAAGTAAGGGTAATTGTAGTGGGTGATTCCCTTCTGAGGGGAACAGAGGGCCCCATATGTTGACTGGACCCACCCCACAGAGAAGTCTGCTGCCTCCCTGGGGCTTGGGTACAGGATATCACTGAGACTGCCTGGGCTGATTATTACCCACTGCTAATAGTCCAGGCTGGCAGTGATGAGATTGAAAAGAGGAGTGTCAGGACAATTAAAAGAGACTTTTGGGCACTGGGACAAGTGGTTGATAGACAGGGATGCAGGTAGTTTTTCCTCAGACCCTTTGGTGGCTGAAAAAAAATGGTGAAAGGAATAGGAGAGCTCACATTATCAATAAGTGGCTCAAGGGTTGGTGTCATCAGCAGAATTTAGGATTCTTTGATCATGGGGCAACTTTTACAACACCTGGCCTGCTGGAACCAGATGGGCTCATCTCTCTAAGTGCAGAAGGTTTGTAGCTCATGAACTGGCAGAACTTGAGAGGGCTTTAAACTAGGTTTGAAAGGGGAAGGGGATGCAGCTGGGCTGTCTGGAAGCAGGCCCAAAGGTGGTAAGCCTGAGTTAGGAGTGGAATCAGCAGCCCAGCTGAGGTGCATGTATACCAGTGCACGCAGCATGGGTAACAAACAAGAAGAGCTGGATGCCATGGTCCAACAGCAGAACTATGATGCAATTGCCATCACAGAAACGTGGTGGGATGACTCACATGGCTGGAGCACTGCAGTGGATGGCTATGAGCTCTTCAGGAGAGACAGGAAAGGGAGAAGAGGTGGAGGGGTGACCCTTTATATTAGGGAGGCTTTTGTTGCCATAGGTATTGAAACTAATGAGATGAAGTTGAATGACTATGAGTGAGAATTAGGGGGAAGGCCAACAAGGCTGACATCCTACTGGGAGTCTGTTATCGTCCACCCAACCAGAAAGAAGAGGTGGACAACTTATTCTATAAACAGCTAGAGTTTCAGGTTCATCAGCCCTTGTTCTTGTAGGAGACTTCAACTTGCCAGACATCTGCTAGGAACTTAATACAGCTGAAAAATGCAGCCCAGGAAATTTTTAGAGTTTGTGGAGGACAACTTTTTGTCGCAGCCGGTGGGTGAGCCCACTGGGGAGGGGCTATGTTAGATCTGCTGTTTGCAAATGGAGGTGGGCTGGGGGGAGATGTGGTGGTTGGAGGCCGCTTGGGGCACAGTGATCATGAAATGATAGAATTCTAGATATTCTAGAATTCTAGATATTTGGTGAAATGAGGAGGAACACCAATAAGACTTTTACGCTGGACTTACGGAGGGAAGACTTTGGCCTATTTAGAGAGTTCCTTAGGAAGCAGCCCTTAAAAAGAAAGGACTTCAGGAAAGGTGTGTGTGCTTTGAAACAGAGATCTTGAGGGCAGAGGAACATACTGTCCCTATGTGCCAAAAGATGAGTTGACAAGGCAAATGTCCAGCCTGGATGGGCAAGGAGGTTTTGGAGGAGCTTAGGAATAAAAAGAAGATGTATCATCTTTGGAAGGAGGGTCAGGTCTCTCAGGAAGTATTTAAGGGGGCTGCTAGAGCATGTAGGAAAAAAAATAGAGCGGTCAAAGGTCAGTTTGAACTTAAAATGGGAACTTCTGTAAAAAATAATAAAAAATGTTTTTACAAATATACCCATTGTAAAAGGAAGGGTAATACCAACCTTTGTTCTTTATTAGATGCAGAAGGGAACTTAATAACTGCAGACTAAGAGAAGGCAGAAGTGCTTAACACCTTCTTTGTCTCAGTTTTTAGTGAGAAGACATCTTGCCTTCAGGACAACTGTCCTCTTGGGTTGGTTGATGGTATCAGGGAGCAGAATGGTCCCCCCACTATCTAAGAGGAGGCAGTCAGAGAACTGCTGAGCTGCTTGGATATTCATAAATCCATGGAACCAAATGGGATCCATCCCAGGTGATGAGGGAGCTGGCAGATGAGCTTGCCAAACCACCCTCCATCATTTACCAGCAGTCCTGGCTCACTGGTGAGGTTCCAGATGACTGGAAGCTGGCCAATGTGACCCCTGTTCACAAGGGTGGGAAGGAGGATCCTGGTAATTATAGGCCAGTCAGCCTGACCTCAGTACCCTGTAAGGTAATGGAACAGGACTGCCAGTGTACCAGACCCAGCCAGCAGGGGTTTAGGAGGGGTAGGTCATGTTTGACCAACCTGGTCTCCTTTTATGACCAGGTGACCCTGCTGGTGGATGCAGGAAAGGCTATGGATGTTGATGTGTACCCGGCCTTCAGCAAGGCCTTTGACACTGTCTCCCACAGCACACTCCTGGAAAAGCTGCAGCCCATGGCTGGGACAGGAGCACTCTGTGCTGGGTTCAGAACTGGCTGCATGGCTGGCCCAGAGAGTGGGTCTGGCTCTGTGCTGGAGCCAGTCCTGTTCAATATTTTTATTGACAACATGGATGAGGGTATTCAGTCTCTCATTAGTGAACCTGCAGACGACTCTAAGCTGGGAGCGGGGAGTGTGTGTCCATCTGTTGGAAGGTAGGATGGCTCTGCAGAGAGACCTGGAATGGTTGGATGGATGGGCAGACTCCAGGATGAAGTTTAATAAATCCAAGTGCCCAGTCCTGCATTTTGGCCACAATAACCCCCTGCAATGCTATGGGCTGGGGATGGTGTGGCTGGACAGTGCCCAGGCAGAAAGGGACCTGGGGGTGCTGGTCCACAGCCAGCTGAACATGAGCCAGCAGAGTGCCCAGGTGGCCAAGAAGGCCAATGGCTCCTGGCCTTGATCAGGAATGGTGTGGCCAGCAGGAGCAGGGAGGTCATTCTGCCCCTATACTCAGCACTGGTGAGGCCCCACCTCGAGTGCTGTGCCCAGTTCTGGCCCCTCAGCTTGAGAAGGACGTTGAGATGCTTGAGCGTGTCCAGAGGAGGCAACAAGGCTGGAGAGGGGCTGGGAACACAAACCCTGTGAGTAGCCAGAGGGAGCTGGGGGTGCTCAGCCTGGAGGAGACTCAGGGGTGACCTTACCACTGTCTACAATTTCCTGAAAGGTGGCTGTAGCCAGGTGGGGGTCGTTCTCTTTCTCCAGCCAACAACTGACAGAACTAGAGGACACAGTCATAAGCTGAACCAAGGGAAATATAGGTTAAGATATTAGTAAAAATTTTTTTACAGAAAGAGTGAAAAAGTTCTGGAATGGCCTGCCCGGGGAGATGGTGCAGTCACCATCCCTGGATGTGTTTAAAAAAAGACTGCATGTGGCACTCGGTGCCAGGGTTTAGTTGAGGTGTTGGGGCATGGGTTGGACTCAATGATCTTGAAGGTCCCTTCCAACCTAGTAATTCTGTGAATTCTGTGAATTAAACCCCAAGTTCTGCCTTCACTCAAGCTTGTAACTTAAGTTCCAGGGCCTGGATCACAGATGCAGTCTGCCAATGTATTCTCACCATCTTCTGGTTTATCTTCTGGTTTATCTGGTTTATGCAAATTCTTTTGCAACTTCACAGTAAAGGAACATTTTATATTGCTGCAGGAAAGGGCTGTGGGATTCAGCAGTCCTAGTGATTTAAGGGGAACAAAATTAACAATGACAGACAACTGGCTCGCCTTTTTTTTTGGATCTCACTGAACCTAGGCTCACTCAGATACTGAAACACCATCATCCACATTGCTGGAAGACAAAGGGAAAATCCAGGAAGGAAATAAGAGTCCAGACAAGTTATCTAAGTCAAAGTAGAATATTTATTTATGTAACTGAAAAGTGTTGACACTTCTAGTGCAATGACAAGCCCAAGTTTCTTTATCTCTATTTGGAAATGAACCATCTTCCTCAAAACATTTGTGCTTTGTGATCATGTGCCTGTGCAACAGTCCCCAGATGATGTAATTCACACTTCACACTACTGAGGTGGCACCTCCTTGGAGTTCCACAGATAAGTTACTTGTTCATTTTTTAACTTGTGCAATATAAAGAAATCATTCAAAGCATCTTCATTTCAGTGTTTCCAACTGCAGGATTTTTAAAGTCACATTAATGTGACTCATTAATCTCACCCCAATTCCATTAATTAATGATTAGTTCTCATTTAACCCCCAAAAATAAGCGAAGTGCAGTGTTCTTGAACTTTAACAATGGCTACAAGCAGGAGTTCATCACAGAAAGAAATTTTGCTAATAGAAAAATGTGATTAAAAAGAACACAGAAAGGTCACTGAAACATAAAAAAATATATTGGCACTTTATGAAGACCACAGGAACTACCTCAGGCATCCAACCAGCAGTCTTTGGTCACATTCGTTTCAATGGCAGTTTGATAAAAGACACCTAACAAGGAGCACATGGTGTCATTACAGCAAATACAGGTGTAACACTTCTATCACCAGGCTCAGCACTAGAGCAGCTCAGTTCAGAGGCCTACCCTGATAGCGAGCAGCGGACGGGCTGTGTCAAGCAACTACCTGCGGTGTGATGTGTCACAAACTGTTGCTGTTACAAGGTAGAAAACCAACAAGGTCAATCTTTCTGTGAGAAAAACTTCCAGCACTTGGAGGTTTTTCTGTATTTACGTTTCTTCCAATAGAAATCTTTGAAAGACCAAAGACTCAGCGTAAGCAGGTGAAAGAATTGGTGCGACTGGTGCAATCTCAAGGCACTGAGCACCCACAGTGTGTAAGGGAAAGTGTGGCTGCAGGCAGCTCTCCCTCACCCCAGTGCTACAGGTAGCCAGGGCTAGCCTGAATCTACATCACCTTGATTTCTGGCAGTTTCAGGGGGGGGGCCACCCTGCCATTCATTGTATGACATTAGCTGCTTGGGCACTTCAGCCACAACCATCTGGGAAAGTGCTTCCCAGGGAGCCTGAAAAGAGAATGGGGAGAATAAATCAGAAATACCACGAAGAAGAGATTTGGTAGCCTAATGAAACACTCTCTTAGAGAATTTGGAACACCTGCCCTGCTCATTCTGTTTTAAGAATTGCTTGCTACAGCTTTAGGAGCACTTCCAGTCAGTCTCAGTGAGCGCTGCTGATGAAAACCGCTTGTTCTCACCTCAACCTCAGAGTCACACAGCCTTTATGTGGCCACAGTCTGAGTGAAAAACTGCCCCAGCCACTAGCAATGTCTCTCATTTTGGGTTTTCATTTGAATCACTCAAGCCAACTGACCATGCAAAATGTGGGAACACCAATCCCAACAGTAGAAGTCAGGGAGCTGGTGAGTGACTGGACTGCTTTCAACAGCAGGGAAGACTGACCTCAACTTCAATCGCTCATGGGCCTCAACATGAGAGACTGACAGTATGATCTCAGTTCTTTGCCTAGATGTTCGTATCCCAGGACAGAGAACACCCCCTTTAATCCTGCAGTAGGCAAGAGATAGTATGCAAAATCAATTATACAATGAAGGCTCTCAAGAATGGCAAGACAGCAAGACACAGCTTTGAACACAGAAGCCAACATCTCAACTCTCACTGGAAACAAGCAGCACAGGCATGCCCTCTGAGCATGCAGCTCGCTGCCTTGTCAAGACCATGGTCATTTTTAGGATGCATATATCCTGGCAATGGCACTCTTCTGAATTTAAAAAAAACACAGATTTTTGAACTGTTGGAAAGGCACAAACTGGACAATGTCCCATGCAGCTGGCTCTCCTGTCACAGATTTCAGACCACCACTGTCTTCATCAAGGAACTCCATTGCTTTAAAATTGGCTTCACCAACACCAACAATGATAATGGACATGGGCAGCTTAGAGGCATTAACAATGGCTTGCCGAGTTTGGTCTAGATCAGTGATTTCTCCATCTGTGATGATCAGCAAGATTCAGTATTGCTGAAAAACATGAGAAAGCATACAGTTAGGTATTTCAACACCAGAGCTCACATAACTAAAGGTAGATAGAGCACTCCCTAATGCTAAGAAAGAATTCAAATGTTGCTGTGCATGAGACAAAACCAGAACATTAAAGAAACTTATGTTCCTTCACATTTTTTCCTATGCCTGATGATTTTCATTGTGCACCACCAATATTCTCTGTACAAGAAAAAAGAGAAAGGATTAAGTTCAATTTATAAAGAACAGTTACATCAATTGGCAAAAAGTATTGGAATAATATTCCAATATTACCGGATGGAATGTGTCTGGGATCATCCGGCCCTCGCTGCTTGACCAGAGGCAGCAGCTGTGGTGTTTCACCACAGAGATCCCTCTGGCTGTCTGGATATTGCAGCTAGACACTGAGAACAAGTCCAGGCTGGTAAGAACTCAGCTTTCCCTCTGGTGAAAGTCCTTAGGCTAGGTGAAGAAGAAAGGAGTGGATTCTACCGCAGGGTTTAATCCAGAGCTTTATTCCAGGGTCTCAGATCTCTGAATCTTAGTAACAGCTACAGTAGAATCCTGGGTCCATGGTCCCAGGTCCTTTTAAGCCCAGGGGGAGGGGGAAGGGTGAGGATAGGTGAGCTACCAACCAGGTGGGAGAGGGCGAGTCTCAGAGGACAATGACACTTAGACAGGCCAATGGCCCAGGGCTGAGAGGAATCTTTTGAACTTCTGCCAATCACACGACACCCTTGCTGGAATGTTAAACTTGACTGTCATCACTTAGGAAGAGGCTCTGTCTCCACATATTAAAAACACACCTCTTGGGAGTTCACAAGGCTTATAATCACCACCTGATGAGTACATTACTAGGACTGAATTTTCCCACCAGTTTTTGTCCATGTAGTGTGGGTTGCTAGGGTCCGGATAGGTGTTTTATTTAGCTTCATGACACGGTAACTGGGAATTGAATTTAAAGTGAATGCAAGAGGTTGGTTGCATTCATGGAGCCTAAGTGATGGAATTCTTGTGGCTCCCTTTTCGGCACTGGTAACTTTCTTGCCCAAACCTGCCAAACCAGTAAAGGATTGTCAGCAGGATAGCGGCCAGGAGAAGGTGCGAGTAGGTTCACTTCATTTAAAGCATGCCACATTTCGTTTGGGAACTCTGAGGATTTAAAGGGAACTCCTACCAGGCAAGTTGACAGGGGGTCAGAGGCTGTTGCTGTGGAGAGACAAATGTGATCTTGTCCAAGGGCTCTGGCCAAGGCGGTCCATACGTTTGCTTTGGGCTGAGGGACTATCCAGGAGATCGCTGGAGAAATGATGGCAAGTAGGACGAGGAGCAGGCTCGGTCTCATGGCGTCTTGAGACTGCACACGAACAGAGGGATCTAAACCGGTAAAAGGGAACTTAAGACAAACATATATTACAAATTATTCCAGATAGGAGGCTTAAATGGAATTTCCTCCAGAGGACGCACACGGCGTTTCCTTCTCCAGGCAGCATTAGCAACCTGGGGCACTTCTGAAGATTTCTCTGAGACTTTGGGAACATAGGGCCTTACCCATTTGGAAGGAACCCACTTTAAACCAGAGGGGGTGGACACACAGGCGTATCCACGTCCCCACGTAACCAATTTGTAAGGTCCCACCGTTTTCCAAGTCTCAGGGTCCTTTACTAAGACCGGAGGCTTTTCTTTCATCAGCATATGACTGCTCCCCCCAAAGTGGCGTAGGATGGGCGGATTCAGGCTGTCAAAAGAACAGTTCAGAAAATTGATTGTGAACAGCGCCCTAGACAACCGGATGTGGGGAGGTTCCACCTTCAGAACCTGCTGTTGCTGCTCCAGGACTCTTTTAATATCACGGTGAGTCCTGTCTACTATGGCTTGACCTGTAGGGGAGTAGGGGATGCCAGTTTTGTACTCTACTCCCCATTGCTGCAGGAAGCTCCCGAATTCCTTGGACTTGTAGGCAGGCCCATTATCAGTTTTCAACTCCTTGGGGATGCCCATGAAAGAAAAAGCCTGTAAGAGGTGCTTAATGGCATCGATAGATGATTCTCCTGTGTGGGCAGAAGCATAGACTGCTCCAGAAAATGTATCTACACTAACATGAATGTATTTCTGCCGTCCAAATGACTGTATGTGTGTAACATCTGTTTGCCACAGTTCACAGCTGTTCAATCCCCTTGGGTTTGCTCCCGTACTCACTGTAGGGAGTGCATGTTGTTGGCAATTTGGGCATGTGTGCACAATCGCTTTGGGCTGTTCTCGAGTGATGTGAAACTGACGAACTAGACCAGGTGCATTTTGGTAGAAAAGCTGGTGGCTGATTTTTGCCTGTTCAGAAACATTTGGGAGAGTGGCCATCACTGCAGGTGCAGCAAGAGCATCTGCTCTTCTGTTGCCATCAGTGATAAACCCGGGCAAGTCAGTGTGTGACCTGACGTGCATCACATAAAATGGTTGCTCTCTGTGAGTGACTAGCTTTACAAGTTTTGAGAGCAATTCGAAAAGTGCGATGTTAGACACCTCTTGCAGTATTGCTTGATCTGCCCTGGATACTACTCCTGCCACGTATGCAGAATCTGTAATCAGGTTGAATGGTTCTGAGAACTTTTCAAAAGCCCTAACAACTGCAGCCAATTCCGCAACCTGAGGCGAACCTTCCACCTCAGCAATGTCCGTCTCCCACTGCTGGGTTTGAGGATCCTTCCAAGTCATAACGGACTTGTGGGACCTCCCGGACGCATCTGTAAAGACAGTCAGAGCCTTTTTTAAAGGTCTCCTACTTAGAGCACTCCTCAATTTCAGAGTGAATTGAACATCTTGTTCGAACATTTTGTGGGCAGGCCACTGGACAGAAATTTGTCCTGAGTAGGAATCTAGAGCAAACTGCAACAAAAAAGTACTAGAGACAAAGAGTACTACTAAATAAACACAGCTGCATACAAAATTCACTGATAGGTGCTGTTTTACTGACTGGTGTTCAGAAAGGCTAGAGATATTTAAAATCCCTGCAGTATAACTCAAAAAGCCTTGGTTCCTTTTTTATGAATAATTTCATTTAGGTGTGTCTAATTAGAAGTATTAGAAATCTCAAAACACAGCAGTGATAAATAACATGAGATGTTCTAGAGGTAAGAGGAAGAGAAGAATGGCTTTTCCAGAAAGAAAGGAGTACCTCAAACCAATGCCTTAGTGTGGTAAAGTGTTTAAAATTTCTATCGTTTTCCAGAAGCTGAAGTTTAGTACCTGGTTCTGAAATGAGCAACTGCTGTTTTATAGCAGCTATTTACAGACTTAAAAGGAGGCAAACACAATGAAAATAAGAGAAAACTGAATTTCCAATTCCAAAGCACAGTTAACACAAATTGCTGTACCCAATTGGTGACTCTTTATTTAAATAGCTAGGTTTAAATCTGAAAGAAAAAGTAGAGATATTTAACACATTACAAGGAAGATTTCCCCAAAGTGCTGGGAAAGTTAAAAAATACCCTCAGAAATGCAAGAAATGGATCTCCTTAGCCCAAGTGCCTCACAGCGTGGGAAATGTATTTGACAGACATACACACATTAAGTAGCACCAAAAATACTGACACAGCTCAGTGATAAAACAAGTAGCACAGTATACGTCAAAATTCTTTCTGATTGGTCTGTCAGAATAAAATCAGCTAAAATCTATCAGTACATCCAAGTCCTTCATTCTTAAGCAAAACAAATCAAGTTTTAAAGAAATGAAGTAAAATTTGAACAGCAACCATTGCCACAGCAGCACACAAAGGAGCCCATGGCCATAGAGAAGCACAGATGCTCTGCAATCAGCACACTGATTGAACAGCGCTCAGACTCCATGCCACTATGGTGGGACAGATAGTCAAGCCCTCTGGTAGCTTCTTAGCGGCTTTTTCTCGACATTCTTGAGAGCAAAATTGTTCAGCACAAAACTATTCTATGTGCATGCTCTACAGGTGACAGAGCTTGGTAAAAGAGATTAGAGCAAGGCAACTGCTGCCTCAGTCCAACTGAACAGCCAACCCAGCACCCCTGTACAATGCAACAGTAAGTACAGTGCCAGCAAACGGGGAGGGAAATAAATATCACTTGAGCAATGAAACTAATGTGTCTACCCAGTATAGGTTCGTATCAGTATGCACCAAGAGAGCATCAACATGGTCTCTGTAGTCTGACAACAGAAGACCAAACTTGTGATTCAAAGGAAGGAAGATAACATCAATTTACTATTCCATTCTATTCAACCATCAACATGGAAAACAGAAACATCAACCCAGATCCACAGTAAAGACCTTGCACTTACTGCAGTGGTTCCTTGTTGCAGCAAGTGTGCTGCAAACCTTGCCACGTGATTTATAATAGGAGAGAAGTTGGTAGGATCTGCAGCAGAATCTGGTGGTAGGTATCCACTATTCCTTGGATCTCTACAACACAAGGAAGGAAAGCTGCCACAAAAGCCCACAATTCCTCCAGTCATTGTTTTATAAGCATTACTAAACAGCATAGCCAGAAGACAACTGACACAGTTGTGAACTCCTGAAGGGAAAATAAGCAGCAGCATAACAGGAAATACAGGAAGCACAGAGATAAAAACAGTGGACATCTGCAGAGATTGGATTTGCACGTTTCTTCCCCATTCTACAATTCTTCATATCAGTCTTTGTGTCTTTAACATCAGAAAGTTCAGGATTTTAGCTTCTGAGCTGGCAGGGCTGATTGAGAAGGCTTCAAACTAGGTTTGAAGGGGGAAGGCAATAAGATCAGACTTGTTAGACATGAGCCTAGGGCTGACATGCCAGCATCAGGGGTGAAATCAAAAGCCCAGCTAAAGTGCATCTATACCCTGCTGACTTTGAAGTGTGTGAGTATCACTGGAACACACTTGTACACTTACAGAGACAAGCCAGGGTCTCTTATGGTAATAAGAGCCAAAAGGCAAACAGCAGAAAATTATCTCAAAGGAATGATGAATGTTCCTCCAGGAAGGCGATACAGCCAACAGCCCAGCTAAATGCTTTACAGCAATGCAGAGAGCACAAGCAACAGACAGGAGGACCTGGAATCCATTGGTGCTCCTAGAAAGCAACAACTTTGTGCCCTTATTGAATCTTGGTGGGTCACCCATGGGAATCCTGTCACTAGAGTATAGCTACTGATGGCTACAGGCTGTCAGGAAGGAACAGGAGAGTAAGGAGAGGTGGAGGGGTTGCCCTCTATACCAAGAGGTGGATTGAGTGTGAAGAGCAGCCATGTGGGTAAAAATCAGATAGAAAGCCTGTGGGTAAAAATTAGTGACCAAGGCAACAAAGGGAACTTCATGGTTGGGGTCCACTACAGGGTGCCTGATCAAGGGGAGCCTGTTGATGAAACCTTTCTGCTCCAGCTACGGGAGGCTCTTGTCCTGCTTGGGGACTTGAACTGTCCTGATGTCTGCTGGGAAAGTAGCACAGTGAGCTGTAGGCAATCCAGGAGACTCCAGGAATGCATGGAAGATAACTTCTTGACCCCAGTAATCAACAGCCCTGCCAGAGAGGATGCATTACTGGATCTGTTGGTCACCAACGCAAGGCAGCTAATTGGGAACACCAAGATCAGGGGCCACCTGCACTGCAGTGATCATGCATTGGTGAAATTGGCAGTCCTGAGGAATATGGGTCAGGTAAGAGTAAAATTAGGCTCCTGAAGGTTAGGAAAGCAGACTTCCAGCTCTTCAGGGAGACAGCCCGTGGATCCTCTAGGATACTGCCCTTGGGGACAAGGGAGAAGAACAGAGCTTGGCAGATTTTTAAGTAAGCCTTCCATAAAAGCTAGCAATCCCAGGAGCAAGAAATCAGGCAAGGAAGGCTAGAGAACAGTATAGCTGAGTAGGGAACTGCTGGTCAAACTGAAGGGAAAGAAACAAATGCATAGAAGTTGAAGCTAAGACAGGTCACACAGGAAGAGTATAGAGATAAAGTTTGGTTGTGTAGGGGCGGCCAAGGTGGAGCTGGAACTGAACCTGACAAAGTAGGCAAAGAGCAAAAGGAAAGGCTTCTACAGGCCCATTAACCAAAAGAGAAAAGTCAAAGGTGTTAGCCCCTGATCAACAATGCTGGAAAACTGGTAACAACAGATGAGGAGGCTGAGGTACCCAAGAGCTTTTTTGCCTCAGTCTTCAATGGCAAACTCTCTTTCCACACCTCTTGAGCGGATGGACAGCAGGATGAGGACTGGAGGAGCAAAGTCCCTCCCACTGTAAGTAAAGATCAGGTATGTGATCACCTGAGGTATCTGAAGGTACTTAAGTCTATGGGACCCATAGATGGCTTCACCAAGGACAAGTCCTCCCTGACCAACCCAGTGGCCTTGCACAGTGGCATAGCTCAGTAGACAAGGGAGGGGACAGAGATGTCATTTATATGGACTTCTGTAAAGCCTTTGACACAGATCCCCACAACATCCTTCTCTCTAAATTGGAGAGAGATGAAGCTGATGAGTGGACTGTTAGATGGATAAGAAAGTGGCTGGGCAGTCACAACCAGAGAGTAGTGGTCAATGGCTCAGAGTCCCAATGGACATTAGTGACAAGTGGGGTCCCTCAGGGGTCCATATTGGGACCAGCATTGTTTAATATCTTCATTAGTACATGAAGGGAACAAGCGTACCCTCAGCAGGCTTGCAGATGACACACCTGAAGGACAGGGCCATCCAGAGGGACCTGGACAAGTGAGAAGTGGCCCATGGGAATCTCCTGAGGTTTAACAAGCCAGATGCTGGTGCTGCATCTGGGCTGGGTAGCAGTCCCAGCACTGATCCAGACCGGGGCAGGAACAGATCCAGAGCACACCTAATGAGAAGGGTTTGGGGTGCTGATGGATGAGAGGCTGCACACGCCCGGCCGTGTGTGCTGGCACCCAGAAACCAACCATGTCCTGGGCTGCACCAAAAGAAGTGTGGGCAGCAGGTCAAGGGAGGGGATTCTGCCCCACAGTCCCCTCAGGTGAGGCCCCACCTGCAGTGCTGCATCCAGCTCTGGAGGCCTCAGTGCCAGACAGACACGAACCTGGTGGAGCCAGTCCAGAGGAGGCCACCAGGTTGATCAGGGGGATGGAGCACCTCTCTTTGCAGGAAAGGCTGAGAGAATTGGGTTTCTTCAGCCTGGAAGATAGAAGGCTTAGGGGTGACATAATTGCAGCCTTCCAGTTCCTAAGGGGGCTTACAAGAAAGATGGACAGGGACTTTTTACAAGAGCATGTAGTGACAGGACAAAGAGGAATGGATTCAAACTGAGAGTAGGTTTAGATTAGATACTTCCTTGCTGTGAGGGTGGTGAGGCACTGGAACAAGTTACCCAGAGTAGTTGTGGCTGCCCCTTGCTTGGAAGTGTTCAGGGCCAGCTGAAAAGAACTCTGAGCAACCCTGGTCTAGCAAAAGGTCGCCCTGCCCATGGCAGGGGGCTGAAAACAGATGATCTTTTACGTCCTTTCCAGTTCAAACCATTCTATGATTCTATGAAGTTGCACGAAAAATAACCTAGCAAAGGTATGCTGAAGACTGTGTTTATTCTTCCTTTCTACCTTGTCAATTTACCCTGTTTAATTGGTTATGTTCTAATTAGACAAGGTCAGAAGCTCTTGGGAACACTAACTTTTCATTTTCTTTGTGCAGAAGTTAGAAAACAATCCCTGATTGAAGATTCAACCATTTCTGTAACAGAAATGGCACTCTCTAAGGGGTTTTTTAATGCAAAATCTTTTTTCAGGTTAACCAGACAAAATTTTTTTTAAAGTCCTATTTTAGATGGTACACCCTCTTCTATGGATCCATCTAAATTGGCCTATTCCTGGTTTGTATCAATGCAGCTAAATTTGTCACTGTTTACATTGTCCATCATCAGGTTTTAGCATGGTACCACTCAAAACTGCTGCACAAGGACCCTAAAAGACCACATACCCAGATCCCAGTGAAGCAGACAAGGCTCAACTGAGAAGAAATGCTTGGATTTTAGCACTGAATTTCTAATTCCACTTTTTATTGGCCCAAGACCAGAGGAAAAAACTAAGTGAAAAATGCTCGTTCAAGAACAATTCTGTGTGACAGCATGCTGAGAGATCTCAGCCCTTAAAGGTCATGATCTAGCATTGGGAGCTGCCCTTAAATACAGCAGTGTGCTGGGGTGACCCTGGCTGGATATGAGATGCCCATCAAAGCCATTTATCACCTCACTCTTCAGCTGGACAAGGGAGAGAAAATACAATAAGGCTCATGGGTCAAGATAAGGGCAGGGAGATTGCTCAGCACCCACCGTCATAGGCAAACCAGATTTGACATGGGGAATTCAGTTGAATTATTGCTAATCAAATCAGCATAGGATTAAAAAAAGTAAAAACTAAATATTGAAAACATCTTCCCCTCACCTCCCCTCTTCTGAGGCTCAAATTCACACCCAAATTTTCTCTCTCCTCCCCCCTCAGTGGCACAGTGTTCCAGATTGCAAGGCAAGATGTATTCTATTGCCATCTGTATGGCAGTTGTCTGGTGTCAAGTGGGCAATGCTCCTTATCTCTCTTCCTGAGTGATCATAATCAACAGGGGACATCTGCTGATAAGGGGCTATTGAACGTCACCACATGACTGATAAGAACTATAACATCCCATTGTGAGATGCTCTGCCCAGAAGGAGGAGCCAAGCAGTGCCATGCAGATATAACCTGCAAGGTTCTGACACCAATACAGCTCTTCTTCACTGGACTACCCAGAGGAACAGCAGCTGCTTCTACTTCCACAGATCTGCGGAAGAAGAAGACACCCCTTTCCTACAGGACTCCCCTGCTCCAACAGAACCACGCCTGACACTCCAGGAGGACTGCAGCCCCTTTTCCAACTAGACTGCTACCAACCCTGACCCACAGGGTGTCAGGTTGTGTTCTGACTCTGACAGTGTTGTTCTGGTGTATTGCATTGTTGTATTTTATCATTTTATATTTTTTCCCTTCCCTATTAAAGAACTGTTATTTCCTGCTCCCATGTTTTTTGCCTGAGAGCCCCTTATTCATACCAATTGGGAGGGGTGGGGAGGGTTTGCATTCTCCATTTCAGGGGAGGCTCCTGTCTCCTTTAAGAGGCACCTGTCTTTCCAAACCAAGACACACAGCAAATGGGGGCTGCGGTCAGTTCACATGTCATCTCTGCTGCTCCTTCCTCACTCAGAGGAAAGTCTCTCTTCACTCCTCCCCTGCTCCAGCAAGGGGTCACTTCCACAGGAAACAATCCTCAATAAACTTCTCCCATATGAGTCCTTCCCACAAGCTGCAGATCTTTATGAGCTGCCCGTGTAGGTCCCTCCCACAAGATGCATTCATTCAGGAATAGGCTGCTCCAGGGAAGGGTGTCTACAGCCTGCTGGTGGGTATTTCCTCCCCCATGGACTCCACGGTGGAAAACTTCCTCCTCCTTCTTATTTACCAGCCTTGTTGTCTCTAGCATTGATCCTCTAATATATTCTCACTCCTTCCCTCTGATTGCTGTCGCACAGGGTTTTTTCCCCCTTCTTAAATCTGTTATCCCACCATCACTCTTGGGCTTGGTCTTTGCCAGTGATGAGCCAGTCTTGGAGCTGGCTGGCATCAGCTCCATTCGATACCAGGGACGACTCTGGCCGCTTGTCAGAGAAAGCACCCCTGTAACCCCTACTACCAAAACGTTGCCATACAAACCAAACATAACCCAAAACCACCTCATCTGAACAAGACAGCTGTGAAAAAAAGCAAGCTGTTAAGACAAACTTGAAAAGAGAGCGGCCAAACATATCCACATTGCTGGTAGAGAAACCCTGGTTTCTAACAGCCTCAGCAGATGGTAGCTCTGGAATCTCAACAAGCACAGGCAAAGGTCTGAGCTGAATCCACTGGCACCTGTAACCCAGCAGAAGTAACCAATTTGAAGCAACAAAAATTTTAGTACAGACTGACAATCAATTAAATCTAGACCCCTTCACTGAAGGTTATGGACCTTGCCTGCATCAACACATATCTGCTTTTGTCAGCATCAAGGTGGGAGTAAAGCTATATTTGCCCCATGTCTTAGTGCTGCATTTGATTTCCACCAGTTGTGAAATAAACATAGCACTTCAAACATCTTCCCCCACTCAGTGGCATTATTAATAAAGAGGTGTGCTCATCTTGGCAATAAGGGTTGCTGGAGTTGAAGTTCAAAGCAAATTCATGAGATACCTTGGGAAATGGGACATTACAAACAGGGAATGCAGACATGGACAGAGCAAGGGCCCAGCATTGTGAAGGCCCTACCTGCCAGCCAGGAAGAACCTGAGCTCCAAACCCAAATGCAGGAAACACTTTACGCTGGAAAGAAAGGGCAACAACAAAAATGAGAAAGAGCAATTCTGTAATAACTCACTCTTCAGTTTTATTCACCAAAAGTAGCTGGAGACCAAGGCAGAATTCCTGACATAAGGAATTGGTACATCATCGAGCTGCCCATGGTCTAGCACCAGGTATCCAATGGTTTCAGGCTTGGGCTTGAGAGTTAGATAATTTCTCTCAGTGCAGCACCCCACAGGACTCTCAGGAGATTTCAAAGTAGCAAGAGAAAAGCCAGACCAATCTCAGCCTGGCTACAGGACCAAGTAGACAAACATGACTGCTCCCATTCCCAATGTCCATTCCCATTGAACCAAACAAGACACTCATGTTTGCAATGCATCATCTGCAACAAGGGATCAGTGTCCAGCTGAAGCATCAAGGGACTCAGAAGGGACAAGCCAAGCAAATACGGCAAATTATGAAGGGCTGCCATTGCCCTCCCTAGCACTGACAGGAGCAAGAGGAAACAGTAGCAGCTCCTAAAGGGATCTCCCAAGGAAAGGCAGCCCCTCAATCACTAAAACAGTGCAGGGCTAGAACAAGCTGCTCTAGTCACATTTTTGACATGATGACTAGATCAGACAAGATCATTACATATGTGTCATAATTCTGGACTACACTTCCCACACTCCAGATGGCAATCAGGTACTCATTTATCCCATCTGGGCTGATGTAGTGAAAAGAATCTGGTGACTTGGGATCTGCACTGCAGGCAGTGAAGTCTACACCCACCTGATTACGCAACATGATGGCAGCAAGTCACTGATGTGTCAGCACAAACAAATGAGAAGAACAAACTATATGCAGAAACAGGGGGTTAGCTCAGGCTAACGCTTCCTTTTCTCCCAAGCACACACCAACCCTACACAGGGACATGCACACAAGCCTGCACCCCTTTTCCCACTTGGGTACAGGTATTTCCAATCCATAGCAATCCTTTCCACTGACACACTGAACCAATTTCTCAAAAGAAGTTTAGGAAGCCCTAGCTACATTAAAGTGCTACTTAATCACAAAAAGCAAAACTACAGTATCCTTTAGTGTTTTCCAGACTTCATCACTGCAAATTCATACTGCATTTGCAGTCACTCATGCTGCCAATAAAAGTACTGAACACTGGCTCACTGCTTTTGGCCTGTCATCTACCAATACAAGCAGTGGGGAACAACTCACCATAAAGTAAATCCGGCAGCCTCCCATCACATAGTCCAGAAATGAATATTCTGTCTCAATCTAGAGTAATAGACATTGTGACACCTACTCATTTCACTATGATCAGAAAATAAAAAAGCAAAAAAACCCAATGAAAATCTTCCTATCTTGCGGGATTTTATCCCAATAATTCCACAGTCTTTGTAGTTGTTTTTCTTTTGTTTTTTCTCAGGATGAATGCATTCATATTCCACCTACAGAAAGCAAGGACAGAAGCAAGTTCCAAAATATGTGCCTTTACAGGAGAGCAAATTACTGAAACAGTGCCACACATCCCCCAATTTCAGAGTTACCAAAATACCCAGCAGAATTAAGAAATTTAATTTTGAAAGGTCTGCAACTACTTTGGCTGCTATCTGACAAGCTAAACAGAGTGCTTTTGCCACCAGCACTAAGCAGAGGAAGCAGAACTCTCAGGGTGGGGAGGCTAAAAATGCCTGGGCCGCAGGCTCCCAGTGGCAGTGCTTCCCTGCTTGGATTCATTCACATTGGTTCTGAATTCACAAGGGCTAGAAAAAAGGCAAGAACCTTCCACCCACTTTTGTATTATGCCCAATCAAGCTGGCTGGCAACTGGAGTCGTCCTGGGCTACGTCCTGTGTGCAAATACAGCTGCCTCAATTCAGGTGAATCTCAGTCTCCAGGAGAATGAGATGTCAGGTTTTCACTGCAAACAAACCAAAACCAGCACCGCCAGCATGTGACTCAACTTACTCTCAATTGGATGATCATGACAAGTGCCCCTTGGAAGAACTACTGTTAGCTGTTAGCTGGCAAGGTGACCAGAGTGCTCGGGAAGGTGACCAGATCCAGCACATACATTATATGAGACAAGCTGAGCTTCTGGACTCATCTGTTACAGCACCAACAAGCACTTCTATTTTCACTTGATTCAGCAGAGGCCAAAGCAAGCTGAACTGCTGGGAAAAGTAGCTCAGCAGATAATAGGCTCAAGGATATTTTTAGAAATAGGAATGGTAACAGAACCCAAAGAAAACAAAGAAATATAATTCCCACATCAGTTTTTATTCTTTTTAAATGTTGGCTTAATAATACAAAAATACGCATGTTTGGAGGCAACAACTAAAAGTGCACGTCTAAGGTCAATATTAGAAAGGGTCGGAAAGCCTGAAATCTGGACTAAGTTAGCAGGGGCTGAGGAAGTTCACCAGAGGCAGCACCAGCTGTCTGCATAAGCGCCTATCAAGTCATGCGAGCTATCACTGCCATGATCTGCACACTGCACCTGAAAGGAGGAGGAAGCAGGCAGTGGGCAGGCTCCTGCATTAGGGAGACTGGCCATGGCTCACTGCCCCATCTCCTGTCTGACTCAGCTCTGCATCAATGCTGGTGAAATCCCCCATGCCATCAGGACTGGGATGCTGGCCACATCACTAACTGAAACCCAGGAGCAAAGAAACAGAGCCAGAGTGAATCTCAAGAGAGGAACATGTTCACTTCCTCACCCATTTAAGTATGCATGGTGAAAACTTAAAAAAAACTTCCCCTGGTTTAAATGTAAGACATTAAATAAATAAATAAATATTTTAAAGAAACATTAAAAGCCCCCAACATTTCACAGTCCAAATGTGTAAATGTGAGGTCATTCAGGACACTATATGCAACTGGGGTAATGGGAACAAGCAATTAAAACTTTGTTATCTAAGCCATGCTCCTTTTTTCTGTCCAACAATAGTATCAATTTACAAGGAAATTCTCATTTCCATGGAACAGTAAGTCTGTCTCTTTCTGCATCTTATACCAACCAAATTATAAATACTTTATTAATAAATAGTAATTTTTATGTCAGAATGAAGGCTTCAGAACTAGATAATGCAAAACAGCAAGACATATACAAATAAAAATATACTAATAACTGGTTTACAGCAACATGGTGTCATAGCTCTCCACAAAATCACCAGTGAGGAGCATTTCTAACATGTTCAACTCCAGAACACAAGTAATTCCAGAAGCAGTCAACTAAGGGACAGTTGTAAGCAGCTGCCTCCTCCTCCTCTGAAGCTCACATGCCACACAGATTCAGGAACTCTCTTTCTGAGATCTGCCTTCAGAAATCAATAAGTTGATGTTACTCCAGTATAAACCACAGTGACATCTTTGTCCTAAGGACAATGGGACAAGATGAAACCATGGGTAACACTCTGATAAGGATGTCAAATTCAATGGCTAGATATCTGAATTTGACACAGGGTTCTTTAAAGGACTATTCATATCTACTGGCGGTCTTCCACTGGTATCAATGGAAAACCCATGCAAACAGCCAGGTGAATTATGGCTTAATGTAGTCACCTAAATGGGAAAGCACCATGGCATCCTTCAGTGTCTTAATGGCAAAAGATACCACAGAGACTGTTCCCCCTTCTCCTCCCCCATCCTTCCCACCCCACTTCTGCTCTTCTCATCTAAACACTCCACCATGAAGCAACTTCCACTCCTCCTGCCTGAACTTTACTCGGCTTCTCCCAACAATTCTGATGTTTGCACATCACCCAAAAGTGACTGGATCATGCCAGGGAGGCCTTCTCTTGTGAAGAAGCCAGGGTGCAGACTCTCAATGAAGGGTCTCCTTTATGCCAGTACACCTGAAGAGCTCCAGGGAATCCAGGCACTGCCGTCTCCACACACCTCCCCTCCCCTCTTTCCTGCTCCCACTCCCCTCACAGCCATGCCAAGGACCAGTTCAGTTATTAGTTCACAACATGGTATGGCTTAAAACAAACCTTTTTTTACAAGGGTTTTTTTCTAAGACTGGCCAAGATTCACTGCAGGCAGCCCAAAGAGTGGTGTTGCTGCAAACAAAAACCTCCAATACTGCAGGACACTGTACTGAGTTCTTTATTATTTCTTCGCAAATGAACTCTCCAATACTCATTACAAGCCATGGAATACAGTCAGCAAGGAAAAGGCCCCTTTCATCTACAGGAGGAACTTTCAAAACCCACAGAAAATTATTTTGTCTTTGTGTATATGCCATTAAACCTGTGAATACCAACACAAACAAATTTCTATTTTGCTACTCCTATTTGCTACATTTGTTCTTTCTATTTAAGTAACCATGGGGTTGAGGCACTGCTTTCACTAAACTGCAACAAAGATTAGGCTGTGTCACAAATATGAGCTGTTCTTAACAAGAACAAAGAGAACATCACTCTGAATCACAATGAAGAAAGAATTGCCATAATACTAGATAACATTTGATCAAAAGATTTATGTTCACACACATATGCAGCATTTAATCCTCATACACAGCTGGCAAAGTTGTTGTTTAGGGGAAACACCAAAATGGTGTATGCTGCCCAAAGATTTCACCACTAGGTAAATTTTTGGAAGCCTCAAACTAGAAGTTTTGAGGAACAAGTTCCAAATGAAAAATAAAACAGTAGTGCAATATTATATACTTCAGTGTTGTTAGTGAAACTCCTGTCAGTCTAGACTCCCCTAACTTCCCCAGCATGTTAAGGATATGAACAGTTTAATCCTTTTTCACAGCTGTATTGGGAAATTTCACAGATTATTTGCCCATGCACCAAGAATTTTGGCTTAAATGAACTAACAGAAAAATCCTATCCTTTTGAAGAAGTAGATAATTCTGAAGTGGACTCCAAAGCACAGTAAGCTTCTAAAAAACAAACAAAACAAAATAACAACACAAATATTTTTGGGGTATAGCAAATTTAGCCCGACAAAACAGTATGTGTAAACCACATCATGTCAGTTCTAACCAATGACAATATGCACCTCTTAGTCACCTCCTCTATATGCTTGTTGCACACTTTTGAACAAAGATGACTACTTTCTGACCCAAGACTGTTGATTCCCCACCAATAAGAGCTCACAAACACCACTTAGAATGCTGCCACATATCAACGAGCCCAGCACACCTGTTGGAGGTTTGGATTTTTCTTTTTTTTTCTTTCTCTCAGGGAATTTTTCTCCCATTTGTTGCCTAAGAGAGACAAAACGTGGCCAAGATGGGGAGGAGGGGGCAAGGAGTGCAGTTGACTGCAGTCTCTTAGGTGGGGAGTGAGGTTGGTAGCTGGGGGAGATTTTCTCTTGTGAAGTGCAGAGATACCAAGACTTAGCTGGGAGCCAGGGCCTGGGCTCAGCGCTCTCTCGCAGCCTTGCTCTTGGGATCAGAGGTCATGATTGTGGTTTTGGTGCTGGACTGGTTGTGGTTTGTTGCTGGACTACTGCTGCCCAAAGGTTTCACCACTGTGGAGTTTTGTCCTTCACTGCCTCTCCTTACTCTGGGTGAGCCTCTGCTCGTAAGAGCAACTGTTGAACTGGGACCTTTTCAACAACCAATCTCACCGGGAGAGACCCTCATCAAGTGCTTGGGTGCTTCAGGAGAAACCCAGGACCCCTCTCCGCCCCTCTGGAGGGAGCATCTCCCTGCTGCTTGTGGGAGTCCGGCTGCCACTGCAGGACGCCTATTGCTCCTGCCACAGCGTCGGGTTTTTTGCTACACTTTGTTTGCCACCCAGGGTCTGCTCACCTCCGCTGTTCCAGTCTGCTGTTCTGAGGTTCCTGCTGCAGTCCAGCTTACCACCCAGAGTGGCAGACACCCGCTGGGACTGGCTGCTTCCCGTGAGTTTGCCACTGAAGTCCCTTCTCCATCCCTTCCGCCAGCCCGCCCGCCGGGGCCGTGCGCAGAGAGGCGGCCGAGCTGCGCCACAGCGCCCCCTGCAGCCCCGGGGGAATCATCGCCCCGCCCCGCCCGGCCGGGAGCCAGCAGCGCCCCTGCTGGCCGTGCCCGGAACTGCAGCGCAGGGGAAGGTGCCCGCAGCCGGGCCAGGGCGGCGCTGGGGCTCTGCGTCTGCTCGTCCTTGCTGCCGGCCTCGGGGTTTGTCTGCCGGGTTATACACGCACTCGCTAGCAAGGAACTGCTATTCCTTTCCCCAGAGCTTTGCCTGAAAGCCCTGTCATTTCAAAGTTATCATAATTCAGAGGGAAGGGGGGCATTTTCTCCATTTCAAGGGAGGTTCCCACCTTCTTTAGCAGACACCTGTCTTTTAAACCAAGACAACATCTGAACACCTATTTCAAGGCTAATAATCTCAGTAATTATTAGGAACTACCATACTGCACAAAGAACAACATTAGCATGCATGCATTTTGCTAAATCTTCCACATCAAGCTTTCAGCATGAGATTTCTTCAGAGAGAAGATGAAAAAGAAAAATTCTGCAAATGTAAAGCATTTAGGTGTTATAAAAGTAGAGAGAAATTATACTCACATAGAACAATCTATGGATTTAAATGCCTTTAAATTATCAATGCATTGCTTAGAAGAAAAATTAACATATTAAGTTGCTATCAAATTTTTCTTTCATAGAAACATATTAAAATATGTAGTTGTTCTGCTACACCTCTACAAGCCAGGGCCACAGAGAATTAGTTATCATACACAAGACCACAGGGGAATGCAATTCCGACTTAAAACTAAATTTCTACTTGAAACAGATAGAAAAAGAATTGGGAAAACCTTCCAGTCTCTTGAATGGATAAATCTGACAGATACCTCAAAGCCCTCTGTCCTGGTTTGAGAAGAAGTGAGTTTTTTGAGATGCTGTAGTCAAACCAATAGGTGCTCAGATTTGAATACTGGCACCTGGTGTGGCCACTGAGGACATGGATACACCTCTGAGAACACAGGGGGTTAAAAGCAGAGAACTCCCAGGGGGAAGCTCTCCTGGTTGGTGGGTGAAAGAGCTCAGACCTGCCCTGCCAGGCTCTGAGCTGGGCGGGGAAGCCACGAGGCCTGAGTGAGGTAGGCTGGGGCCTTGGACAGAGGAGGGAGGAGAAGGCCCCTGCAGGATGGAGGGGTGGAGGAACCCTGAGAGACATCGGGCAGACCCTCCCATCCCCCCCACCCCCGAGGGGGAGAGAGAGAGGGAGCCTGTGCCTGTGCTTGTGCTACCTTGAAATTTGATTGCATGGCCTGGCCAAGAAGGAGAAAGGGGGGGCAGGGGGGAGGTTGCAGTGAGAAAGTGCCCGGCAGGGCAGCGTGGGAGCTCTAGACAGGCAGAGCCTGATATTTTAACCCTTTTCTTAGATGAGAGAAACCTTACAAATGCTGATCCTCCTGGAGCTGAATGAACAGAGATATAGAGATAGAATAGCAAGAAATGCAACAAGTGTGATGCAAGTTAGTGCAAATAAAAGATGTCCAAGAGAAACTGAGAAGAATCCTAGGTGGGAGGAGATGATAGAGTAGCCTTTAGCTGGACTTTTCTTGTATAGCCATGGACAGAACCATTTTTCCTGTGACACAGAGACTGCATTAAGGGGGGAAGCAATGGCTTGGAGCCAAGAAAGTGCAGGGATGTGATGTGAAGGAGTGCATGAACAGAGATGACAGGTGAGGAGAGAGGTGGTGCCCTCGATCTTCAGTGAAGGGGAGGATTTCTGTTCTTGAGACCCCTTGGCCCCAGGGGATGAAATTAGGGGGAGACAGGTGTCCCTTAAGTGAGAGACTGTGCTCTTTTTAGAACTGGGCAAAGCACCCTTAAAAAGAAAACCCTAGAAGCAGCCCTGGTCCATGTGCAGTGGTGAGAGCACTGTACATAAAAAGATGTCATGATAGCAAATGGCCTCCGGGCAGTGCCAGTGTGACATGGAAATACAAGAGATTTCAACTGTGTTTCCAGGGGAAGCCCATAGTGCAAGAGGGACTCCTCTCTTCTTGATGAACTCAGAATTAATTATCTGAAGGGTGGTAACAGACTGAGAGTTAGTGATCAAATTGAGAATCCAAGGTTTTGTCCTACTGTGATGTACTAAGAATTTGGTGGGAGGAAGAGGAATGTTGTTAGAAAGTTTTCATTCTGAGTTCTGTGCGTTTCTTTTTTTAAATATAGTTGTAAGTTAATAAAGTTTTTTTTCCCCTTTATTCCTAAGTTAGAGCCTGCTTTGCTCTATTCCTAGTCACATCTCACAATAGACACCAGAGAGAAAGTATTTTCATGAAAGCACTAGCATTGCACCAAAGTCAAACTATGACACCCTCTCTGTGTCAGTATCCCAAGGCGCTTAAGTTTGTCCAATATCTGCAACTTTCTCAGTTAACTTAGAAACAGTGCTAGAAAGCCTCAATGAAAAAACCCAAAACAACCAACCACCCAACCAAACAAGACACCACCACCAAAGCTCAACTTGAAACCCTGGCCAGAATAGTGAAAAAAACCAGTTACAATTCTTCTTATGACTAATCATTGGAAATGGTGTCACTTCTGCATTTCCCGACTTCTCAGTTTGACCACTCATCATATTTTAAAACAGACATATAGTCCATTATCTACAGCACTACAATTCTAGAAAGGCAATCTAGTAACTTAAATATGACTAGACAACCTGATAACTCATAGTTAGCATCAACAGAAAATTGATGACTTGGAACAACAAAGAGAATTTCTAAAGGCTGTACCTTGATAGGTTTATTAAAATCTCCATCACAGAAAGTTTGCAAGGGAACAACTGAACTTCCTCCAGCATGGATTTAAGCTGTTCTTGATGACCTTAAAAATATGACAGCATCATGTCACATGAGGAATACAGCATGCAACTCACTAGGAATGATTACAAGAGAGCTCTTCATGGCAAGTTAAGAGTAGCCTCAACCAGTTCAGTCCTGGCACGTATCAATGACCAAGCAACAGCTCTGCAAGAAATAAAAGCTTGATGCTCTCAGTGAAGTTAAATTTTACAGCCAAGCTCAACACTATTGAGAAGGAAGAGAGACCCTCTTCCCACTTCCGGTCTGTGGTGAGACTCCTTACTCAGGTAGCTCCATCCAGACACCAAGCAGCAAATAAACAATTTGCTGCAGCCATAGTGAGCAGAACACCTTTATATAGGATGCTTTCTCTGCAAACCTGGTGCAAAGCATGACCAGGAGTGGGACTCTCTCTCACTTTGAGTAAGAATAAGCTGTCTGATCAACTCAACAATGTGTGGAAATTCTACCTCTGCTCTGTATACAAGCTGCCATGCTCCAGCATTACTCTCCTTGTCAAACTCCAGAAATGGATCCGATTTACCTAAGACATCCTGCACACAAAAGCCCAGAAGGAATCAGCCTCCTCTATACTTTACCAAAATGAGTAAAGAATTAACTAAATACTAGACAATACTTCGTAAAAGAACAAAGTCAAACAAACTATGCATTAATTTTCTTTCCTCTTTCCTTTTTTATTTTCCTTTTTAAAACTGATGCGCTCTGTAAGCCATCAGCATTTATAAGCTCCAACTCCAAGATCTCCTCCTCAAACTACTTTTGTCCCTATAAATCACATCATTTTGCGAACTGAGAGTTAGCACTAAATCCCTGTATTGGTCTTTGGCTTAAAATAACATTGAGCAGAACATCTAAATTTCCACCTTTTCTTCTTTAACAAGATTACAAAAATATCAGTTCACTAGACACAATAAAAAAGTGATTTGTATTCATATACAGAATATTCTAAAGCTAAAATAATACCTTAAAACCTAAACCTGGCAGTTGAGTTTCTAGTTTGACATTGTGGGCTTCAACATGCAATTGTATCTCCAACTTACTACATGTAAATAACACAAAACGCAGCAAGCCTTTGCTCACAAACGGATTACTGACTTAGCTTAATGTCTGCAAACACAGAGATTCCTGGACAAAAGGCACAAAATGTAATTACTAGAGAAGCATGCAAGATAATTTTTTAAAAAATCAATGCTTTTTTGTCCAGGTTTTGGGCTTCAATTTCCAGGTACACAACCCTGGTATCCTTAATCTCCTCTGCTGAAATCTCTGCCATGGAAATTTTGGGGGCAAAAAAAATGTAAACAAGAAGTCACGGAGTTTTGCTTATACTTTGTCCATAAAAGAAACTGTAGATTCTTTTAAATATCTGTCTCCTGTATATATGTAGCATTTGGAGATATACTGACAAGAAACCAGAAAAGCCACTTTATCCCAAACTACATATTTAGAGAGTTTTTTCAAACAAAAACCTTATCTACCGTAATAGTGCTGGCTTTTCCTGCTTCAATTCCAGCAGTCGGGTGAACACTGAGCTGGACACAACCTAAGGATAGAAGACAGATAAAAATATCACGTTAGACACAGAGGAAAGAATTTCTCTTGAAGTGACTCCTAAGTTAAGCAATTAATTACAAAATACATGTATTTCTAACCTTTGCTTTGTGATCGACGTAATGATTTTTCTAACCATATTCAATGGTAACACAAACAAACATGCTTAACAGTGTTTTCAAATCTGAATATGTTGCAGCCTTTGACAAAGCAAATTTTCACTTCATTTTTCATAATAAAGCCAACTCTCGCTGCTATTTTGTACATCACTTAACATGTCTACACATACCTGTCCCAATGCACACTCACTCCCTCCCTGGTAGCCATCATCGTTTAAATCAAAGGACTTGTTATCAATATCACACACACTGAATTTCAGCTTCCGCACTTTCTCAAAGTAGCAGTCCACAACCAATTTCTTGCAGAATTCAGTGTCTTGGCAGTTCTTGACCTTTCTGTGTGATCCAGCTGCACAAACACAGGAGCAAACTTGTTGATAATGAGCAACAAGCCCATATTCTCCCACACAGCTTTTTACCTGCACCAGGTGCACACAGGCACCTGCAAGGCTACACACCCTGGACCGTGCCTCATGCTCAGTGACAAACTGGGCTGACTGATGGCTCACCAAGAAAGGAAATGGCATTGAAAAACACTATTGTACGGGAAAATTCTGAAAACTAGGGGGGAAAGACTGCTGAAACAATGTATTCTGGAGCGTGTGCTCGACGGCAAGTCCTATCCTTACAGGCAAATGAGCCTCCTGATGCAACTCTGAGCAAAAAGTCAGCAATTAAAGAAAACACGGAAGGTTTGAGTGTGGGCAGTGGGACCGCTCGCCAATCGTAAATCTGAATTAAGTATGTCACACACCTTCCAGGAAAACCTACGGGATGGAAAAAGGGCAGACTCGGCGTGTTTACACCCACCGGTAGCGCGCGGCCGCTCTTACCTCAGCCCACCGGCCATGGCCCGCGTCCTGCAGCAGGACGCAGAGGGGGTCGGACGTGGAGCTCAGGTCCCCGTCGAGGAGGCTCGGGCAGGCCACGGACAGCTGCACTCGGGACACGCAGGCGGCCATCTGCGGGCAGAGCACAGCGTCAGACGGCCCGGCCCGGACCCCGCGTGCCCCCGGTGCGGCGGAGAGGAGGCACGCGCGGGCGGGGCGGGGCCGCGGCTACCGGCGCTCCGCGGCCCCTCCCGCCCCGGCCCAGGCGGGCGCGGAGGAGCGCGGAACCTCCGCGCAGCCGGGCACCAACTGCGGCCCACCTCGCCCATCGGCTCTTGATTTCACCTATTTCTACCGGCCTCTCCCCGCTGCTCCCGCTCCCCCCGCAGAAGCCCTTCCCTTTGCCTCGGTGCGTGCTGCTGCCTCAGGTTTCTACAAAGGGCCGGGCCTGTTGTCCCCTCCCCAGCACCGCCGCTCACAGCCCTGCACAGGGACCGGGACCTCCGTCCCGCCAGCGCCGCAGCCACCGCCCCGCGCCGAAGAGCCGCCCCACGCGGTGAAAGCACTGCCAAAGCCCGCCCTGCTCACCCACGGGAGCCACAGAGCCCCCGTGCTTTGCCGTGCTGGCTTCCAAAACCCTGTAACATCATCCCGCAAACAGGGGATAACTGAATTTTATTAGACATTAAACTGCAGACGCTTCTGTGTGAGGAACAGCTATAATTCTCAAAACTGAATTAGAAGATAAGCCTTCAAGCACCAAAATATTACAGAGACTGGACAGTTTGAGGACTAGAGCTTAAATGGGATTATTTCATAGAGAAGCTTCTTCTTCTGAGTCTGGAAAATAAGGAAATACTTGCTTTGGCTTTTTAGTACCCAAGTACCCCATGGCTTCCTCATACTTTCAGGGTGAATATATTTAAGAAAAAAGAGATGAGCTTTTATTGTACAACATTTAATCCCTTGGATATCCCAGTCAGCAATCTATCCTGGACAAATGTTAACAAAGTCACTTAATATGCCAGTGCATGGTGCTCCAGTGATGGCGACAGGACAAAACCAGCACTCACTAAAAATTAGCAAAGCTTTAGGCAAAGACAATCAGTTTTAAACTAAGGTCATCATCATCACTTGGTTTAACACCAGCATATTTTAAAAAATTTGTCTGAAGTAGTCTGGTGGCCAGCTGTTAAAACTACTGGCAGAAGCCATCCATTTTTTACTCAGTTGCCTTCAACACCAAGATTCACAAAGAAACCACTGACTTTAATAAATACATTTCTTGTAAAATTGCAAGTAACGGGTATCAAGATTTTTCTTTACTGATACATATCATTCTACCAGACCGCTTTCATCTTCCAGACTCACATAGGTGCAAACAGACAACAGCAAAACTTTGTTTGACACTCAGTATTTGACAACAAGATTAGGACATCCAGTCTGGGCTCCCTTGCCAACATTTTGCCTCTATTTTTCTCTACTGCAACAGAGAGTTCTGTACTAGCAAGAGGCACCTTTCCTCCCCACTAGAGCTCAAATAATCAGGAGTTAAGTTAACCTCAAAGAAACAGCTCCCCATAAGCTTTAGCATCCCCAGTCGCAGTGGCTCCTTTCTGGGAGGAAACCACTACGCAGATCTTAAGCTGCATACAGAACAAGCGCATATAAATTTATTCCATATTACAAAGACACTAAAAAGGAAGAGTTTGAGATAGCAACTGTTAAATCACACAATGAAGCCAGGAAGTGAAGGGATGCAAGCCCTCAAACCCAATCACCTCTTATCTGCTACCTGAATCTCTTCTCCAGATCAGCAGTAATGAAATTATGAAAATACTCCACTGTTTCAAAGATTTGACTTCCAGTACCCTAATACCCAGAAGGCTGTCTCATCTGATTGTTTTAAATTTAGTAATGGCATAGGATTTCCCCTGAAATACAGCCCAGATGTTCTGCCGAACTACTGCGGACATATACAAACTACAAGGGATCCTTTCCCACTATATCCTCTTGCTCCATCAGGAGATCACAGGACACTCACTGATACACACAACCATGAAGACACAACAGAGTACCAGCAGGCCAGCTGTTTGGAGTAGCGGAGCAAGAACCAACTTGGGAGATAACAAGAAAACAGGTTTAACAACTACAGACTGAATCCTTATGAAATGAGGGAGAGCTCCTTAACAGATGCAGATTTTTAAAAAAAAAATTAACCTGAAAACACCAGTTAGAACCTCAGCCAGCAATTATTTATAGATTACTGCCTATGGATGTCCTCGAAGAGCCCACACAACCTTCTTTTCACCTCATGGCTACCCAAACACACTGTATGGTGTTCTTCAGTATCAGTCAATTCCTTGAATAGCAGCAGAAGAAAATCCTGGTTATGGACATCCCAGCAGAAAGTGCAACAAGTAGTTGGTCTGCTAAAACACAGCATCCATTTCAGCCAAGCCTGAAGACTGCTTAGTCTGCAGGTAAGCAACTTTGCTCAGTTACCCTGCTCATGCAGTTAACTGAACAGCACAAATCTCTGGAAATCTGCCTGCATTTGAAAAGCTTAGAAAGATTAAAAGTATAACATATTTTCACCTCCAAACAGACACATACATATATTAAAAAAAAAAAAAAAAAAAAACACCAAAAAACTGAATGGGAAGAAAAAACAGTAAACTTCTTCACCAATTAGAAAAACTACCTCTAACTTTATTTTTTTAATAGGCTTTCATCTCCACTTCTTTCCATAGAGTCCCAGTTATTTTCCTACAAGTGAAGTGACAATTCCAAAAGTTTTCAAAATGCCAGCAATTAGTGCTTGGACTTAGAACTACGCCACGCCTAACACAACCCCCCATCCTGTTCTTCTTTAAGCTGGAGCCTATGATGCTTTCTCTGATTTGCCCTTCCACACAATGCTGCAGCATCATCTTGGCATTTTATTACTCCGAGCTGCCAGGCTGGCACACGCCAGCTCCCTGCCAGGGACGGGCCTTACGGCACCACTCAGCGCTGACACTGTCACAGCAGTAACACTTCCCCACTTACCAGCGCTGTGCAATAGACACATGAGCAGAGAACAATCTTCTAGTGTTACTAAGCTCAAACAGTGTACAAAGGCTCTGATCTCAGGCTAAGCATATAGTTTGCTGCAATTACACTGAAAGAACTTGGGGGTTTATTATTTTTATTAACAGTTGTCCTTTTTTTCGTCAGCATGCATTCAAGAACAGCAACTGTATTCAGCTTGCAGACTGGAATCAACATTTCAAAACCACATTTCATGTTGTTTCACTGAATTTTCATAGAGCATTCTTATTTGTATCCAATCATACACACAAAATAAACTTAGTTTTTAGACTTGCAACAGTATGAATATTATTTATATTTGTTGCGACACAAATTTTTCCAGCAGTTTCAGAAATTCTAAAATGCACTGTTTTCCTATTTTTCCCCTCACAACTACCCTTGATAATTAATATTGATATCTACTACTTGAATCTTCTGGTTTACAGAAGACAATAGATATTTCCAAAGGAAAACTAGCAGCTAAAGCAAACTACTTTCCACAAAGTTATCACATTTAATTTACAAAGAATTTATTATACATTGATCCTGATCAGCTTGCAATAATAACAGTTTAACAACCTCCAACTGCCATTATACATTAAAGTACAGCACAGTCTGGAAGTACGAAAACTAATGTAGCCACAGAAATTCAGATTACCAAGTGAAAATGAACTCCAAAAGCAGCAATAAATTCAAACTCTCTTTAAAATACAGAAAACAGACTTACTGGGTACATCCCATCATAGTAGTTTCTAATAAAAAGGCAACATAAGCAAGCCACCAGATAAGTGCTGTTGCTTGAAAGAGCTTGTAAAATACACCCCCACGATCAACAATTATACAGACAACAGCCGCAAACATCTGACCCACTGCTCCCACAACTGGGGATCTTACTGGTGAGAGGCATCACCTGTGAAGTTTCATCTTGAGCCAAATTCTGTACATTCCTTCAAGGGAAGAGTTTCCAACACACAGCTTCAGATCCATCAGGTACCTCTATTTTTTGTTCTTATTTAGAATTGCACATGATATAACACCACATTTTGAAGAAAAAAAAAATACATCACCTATGTTATCCCTTCCAACACTACAGCAAAATACTATCCATAGAAATCTGCAAGATCCCAAGCACATACTCCAGAGATGTCTTTCACTGTCCAACCAGACATCATTCCCACTTGTTTAGGTAAAACACAGAATGGCTCCATACTAGGTACACTTAAAGAAGTGCTCAGACAACCAAACTGAGGTCCAGTTTAAAAAGTCAAAATCATTTTACTATGCATACCAGCTTTTACCTGTAAAGATGATCATAAACTCCAATAGCTGTACAATACATACAAAAAGATAAATCTTAATTTTTCAGTAGAGCTTTTCTACACTGAAATTAAGTACAGCAGTAATGAAGTTGGTCCTAATCAAACCAAGATGAAAAATAAAAAGTTGCTTTCTAGGAAAATGACATAGGACATCTATGCTACACACTCAGAAGAATAAGCGACTACCTGCTACTTTATGAAGTTTTATATAGGCATTTCAGAACTTCTAATTTTTTTCATATTTCTGCAGAAAAGGCAACCTCCTTCCACACAGAAAAGAACACTTCCAACATAAAGAAAATCAACACATTTACAAGTCTATAATATTAAATTTATTGTTCCTCTAGTGATTGAGCTTAACCAAAGCTTAAAGCAAGTCAATTGTAAGAGAAGAAAGCACTGTACACTTATGGCTGAAGAAAACTCCAAACGAAGTGTGATTGAAGGCTTTAACTGTCCCAATTCGGAGCTTTGAAGGGTCTTGCATTTCCTCAAAATGCCACACATGGGTGCCTGAAGCATAAATAAACTTCTCTTTACTTATCCCTCCTCTATGAGTACCACCATTTAGCCAACTAAGGATCAAGTGCTGGACACTCAAAGGTGAGAATTATTGAATTACATAGTTTGTTTTATATACTTCCATCCCTCAGTAAGCCTTAAGGCCAGACGCTACTCTTCAGGCTGGGAAGATGAGGTGAAGACAGTGAGCACTGGGCGAGAGGGGCACTGTGATCACCCCAGCATGGCAGGTCACAGTAGCCACAGTCACCCAGAGGACAAGAAAAAATCTAATAGCTTCATGGCATCAAACACCATCAGCAGGATTTTCAGCAGTGCCAGGAGGTGGTATCTTCTTGAGAGAAAATGGTAGTACTATCACTGAATACAAGCCTTGTGGGTCAGCCTGATTTGGCTGCTCTGCATAAAATGAAATATAAGCAAAGATTCAGCCCAAGAAAATCTGCAAGATTTTTATATTTAAACACACTAATAAATTCACATTAAATACTGTACAAAATACCCAACCAGCTCTATTGCAGTGTACACCAAATTTTACACATTAATTTAGCACCTTGTTTAACTCAAACTTGAGGCTTTAATGCATATGGTCCAGGACAGCTGATTTCCAAAGAATTTACTCTGTACTGGATTGGCCATAACTCCAGCCTTACATTCTGCTTACAAACCCAGCACAACTGTCAGCAATCATGCCTGCAACATGTCCCTACTGCAATTTTCATAATCTTGGCCTTTTGCTATCCAGCAACTCAAGAAATTAACCCAACACATGTAACAAAGCATCTTCATTAATTAATCTTGCACTTATCAAATACCTTCTCCCCCTTGTCTCTTGCTTAGTTTAATCCCACATCTTCCAGTTATCACCCAACTTTTTTCAAAGCTCCTTCCCTTTTTTTCTGCTGTGATCCCAAAATATGCAGACCAGCAGAAGCAATGCTTTCTCTTATTATTAATTCCAAAGCTGATCCTAGCGCTGAGGTCAGGATCACTTGCTGAATGCTAACAGAATAAAAGTTATAATTTGATCCTTCTTTCCTGAACACCATAAGGCTCTAAAAGAAATCATATAGCCAGGTTTGTAACACCAGATGCACTAATATGCATCTTTATTTTAAAGTGAGAGTAAGGGAGTCTAATGAGAAGGACCATAGTCCACAAATTATTAGTCAATACAGGCCTTTTCCAGCACTTCAGCTCTTCCATGGGCCACAGAACCTCATTCCGCAGCCCGAGATGTTCTGCAGAAAACATAAATGGCTGCAATTTTTTCTATAATTTCATTATTTGTGGTGCTTTGCAACAGGGATGCAAGTGTGTTAAGATCACTATTGCTACAGGCAGGGAATAAATCATTATTCTCCACATTGTGTTCCAAGCTGTCACCATATATACATTGAGTTAGCTAACTGCTGTTACAAATTTGACATATAACCTGAAACAAAAGGCATCTCCTAACTGTTATAAAAGAATGGTGAATACTATGAAGAACAACTTTCTAAACAAACTGCTGTCAACTTGATTCAGTCCTGGTAAAGAGTGCGCATGGTTCATCAGCCAGCCTTAATTCCAGGGATGAGAGCTCCCAGGGAGGACAGACACAATTCCTGCAGGGCAAAGTGGAGGCTGTGCTGATGCTGAAACTCTGAGCCATGACCAAGTGCAAGACCCCCAGCCCAGCCCCTAAGCTCAGAACTGGACTGCAGGCCTCATCAAACACTTCAGTGACCACTGCAGACCTATGGGCCTGCTAAACATGCAGGAAGGTACAACCTGGCTCTATCCACTGAGCTGTCTCCACATGAACACTGAAGCTCCAGTATCAACATGACAATGGGGCGGTTGGGGGGGGTGGTGTGTCCAAAGTCAGCCAATGGGTACAAGCTCTGACAACCCACCCTCCAAGAAGCTCCCAGGAACTGACTGAGGAGGCAAAGCTCCCATTTATAACAAAAATAACAAGCTTAGAACAGTGTAAAAAAAAAAAAAAAAAAGCTGAATCAAAGCCCAGCAATCACAACTGGCATGGTAATTTTGGTAATTTCCAGTAAAAAATGCAAACAAGAACTTCAATCGGTTCATCTTTACTTCCCCCCACCCAAGAGACAAGTCCCAACTCTGGGGAAAAAGTACCTTCTACAAATTCACCTTTCCACCTGTACTACGTTCACTGTTAACTTGTACACCACCAACATACACCACCAACATAATCACGACCAATAAACTCAAAGAAATGATCATGCATATGCATGCCTTCACTATAGATATACTCTTCACTTTTCTGAGAAATAACCAACTGATAGGCCAAAACTGAAACTATTTAAATTATTAGTTTGGAACATATTAAATTACAAAAGGTTTCAAAATAACTTCTGGACCTAAGCAAAACCTATTACTAAACCAAAGTCTTCATGCAAAGAAAACATTTCAAAGTTCTTCATAGGATTTAACAGCAGAGTAGCAAAACCCATTTCCTTGAAAAAGTAACTTAACACAGGCTAGAGCTTTGGAGTCAGTCACTGGACTTAAGCTACAATAGTAACTGCAATCCTAAAAGTGTTCACTGATTCCTCCCACCAAGTAAGATATTTTCCCCGTTCCTTTCATATTTATTCACCTGCTTTTTCCTTCTCCTCACTGTGATTCTCAAGTATTTATTACTGCAACCTGAAGAATAACTTAATTGAAAAACAGACTTAACATCTCAACCACACAGACCTTTGTAACAACCCCAAACATGTATTTTACATTGCCAATAATCTTTGCCTTTCTCCAGTAAGGTCTTGTTCTTTCCCTTAAATTCCAGCTATTTCTACTTCAGGCCTAAACATTCTATCCCATTCCTCAGGTAAATCCAGCTGTCTATCACTCAGTCTTCCATTTTTTCATCCAAACTCCTTAAGCTGAGATCAAAGACTACACCATATTCCTCTTCTTTGGTTCTTCAACTACACTGCAGCTTCACCGGCAAGTACCTCCACAGACCAATTCTTACTTACATGCACCCATGATTTTGGAAATGATTCCTCAGCATTCATTCTGCTTTCCCCTTCACAACCTTTACCCTTCCCAAACTCTGGAAATCTAAACTATAGTACCACTATCCTTATAGCTATACTACATCAATATAATTTTACCCATTCCTCCAAAACTAGGCACGGTGACTTCAAGGCAGAAGAAACTCAGTAAGTCCATCTAACTAGACTAGTCTGTACTGTGTGAACAGCATGAGTTCAAAGTAAGACTTTACATACCAATATGTCAGCAATAGATTTTACTGATCTTTGCTATTGTATCGAATTCACATGAAGAATTTTGGTGGCTACATTGTACCAACAGCCATTTAAACAATGAAAAGCTTGTCATACCTGCTTCTTTTCACTGCACTTGTTGAATAATCACCAGAAAAGAATGAAATACTGCACAGGAATTCTTTACGCTATTCTCAGTCACCCTGAAGTTATTATGGCACAGTGACAACTCTTGCCTAAAAAATTAGTAAGGACATAAAGCAGAAGTGACCTTTCAATTTCTCACACTTTAGGAACAACATTACCCCTTCACATAAGTAAGTCAGGCTTTCTTCTTTATGGACTTTAATACTGAATCTAGCTCACAAAATACGATCCAGAAAAAGTCCCAAACCTTAGTATTAATTCTGCAGTACTTCCAGGAAACTGATTTCTTAGACTTATTCATTGCAAGTTCAGCCTAATTGTCAATACTCTTTCAGTTCTCTCTGCTTTTGAGTATATGCTCCCTTTTAAGGGAGAGATTCACACTCATACTACTTTTCTGTCACTAATTTTTATTACCACCTACAGCATGAACATCTTAACTTCTCCATCCTAATCTGTTGCAGAATAATGACATTTCAAAAAAAAAAAAAACTAAAAAATCCCACCACCACAAAAGCCTGACATCAAGGAAGTAGGATAAAGAGAAGGATATGGCAAGGGATTTTAAAAGTTGTTTTTTCTCTTGCCCATCCAGACTAACAATAGAACAATTTAAAGGCCACAAACACCAAACCGACCTCATGTTCCCTTTCTATTCTGTTCCAGATCCAGCTTCTCTTGCCAGTGTGCCTTCACAAAAGCACAAACCCGTTACAACAGTGGGTTCAAGCCACTCCATTCGTGTCAGATACAAGCGGGCCAAATGATGACACAATCTTCCTGCATTAAGGGAGAAGAGACTACACAAATGCAGGCAGACATCTATTTCCTCAATCCTCTTCCATGTCTGCGATACACAGTATATGCACTGTAATAGTTTCTAATCTATACCCTGAAGAAATCTGTTGTCATTATGTTTGAATTTACAACAAAGTTGTTCCACACCCTTGAGAAAACACATCTCTCTGCAAGCCAAGCATCTGAAAACCCCTACAACTCCCACCAGGGACCTTTTTTCTTCTCTCAAAATGAAATTAATACTTTCAATAAACTTATAAGAAACGTGACTGAACTGAAGCAACCAAATTCTCCAACCAACCTCTCTAATGAAAAATCTAGAGTAAATTTAACAGCTACAAAAGAATGAAATAAATGATATTCACTCTAAGCAGTGAGACTTGGAGTTACCACCATTAGGTGGAACCTGCAAACTTGGGTTACAAACTGCAGAGCACTACCTGTCTCAACCAGGCAGCAGTCAGGACAAACATCAGACTGAATTTGGCACCACAGTCATTTGTCCATCACCGATTCAGACCTTTGATGTGAACCTAATGCAGCAGCACAGGGATTTGAAAAGCACAAAAATATAAAAACAGTATCTGTGAGCTGACCAAATAAATTTAGGTTCTTCCTACCTAAATTACTTCTTCAAATCTAAACAAGACAGAGAAGGCTATACTACATCGCCACACCATGGCTGGCACAGAACAGTTACAGGGATTCCTCTCACCTTTCATAACAACAAAATTAAGTGACCCTATGGTTATATATTCATTCCAGTCACTGCACTGAAATAGCTGGTATTTCATATTGATACACTACCTGCAGATTCATTAGGATTCATAGTACATTCACTTATTAGTTTAAACCTAAGCATTTTGGATTTCAGAAAATTTATTGTTGTTTCTGTTTGAAGCTGTTTTTACATGCCTAGCTAATGACAAAATTTGATACAAAAAGTAACACAAGCTATCGCGCAGAAGGAAAACACTACAAAGTCTTCTGTTCCTGGAGATATGAAAATAGCCAAATACTGCCTACTCATTCAAAGTAGCAGCATAATATAGTGCTTGCACTGCAAGGAAGAAGCGCCAGCGATTTGGGCTACTGGCTTAACAAAACTACAGTGTCCGTTACCCAAAGTTAGGGCTAAGTGTCCAGACGACAAAAAAAGGCCTTCAAATAATTCAGGGCATTTGTGCAGTAGGTCATGGTGTTGTGCACGTAATTTTCCCACATATACTTGAAAGACTTTTTTAAGAGATGCATCCAGTTAAAATATACACACTGACTTAAGTGATAACAACTACAGTTGTCTTAAAAAAAACCTTTAAAAAGACTTACCATCAAAAATATTCTGATTTACAATCTAAGAAAATGTAAGACTGCACAGCTCAAGTTTAACTATTTGACAGCAACTCATTTAGATCAACTACCTATCTCATACATTGTATCGTAACAGCTGAATTTACACTTCAGATCACTTTAAGAATGTAAGTATTTTGTCACTGATTTATTGTGCTCTTTTTCACACAAACTCAGTGCTGAAGTTTCTGAACCCATGTCCATTCTTCATTAGACCAGTGCAGCACTTGTCTTCACTATAGCTAAAGCATGACAGTTTGGCCTCAACCTTTCAATCTCCCCCCTAATGCCTCATCTCTGATGATAAAGTTGAAGTTTCCTTAAAGTGAGGATGAAAACATTCTGCCACTTGCGTACTGGTTACTGAGAGACAAATTAGCTATACCACCACCAGTCTGCACACATAACTCCCAAAAGCACTCAAGTCAGTATCTGAAGAGAGCTCTAAGTGCTATTAAAAACACTTTCATGTATTCATGCAACACAGAATTTCTGCAACACAGAAAACTGGCTCTGCAGCAATGCCGGAATGTAGTGGGGGAACTCCAGACAGATGAATTTGTGATATTTAATAACTTTGCCTCCCCTCTTTAATGAACAGGATTTCCCAAACATTCATTTAGTGCCTGTGTCTAATGTTACTTTTAATGAGCCTCTTCACTTTTATATATAGCTGGCTGCACTAGTGTTGCTCAGACACATATGGTTTATAAATTCTGCCCTTGTCTTAGAAACATTTGCCCAGTAATGGAAAAGTACCGGCAACCATCATTTTCACTTCAGAGCTCAGCTTCCTGATCAAACAAGCAAGGACTTTCCACAATCCAAATCCATCCTCCCATCAAAACAAGTAGCAATGCTTTGGTTATACTGCTGAAAACAAAGAAGTTTCATAAAAAGCTCACTGAGAAGGACATTCTGGCAAATGCCACCAGAGCAAGGTTACTAAACAAAAGAGTGCAACACAGAGGCTTCAAATTTTAATGACAGAAATCCTATGAATTTCATCATAAAAGGCACTCAACCAAAATTATCTAAAAGGAATTCTTGAAGTAGTCTAGGTTCCGACTATATTACTGTTCTCCTCCCCAAATCTGCCTAAGTGACTAGAAAGCATTTCTAAGCTTTCTACTGTCACATAGAGCAGTGCTACATCCACATATTCATATTCAACGGAAAACAGTTGACATTAAACTATTTTTTCCAAACTCTGAAATTGCTAGCTGGAAGTTCCACTTTCCTTTAGATGGTCAGAAATCAGAGCCATACAATCCAGTTGATTCCTTGTTTAACCATACTGTAACTACAACATGAAGAACAGAAAGAGTCACCAGCCTTCCTGAAGTAGAGACCAGCCCAAAAGGCCACACTATGCCAGAGACAGTTTTAGGCAGGATTAATTCCTATTTTCCCTGTGCAAACCTTAAAAGTCCTTACTTTTGGGTTTTACACTTTACAGGGAAATTAAATTAGCACTCCTGTGTACTGTGCAACATAAGGGCAATCCCCACTCCAGGCCCCAAAGCCTTTCCTGACTATGATCAACTAGGTCTAATTCACTGGTGACTCATAGTAAAAGAACTCAAAAGTTGAGGAAAATGGTGAAGCTGGTGTGAGAATAGCAAATACAGAGTTACAAACTGATTTTGTGGAACTCATGCTGAATGAAAACACATTCCCTGTTTCTGAAAGCTTACCTAAGGTACTCGGGAAGCAACTAGTAAGACCATTTGAATTTCAGGCCGTAGACACGAGAACACATAAGAAAGATAGCCACAAAGGAGTAACCTTTGCCTCTGCAGAAGCAGTAAAGGAACTCAGGTAGAACTCATCTGGCTAATTCTCTCCGAAGCTGCCATGCTGTGAATACACAAAAAACCCAGAATGATAACAAAGGAATCTGCACAGAAGTGAATACCAGCAAGCGAAAAGAGTCACAGCCAAACCATCTGACGCCCATGTTCAGGCTGGAGCTACCAAAAAAGAACAGTTTTAGGGCTGCTTTTTTTTCCTTTTGGTGTTTGTAGCCAGGAGTGAAAAGCATCCAGGTCAGGGAGGTGGGAAACACTCCTTGCACAAACAACAACCAAACATTCCACTTAGTAACAAAGCTCCAAGATAATTACTAATGTCATCTGTATAGAAAACTAGCCACAGTTAGACCTACCTGATAATGAGATAGGGAAAGAGAAGTAGATTTCAGTACACAGCCACAAATCAATGTGCGTACTACCAACCAACAGGTTTTCATTCCATGGAAAATCCAGACTGTGGAAAAAACAAATCTTTGAACTGCAATCACATTCTCACTGCAAGAAAACAGATAGGAAGAGAACACTTTGAAGTTACTCTTCCTGCAGAAGCATTAAACAGCTTCCCTTCCTCTCCCTCTGTGCACAAACTCTAGCTCAGTTTTCCCAAAGCCATGGAAAAAAATACAGCCACAGAGCAGCAAGGAGCATCAGCAAACCTGGAAGAGAGCAAAGACAACCAAATGTATTTGGCAACTCTGCCTCCAGGCCAAAGCAGAGTTTATGAAAAACCTTACAGCAACAGAATTTAGCATCTCATTTTGTTTTCAAAGTCATGCACATCTAAAGCAGCAAACCGACATTAAACTAATTTGTATATTTCCCTGCACTCCAACTAAATGTTTTCTAATATGTCGAGTTTCAAAACTGTTTCTTTCCAACCAATGAGCAAATATAGCAACTAGCTGTTTTCTTCCACTAGAGTCCATATTGAACAGGAAATGCAATCCTTTGTTTCAAGGTCTAATGCATGCATCTGAATAATGAACCTAAACCAACTGCTTTCAAACAGTGATCTATTGGCCAATCAGAGATTTTAAATGTTCCATAATACATAGTAGTTTTAGTTTTGCAGATCAGACGGCCAACACAGTTCAGTGCTGCTGAACATCCCACTGAGGGTCAACAGCACTTGCTACAAGAAGCAGCAACTTAGGAACCACCACAGAAGACGACTAAGGAGAAACAAAATAAAGAAACCATAATCATTATTTACATTTAACGCACCACTGGTGTGCCTAGAAACTGGAAACATACTCTTTTGTAGAGTCCACAGTCTTCAGCACTCCAAAATACTCTCAGCAAAACAAGTTGCTGATTTCACCGAGTATAGGCAATGACTTTAGGGACAGCATGAGCAATGTGGAACTGAGCAGCACATATATTTTTAAAAGGCAGATCTTCAATGTCATCTGCAACACAACTACAGTCTTCATTTTTGCATCGATCTTTCTCTCCACTCAACACAAATTCAGACCACAAACACTCAATGAAAATACTACATGCTATGAAAGGAATGCTACTTAAAATAAAGCATCCTTCAAGTTTCTTTAAACCTAAAAAGCCTCAAACATCTCATAAATCTACATTCAGACCATGGCAACAATTCATTGGTTAAGAACTGGTTTTAATGCTGATATTACAGAATACCAACAAAATCTGACTGTGACATTAATGGATAACTGCTTGAAATTTGGTAACACTAAGTCACACTGTCACCCAACTAATGAAGTTCTTTCATCTGAGTCACAATTTTATCACTGACTAATTGCATTCATTTCTATTTATGGTGGGAAAAAAACCCATCTATTCAACAAATCATGCGGTAAAATGTTACATTCACAACTTTTTTTTCAGCAGTACTACTTAGACACACATGAAGAACTGCTAAAAACATCAACTTAGCCAGTTTTATAAACACAAGTACCTTCTTGCCATTATTTGGAGAAATCGGGACATCAAGGATGTTAACTTCCTGACACTCCAGGCATCAAGGTCAAAACAACTGGGGATTTGAGTAGCATCCATCAGCTGATTGATTCTGTCTATTGCTACCTCTCGCTAGCAATCAGCTTGGGGTGTTATATCCAATGGCAGTTTCACAGCTTCCACATTGGAGATGGGACCGCAGACGTCCTACCCCCTATTTTTAAGGCTGTTCATGAATATAGACAAGTGCTAAGTAAGGAATTTTATGAACTCTAGACATGTAGTCTATGGGTACTGCTCATAATTTAGCATAACATGCAGCTTAAGGCTACTTCATGAAACCACATTGTTACAGTAAACAGTTTGCATTGACCCTTGATAATGAACTTTTCTCTATTTATGTTTTAAAGGATCAACTGTAACTATTTGAGTTGATGTACGGCTTTCTGATACATACAGAAAACCTAAGCATGCTATGACTTCCTATTTTTTTCCAAGAGCCTACTCTTAGGGAAGAGAGGATATTTACTAACTGATTTATACTAAAAGATAAGGAGAATCAACTACTTGGTATAACAAAGAGCCCCTGTCCCACCCCAAATCCTCCATTTAAACATTCCATCCAAGTCAACATTCCCAACCCCCATGGCTTTCTGGTTTGTGCTTTTTTTCGGATAAGCACTGAAACATCTTTAGACCATAACGAAAAATCCAGAATCAGAAAAAAGCTTTCCAAAACAAACCTGCACTTTTAGCAAGTCAAAAGGAACAGGCACACAAGCATGTTTCACAGCATATGCTGTGTCTAACACAAACACTAGAAGCCTTGGATCCATTACCAAGAGGATCACAATGTGAAATCAAAAGACAGTAACAGAGAACTGTGTACCTAATTCCAGACACCTGTAGTTTAATTACATTTCACAACAAGGCAAGCATTGTTGTGATGTATTTGAACTTTAAAAAACAGTTATCACCAGTTTTGGTGAGTCAACACACACTAAGATCTTAAATCAATTCTGTGAACAATGAAGCCAAGTTTTCCTTTTCAGTAATTTTATTCTAATGTGAAACACGAAGAAACAAGCACCCAAAAAACTCCAATATAGTATGAAACTTTAATAAAAGTTGCTTAAAAAACAAAGAGCAAAATTTTAAAATAAACTGACTTGACTCCTAATCACACACATCTTTCTGACATCAGGAAGAGTACTTTCAGACTGTCGGGGAAAAAAAAAGAAAGAAACAAAGATCTGCTGTTGAAACGTTACTCCCAAAGACTGTTGAAATGCATAACATGAAGCTTCAGAGACAGACAGTTTTATTAACAGGAGGCTTAATTTTAAACAGTATATACAAATCACATGACTTTTCCAAAGTTGGGACCACCTAGTAATCTGTCAAAACAAAATTATGCTAATGAATTACAGAAGCATCTGTGTAATGCAACCGCCTCTTTATTGAAGTACACCTTTATACAATCCTTCCACGGATTCCTGTACTGTGAAATCCTCTCAGGACGCAGCGCTGCACAGGTTTGCAAATCTCTCCTACACACCACGTGAATAAAACTGTTGCCACTTGCACCTCTCAATTTTGCCTGCCCATACACTTCAGTGTTCCATGGTATGCAACACCAAAAAGCACTGTTTTTCTTTGTCAAAAAAACCCCAAAACAGTTTGAAGTTTACTATGTTTAAGTACAATGATTTGCAGGGAATAGCAGGATTTTTTTCAGGCAATGCCCAAGTCTTAAAATTTATCATAAGCCAAGCAAGGATGAACCAAAAAAAATTCTACTTTTCACTTGCGAAATTACTTCCTTTCCATTTCTCTGTTTTTCCATGGAAGGTTTCACTGCACAACAAAGAAAATGGCAACTCTTTACAGACTTTGAATACAACAGCACAACTTTATTGCAAAAATATATAGTAAACTCAGTACTTTCAAGTTTTGGAGAAAAATAAATTTTATCTCTGAATTCACCCACAGCAGTAATTCACAACAGAGTTGCTGAAGATACAAGCTTCTTCCATTATAACCTAATTTAAAACTTTATATGGACTCCAATCTTCTACTAATAATCACCACTTTGGTTCTCTTAGCAGAGACTCTATGTGAGGAGTTCAAGAGACATGTGAGGAACACCAATATCCAACTAGTGTCAAAGATCCTTTCTCAATTGATTTGTGTAATCCTAACAAATCAAGCTACTTAAACAATAATGATTATTTTCAACTGAAAACATTTTAAATGTACTATAAAACTCATATGATTTATGTTCGAGGTTAGCTATACTTGTGGCAAAAGTCTTATTCTGCACAGTTATAATTGCAATATATAAATAACTAAAGGTTATATCACACAGAACAGCTTGAATTTTACAGAACGATTCTGCTCATACTCATAGGAATTAGTCTGGTAGACACATCAGCAAAGGGCATAATTCAACTGTTCATACAGTGAGAATTTTGGAAAAAATAAAGATACATACACAAAACAATTGATCTGTGTACACTGAGAATTCATTCAGTCGCAGAATAAAATCAGGACTTTGAACAAAGCTTTGACCTGTGAACAAAGCGAATTCAGCCAGCTTTTAACCAAATCTAAAAATAGCTATCTAATTTACAATGGCTTACAAGAACACCACTGAAGAGCTTCACTGACTTCATCTATTTCCCTTATCCAAAACTATGTCAAACCAATCTCTGTTTCTCAATAAGCACTGTGTCTGGAAGAGTTTACCAAACTTTTATGACGAATAAGAATCTGTCCAGCTTCTCCACATATTTGTATGAGGAAAATCCACCACACCTCTCTCCTTGCAGTGTTTCTCATGTAATGGCTAACCCAGTGCTCTGTCTTATCAAAACCCATCTGTTTTACAATTTAAACAATCCACAGGTTCTATCCTGGAAATACTATAAAAACCAATCCAGATGCATTTGTCACAGCACTATGAATATCTATTCTACAACTACTTGATAAACAGCTACCCTAATACAAGTTTTACTTTTCTGGAACCTATAGGCCTGTCATTTAAATCAACAACAGCTGCCATAGCTTCATCACGAGACTCAAATGCAACCATTGCTTCTCCAGTGGGCATGCCTTTTTCATTGTATTTTAAACACACTGAACCAGGGATCACTTGGTAACCATAAAAGAAATCCAAAATTTCATCCACCGAAACGGTAAAGGGCATATTCTGCACTTTAATGACAGTTGGCCCTGGCTTCCCAGACCCTGTTCCAAAACCTGGGGGTCCACCAATATGTATGTTTCCTGGTCCAGGTCCAAACCCTGGAGGTCCACTTAAATGTCCAAGACCGCTAGCAATTGCTGGAGGACCAGCACCAAAGGCAGGGGGCCCACTTAAGTTGCCAGGACCATTACCAAATGTCTGAGGACCCCCTGCAAAACCTGCTGGTCCACTCAAATTGGCAGGACCACCTGCAAAACCTGGTACCTCAATACTTGCACCAGGTAAACCACTAGCTGCAACTGTTGGTATTCCTGGTCTAGAATCAGGAAAGCCACCTATTCCAGGTGGCGGTAAAGGGGGACCAAATGTGCCAGACCCACTGAAGCTACCAGGGAAATTAAACGGAGGACCATTATTTGCTTCTTTTGCATTTCCCCCCAAGAAGGCATGCTCATCCCCACCAGGGCCCTGTGCTCCTGGCACAGCGGCATTTCCCTGGATTGGTATTTTCAGGATCTTTTTTCCTTGAGACGCTGGGTTTCTCTCAATATCTCTCATTTCTTCTACAGTTATCAAACGCAAATTAACATCTCTTCCATTCAGTTTTTTACGGTGCAAGCGTTCAGCCTTACGAGCATCATCTTCAGCTTTAAACTGAACCAGTGCTTGTCCTAAACCTTGCCCATTATTATCAAGAAGAATTTGTACAGAGTTTTCTTCCACTGCCAGTCCCTCTAGAAACTGAAGTATTTCAATTTTTGTTATATTGTATGGAATATTAGATATATGCGCACACAGTTTTGGCAAGCCTGATTCTCCCTCAGCATTCATCAGAATTTCTCTCTGGTCATAGCTGAAGTTCTGCAATCTTTTACGAATCATATCTATCTTTTCTAACATTGCCTTTTTAGTAATTGGATGCACCTGAATGAAGCGATTCCCTATGTACTGCTTATGATGACACAAAGCTGCTTTATAATCGGCTTCATTCCTAAACTCAACAAACCCCTCCCCAATTGCCTTCCCATTGGGTCCATAAGCTATATAAATGCTGTCCTCAACTATATCCAGCTTTTTAAAAAAATCTATCACATGTTTGTTCTCCGATTCAAAGGGAAGACCTTTCAAATAAACACAGAAACCATGCTCATGGGGAGATCTTGACCGTGACCTTTTCTGTCCAGTGGGAGATTTGGACCTAGGATGAGCCTGGGGAGGAGGATGTGCCTGCCCAGAGGGACCCATGGTTTGCTTGAAAGTTATGTGGCCTCCAGCAGCTACCCACTGTCTCTCTGTTGCAGGACTAACTTCAACATAGCGCTGAATCATCAGCATTCTGTTTCGCTTCAGTGCTTCAAACGTATCTTGAGGAGAAAAAAACTTAACTAGTCCATTTCCATTATTTCGACCTACATGATCCTTCAGCATATGGACTGCATCCACACGGAGCCCAAGGAAAAAGTCTTTCACATCAGATTCTGTTGCAGTAAAGGGCATTCCATGAACGCTGACATACAAATCATCTGGATTGATTGGAATTGGCTTGACACTACCTTGAGAATTCATCTGGATAGGATTTACAGGATTCATGGGACCAATAAACAATGGATTCAAGCCGCTGTTCATATTCACTGCTGCTCCAGACCCATTCATTCCAGTGGGTAAGGGTGCTACAGGAGGAGGATTCATAGGAGGCATTCCTGATATGGGAGGCAGAGGCGTCATTGGAGGTACAGGGGGCACAGGGGGTATTGGAGGAACTGGAGGAACAGGAGGCAGTGTGGGTACAGGAGGTGGAACAGGTATAGGGGGAATAGAAGGCATTGGTGGCAAAGATGGCATAGCTGGGATAGGAGGGATTGGTGGAGGAGGTACTGTGTTCATTGGGGATGCTGTGCTAGGTATAGTTGAGCTAAATGTTGGACTACCAAAGGTACTCCCAAGATTTGGAGGTGCAGTGCCAATACTGGCAGTAGAAAATGTGGATATGTTTTTATTGCTTTCATGCACCGTAGTAGAAGCAGTTACTACACTAGGAGAAGGATTATTAAAGTTAGGTACAGTAGTAGGTAAGTTAACCCTTCCACTCATTCCAGAACTAGGTGGTGGTCCCGACCTGCTAGCATTTGCTGGTGGCATATCTAGATTGGCAGTTTCAAAACGCCTACGACTGAGCTCTATCATGTTCTGCATTTCAGTTTTACTGCTCAGCAACAACGTTACTTTTGACCCTTTAATTGTACCACCTGTGCGCATCATACCAAGCCTTGCATCTTCATCAGTGGCAAAAACGATGAAAGCCTCACCCAGTTCACCCCCTACAATATGCACGCCCCCATCAGGAATGGTCAATCCAGAGAAGAAGTGGCGAATGTCCATGGTCCCCGCCACAATCGGGAGACCTTGCAAGCGGATGACCACAGCCATGCTGCGCTGAAACAACACACACCTGCAGATGAGAAAAGGCAACGGCCATGTCAGACTACTGTTCGTGACACCATGCAATTACCTACAGACACCATCTACTATATTTGTTTATATACACCCAATAACATCTTGCAAAGATTAAGCGTGTTTATATTCCAAGTTCCTTATTCATGTTTGTTTACTTCATACAGACTGAAGTATTAAACATTTATCAACACAATCAGTATACATTTTGCACTAGAAATTCCAAAATAGCTAAGTTATACTAAGACCCACAAGTGTCAGTTAAAAAAAACAAAGGAACATCAAAAATCAGAACTATTACATCAGTAGTTGAATAATTAATGGAATGTAAGCAAAAGGAATATTTTAGCCAGACAAAACAAAATTAATTTACCATACCCTGAATATGGTATCCACTGTACCTGACAATATGGCTGAAAAATTCTGCACAACTATGGGAAACAAACAGTTCCCTTTAATTTGGGGAAGGATTTTACCTCCTGCCAGGTGAGGACAACTAGAAACAAAACAGTGGGTTGGTGAAGAACAAAAAGCCATTACGGACAACTAGCAACTCTGAGACTCACAAGACATCCTGACAGGGAGTATCTATATTATACTGACCTGATGCTTTTTCGCCTAGCAAAGGCAAGAGGTCCAGATGACCTGAAGCTTGCTATTATAAACTAGCCCCAGACATTTTGTGAAAATAGAGACCTCAACTAAATTAAACTAACATCTATGCATATCTAGATAGATATACGACCTTCACAATTTTCAAAAACAAGGTATTTTTTAAAAGTTGCAGATATTCTGTCTAGCATGACCCCTTACGTCTCAGATGTAAGTAAATTAATTTTATCTCCCCAGTAGGCATTAGTAGATGCTTAATCCTGAACAGCTAGATCTGAACAGTTACCTTGTGACCTCAGAAGTCCGAGCTCATATCAGAAGTTGAAGAGGAAGCTAGATAGTTGACACTATGGTCAACCTTCAGCAAAGGCTGAAAGCATGATATTAAATAATATTAGCACAATTCAACACCTCAGAAGACAGTCTCTCATCCTAACCATCAGCAACAGCACCATGCTTCACTTGAACCACTCATTCTCTGAAACTTCTTGACTTCCTAGGTACAAGCCAGTTCAGCATCTTTATGGAAGATCTCCAAGGCTCCCCTAAGTCACATACCAGTAGCGTTAACTCAGCATTTGAAATCAAGGATGAACCAGATCACAGAATCACAGATCCGTTTAGGCTGCTGAAGACCTTAAAGACCAAGTCCAACCAGATGCCCCAATGCAACACCACAAAGCTACGACTCAAAGACTCCCAGCCACTACCAAAGCTCTGACCAACCACAACCAAAAACTATCTCCTAGCAACTCAGCTATATCCCAGCATACAGTCAAATCCCTAAATTGGCTCCATTTGCTTGCCCACGTCATCCAAACACTTTAGAGAAGACAAGTCTTGAATGACTAGGTAAAGCCATCATTTAATCAGGTAAGGCTGAATCCAGTACTTGACGAAAACAAGAGTAACAATCCTTCTATGGGGTGAAGAAGCAACAATACTTTTGTTTGCGTAATGGAACCTCGTATTACTAAAATGTGTCCTTAAGTATTTTTTTCTGTTGACCAACACACGAGAGCTTCAACACACTAATGAACTCAAGCAACATACTGGGGTATTACAGGGCATTGTCCCACAACTATCAACAGACACCAGAAAAGTGTGGAGGACCTTTCTCTCTCACAGAAACAGCAAACAAGCCCATTTGCACAAAGTCACTCTGTGGCTTTAGTCACTGTGCATGAATATTGGGTTCCTTACTGCACCATCCTGAAAGAGAGACTAGAACTTGCCGTACATAACATAAGAAGATTCTTAAAAAAAGAAAACACACCACTAAGAAAATCCATATTTCACCAAGGAAAGACAGCAACAGAAAGGCTTATACTATACTAAGGCTCATACTGTACTAAGCTTCGGGGACAATTTTTTTTGAAAGCAACTTTCTCCTCCATGGTGAGGCAACAGAAGCAACATCCTTGCCTTTAGCTCTTACAAGTGAATTAAATTTAATCTGAAAATAAAATTCATTGCCCAATCATTTTCCAACAACAAAATAACTTGCCCATGAGGAAAAAAAACCCCAAGTCAAAGTAAGGACTACCTATGCTATCTAAAACATCTAAAAACATATCTAAGACTTTCTGCACTGTTTTAAAAAGTAGTGTTTTATAATGATTCTGTTGTTTCATTTTAAATTTGCCTAGCATTGATGACAATCTCTGAAATTAAAGTTAAAATTAAAATTCTGCCACCTTTAAAGAAGCTATATTAAAGAGTATTGTAAACCCAAGGTTTATGTTGCGCTACAGGATTGCTTCTTAATTAGATGATCCTGAGGCAAGCAAGCGGTCTAAAAGTATCCCTGGTTTGGTACCTATGCTTCCAAAACTGGAATATCACTAAAAGCAAATCTTGCCAGGAGGTTTAGATTTCTTCTACTGCCTACTATACATAGAAATTAGTTTCAGAAATTTTTATGTATCAGAAGTTAAAGACATTTGAAGCATCTTGTGTTAAGTGGGAGACTACTTTTAGCTATTTCCTTAATGCAAAAGGGATGACAATCTGATATAGCCATTGGTTGAACAAAGGCAACTTGGGAAGGTGTGGGAAGACCTTGTACTAGGGTCTGCTGGTTTGGAACACCTTACTTTCTTTAACAGAACTGACACTTGCTAGATAACTGCATTTATAAATTATTGTAGCCCAGAGGACAAATCAACAGATAAAGTCACAGAAGAGTTCAAGCATTTGAACATTTACATTACTTCTGAGACAATGCAAATTAAATTCAAAAGTTCATAATAAATGCTAAAAGAGTACTTGAAGTCTTGTTACTAAGTACTCTATTCAGATCCACTAAATCACTATTGACAAAAAAATCTAAAGAGCCGCTTAGGCATATAGCTACTACAAAACCTATCTGCAATGACTTCAGTGTAGTTAATTCCATGCAGAGTATTAAGCAAATGCTTGCTTAATGTTAAGCAAGAGCTGACAATAACATGGTCTGAATAAAAAGAATTTTAAGGACTTGACTAATCAAATATTTTTGACAAAGGAACATGTAACACAGCTGCTTCATTTTTTCAGAATTTTGATACTTAGACAAAGTAGTAGTGTCAATTCTGTTATTTACAGAAAAATCTCAAGGACCAAAAGGGCCAGATTTTAAATTTCTAAACTCTCACAAACCACATTTTTTCCAAAATGCACTTAGGAGGCAATAACCCACTTGCTCAAATTTTCCAAGTAATGAAAATGCAAAGCCTGCTCAAGTATTTCACTGTTGACTTGCAAAGACCAGCACATGCAGAGGCAACATTAACTTCAGACACAAAACAGGCCGCACATCATTTCAGCGGGCACTGAAGGCTTTTTGTTGGGCTGTCAGCTCTCATGCTGCCTGCTATTCTCCGAGTACAAAAAGGTACTTCAAGGCAAAAGTGGGTGTTATTGCCATTTTGTGTGTTTCATATATTTGTGGAAAGACAACATCCTACGAGTGTACTATGGACAATCCATCCCCATTAGCAAGCTGTGATCAAAGCTGAAGATTTACAGGCTGCTGACAACCAGCCTGATTCAACTCATTTGACAAATTTTAACATGTCTTGACAGTAATATCTCTAAAAATGTTGATGTTACACTGGGAAAAAAAAGGTGTAAAAGACGACAATACTATTTATCTCATCAATGTGCTCGTTAATAATAATTTGGGTCATACATATAAATTTGTAAGCACACCAGATTAGCTTTTTGAGATGTATGGGTTTTGCAATGGAAAAGTTCAGAAGATTCATCCTAATCCCTGGGAAGTATTAAAGTACAATACCCACATCACACACACACACACACACACAAATATATCTGGCAATTCTTGAGTGAAGACTAAGAACTGCAGGAACACTGGTACTGTAGGAGGAATTTTAAGTATGAGACTGTCTCACAAAAGTTAAAACTGCAAACTACCGTTTTGTCTTTCACTTACGGCTAAAATCAACCTGTTATAGTCATCCTGAAGCCAATTCAAAACTATCTCACCCCTTTAGCACTGCAAAACCTAATTCGAACCAATTGATGTACACATCTACACTCCACCAATTACAAACACATAGACCTGTGGCTTGCAGCAAAGTAACTGCATTTTCCAACAGTGCAAAGTAAACGGGAGAGTGTTCCAGACTACCACATGCTGATGAAACAACGAAACATTAGTTTGGCAGAAAATTCTGTTTACAAGAAAAACATTGCCAAAACCACCATCACCAGTGGCAAGTAGACAAGCTACAGATTATTTGACTCAAGTCTTTTGACACAAATTTACAGATTCCAAAAGCTTCATGTGTTTCTTAGGATATACTCAATATGCATATAAAGAAGTCTTCAATTCAAAAGCTCTTACCTGCAAAGACAGATGTTTTTTTCTTAACAAGTAGCAGAAGCCAAGCCAATCCTGTGGGCAACCAATTAAAACCAACTTTTAGACTGCAATAAAGAATAAATGGAGGCAAAAATCAATGCAGGCAACACAACAGCAGTAACAGTCCACAAAGAACTGTATACACAGAATTTCAAACCTGCAACCACCACAAGGCACTGCAACATGAAAGATTCATAAGGGTACATTTTCTATAGATTATCTCTATATGACTTACTGGCAATTGCATTGTAGAGCTTTAAGACATAAATATGCCTTCCACAAAGACTATACAAAGAGCCAGAAAGCATTTAAAGTATTTCAAATTTTCCCATCACCAACAGGTGAAAAAAAATCTCTTTCAAAGGCAAAGAACAAGAGTTAAATACTTGAAAGCCCTGAATTTTACCAAACCCTGCTTCGTTAATAATGGTATTCCTTCCTCCAACTTTGCATCTACTTACTTGAACAAAGAAAGGTAAAGTAAGCCATGCCTAAGAACACCACCCCAGAACTGCACCTGAAGAATTCAAGAGTCACGCTAGCTGGGTAAAACTGACATTTCACAGCCATGCCTATGCAGTCAACTCCACAGAGCACACGGCAAGAATTCCCATAAGATACTCTACTTTCATTTGTAATCTGCCATCTCATTACCCAAATCCTCATCAAATGCACATTTTTTTAAATTCCTGTATAAAAATTATCTTTCCAGGTTTACAACTCAACAAAAAAGCCAAGCATTTTAAGTGGCAACACAAGTACTTTGTATTTAAAGATAGGATGGAAAACCTTTGCACTTTCATTAGTGGGCAGACCACCTCACACTAAAAATGTGATTCTTTGGAAAGCCACTGAGGAACGAATCTCACTAAGAACAGATAACTGCCTCCTTCTCACACAACCCCAACAGGCTGGTTTCAGTTACAAGCACCATTACCAAAATGAACTTAAAGCAAGAAGTACTAACAAACCCTTCAGAAACTTACTAACAGAGAGAATTAAAACAAACATAACTATTCACATATCTTCCAGGACATTAATGGCAGACTAACAAGTGAGAAAGATAAAACTACACTTACATTAAAATGGCAAACACATTTAGAAAAATAAGACTTTTGTTTATTAGACCTTCAAAAGAAACATGCAATCCTATATTAGAAGGACTCAACTACATACTTTCATGTAGAGCAGTGTCAACCAGCAGTTTACAAAGAAAGAAAGAAATGCAATCACCTGAAAAACGATTTCATGCAAAACCACACCTGCTTCAAGCAGCAGATAAATCTTTCATGCACAAGGAACTTCCCATTTAGAAGAAAAACCTAAATCATTAGAAGGATTTCCAGTATAGCAACCATGTTCCTCTTCACAACACTGAAAACAAGCTGAAAATCTGCAGTGGACTAAGACAACACAAACAAAACCAGGCAGCATTCAGAATAGGAGCAAAACTCCATTCTGCTGTGTTTAACTTCTTCACCAAATGCCATCTACTTTTAATTTCAAGTGTCACATCTCTCAACTTTAAAGAGAACCATCCATGCCTTCTGTAGGCAAAAATAACCTTTCCAATCAACAGAATACGCATAAGCACATTAACTAGACAAGCACCGGCTAGAGCAGGTGTTCCCACATAGAGCTGGCACCGCATCTCCGGGAGTTCTCCGGAGAAACTCCACAACACCCTGTCCACTGTACAGAAAGATCCAGCATCCACTGGACACACAACAAATTATTAAACCAGAGGAATCCACCAAGGAAACAACCAGCCGATTTGCCTGCCTAACACCACTAGATCAAGGTGGGGAAATCAATCACTAAGAATAACAGGTAAGTTTAAGAGTGAGTAAAACCAGAGCCATGAGGTTTTATCGAAAGAAAACTCACATTGTGTATTTCCGGGGCTCATTTGAACGCTAATTCGTTTCGGTTTTGTTTTTTTCTGGGAAGGGTGGTTTTAAGTTGGTTTTTTTTCGTTTATATTTCTTGGGGGAGGGAGGCGATATTTTGTTTGGTTGGTCGTTGCTGTTCGGTTGTTTTGGGGTTTTTTAGCGGAGCTGATTTTTACTAGCAGAAGAGACTTTACTGAACAACAACTCCGCTGGCGTTTATAGGGTACACCCAACGAGCACTGGCAGCGCCGCAGACACCGGGGACCTTCCTCCCCGCAAGGTGCGGAGTACTTGCCTCGCTTCGTCCCCCGGGGCGGGGCAAGGCGCAGCCGCTCCGCCTGAACACCCCCGGGATCCAGACACGCCGGGGCCCCGCGCCGGCAACGGGACCGCAGAGCTCCCCGCCGCACCCGTCAAACCCCCGCCTCGGGCCCCGGCACAGCTCTCGCCATGCGGCCCGTGTCTCGGCTCGGGCCCCGGCACCGTCGCAAGGTCACTCGGCCGCCCCCGCCGGATGGGCCCGCGGCGCCGGCGTTCGGCCCGCACGGACTCACCTGCCCGCGCAGCTCCGCGGGCCGGCGTGCGCGGGCGGCGACAGGGAGCCAGGGACGGGGGAGGGGCCGGGGCCGGCCCGAGCCGCGGGCCTCAGAACGCCGGGCCGCAGCGAGGCGGCAGCGGCCCCACTCGGCGCCCCGGGGCTGCGGGCGGGAGGCGCCGCCCGGCCCGGCCCTTTGTGCGCGGGGACGCGCCCCCCCGGCCTCCCTCCCCGCGTCTCCCCGCCGCGCCGCGGGCCCGCAGCGCCGGACCGGGCAGGCGGCCCGGCCTGCCCGGGCGCCGCCGCGCTCTTACCGAGGGGATCTGTACGGGAAAAAGGGTTAGAACGGAGCCACCCCGCCCGGGCCCGCGGCGCGCCGAGCCCCGCGCACCGACCGCAGCCGCACAAAATGGCCGCCGCGATGCGGCGCCGCTGGGGGGCGGGGGCCGGGCGGCGCGGGGGACGGGCGGGCGGCGCGGGGAAGGCGGAGTCGCGCGCGGGCGGACGGCGCGTGCGCCGGACTGGGCGGGGCCGGGGCCCTGGGGCCGTGCCTGCGCTGCGCGTGCGGCGCCGCTGAGGCCTGTTGCTGAGGGAACGGCGAGTTCCGGGCGAGCGCTGAACTTCCAACGAAGAAAACAGCCCTGAGAGCGACTGTTTCTAACCTCTTGACGTACGACCAAGTTGCAGAATAAAAATGAAAGATTCCTGGGAGCGGATACCCCGTGCTGTGATTGATCAGTCAAGCCAGTCTCCTTGGCTTGACTGAATGCAACATTGATAACCAGGCAGAGAGCCCTGAACTCAGGGACCTTCGGACTCTTCTGGGTTCGTCACTGTGCTTCAAAGGACACAGGCACAGCAGCACCAGCCTTTTCCAATGGGAAAAAATCCCTGTTTAGTCCTCTGCAAGAAACGGATAAAAATAAATAATTGCTTCCCTTTGCAAATGCTCTTGCAGTGAATGTTGGGAGTTCAACAACTCAGTTAACTTTGCCCCTGGTTTCTCTTAAGGGGTGAAAACCAACAGATTGTCACTCCAACAGGTTGTGCTCTCCTGAGGCGGAGGGATCCAGCGTGGGGCTACTCAGCAGCACAATCATCCCCACTCGATTTGTTTTCCTGTATATCCTGTATATATGTATTTCCTGTATATCCCTTCTTTTTACTCCTAAATTCTACTTTACTATTCCCGTCCCCTCCCAAGCAACAGCCCACATGTGCTTATCTTCTCCCTATTAACCCCTGGTTTTCAGATTTTGTATTCTATTTCGTATTTATGATAATAGATGGCCTGAAAATAACAGTTCTGCCAAGCTAATATCTCCTTCTTGTCTAGGCAAGTGTAGGCAGTATCCAGTAATTCACCTTTCTATACCACTAGTGACAATAGATAGGGTTGGCTGTCAGCACGCACCCTGACACAGCCCAGAAAAGCAGGTGATTTAAGTCACCAGAGGCATCAACAGCCAGGCTTGCCAGCCTCCCTGGAGATCTGGTTGCCTAGGGCATGCAAGGGGTAGCAGGAGCATCTGCAGCTCAGGGCTTCACTCTGTGACACCATCGCACTTCCCAAGCTGCACCAGCCACCCCGCAGTGGGGAGACAGTGTAGAGTAACAAATGGACAGTGCTGGAATACCCCAGCTCAGAGGAAAAATAACACTTTTCAGCTTTTGTGCAATGGGATGAGTCACCACATTACTTTGTGTTGTTTAAAAGAAGTATGGTGAAGATACTTGTGAGGTTTACTGTGTGGACCATTAGGAGCATGCCAAGGGACCAAGAGTACCAAAGACAAGTCAGCAGCATGATGCAGATAGTTACCAACAGCAGGAGGAAAGTATCTGTGGAAAGCAAAGTATTGATAGACAGAAGGTTAAAGGACAAGGGATCATGTAACCATGTCCAGTGTTTTCCCTGTAAAATGCACGTGGGGAAAGGCAGAGCAAAAAAAGCATTAGAAAAGAACAGCATTTTCCTTCATTAGACACTAGGAAACCACTGGGAGCACACTAATTTATGTCTCCTTTACCTAAATCAAAACTGAAGAAAGGTGTTAGGTATGCAACCAGGGGAAGAAAATTTATGCAAGACATTTTCAAGTAAAGCTTGAGGAAACCAGCATCCACTGTGTCAATTGCACATATGGAATAAATATATTTTCCTCCTTGCAATATTAGTTTTGCTGAAACATTAGTCTGGAAGTATTACCCCAAATCCAAGGTTCTTTGCTTCTCTAGACCCTAAAGGTACCATTCCATAAATACAGCCTCTAAACCTATTCCCTCATCTATGGTTTGGATGAATGAACTCAATTTGCTAAATGATTCATACTACTTTGTGTTTTCCTTTCCAATAACTACATGTTAACCACAAATCTTGTTTCCAAATAATTTAGAAAACTGTTCAAGAGAAAGGATTCTCACAGAGTCTCCCAGAGACACTCTCTTCATTCCTCATCTCAATCTCTACTTAAAACCTGTCAGATATGATCGGGCTTAATGATCCTGTGTAGGTACTCTTAGAATCAAACACTTTGTTGGTTTTACTGTGCCTACTCAGCACAAGCCTACTCTGATTGTTCATTAGTATGAGCTTTACTTCTTATAAGAGCATCTTGTACCTGACATTTTTATGACTGATTTGGATCAGCTGTCAGAGGGATCATTTCTCCCAGCCACACACATAGTCAATTTTAAAAACTGACGTTTTCTTCCTTCCAGGACCTTATTCACCAGCCTGAAATTTCATCAAAGCTGTCAATAGCAGAGGTCTCAGGCCAGTTTTTTGGCACTCAGCACTGGGAAACTGTACCATTTCAAAGCACAGATCTTACATGTTAGCAGATAGAATTTGACTGGAAACAGTTGACCCATGACTGATGTCACAGCAGAGAGAAAATTGCCAGTCAGTCAGTCAGGTATAGCTCCCCAAGGCTTTCATATTTCCCCTTTTAAAAATGGGGGATATTTTCCAGTCAGTGAAAACTTCACCAGACTGCCACAACTTCTTAAATTGATGAAGTTTAGTCACTTCCTCTGTCAGTTCCATACAGGCCTCCTGGCGTTGCTGCCTGACTTTGTTGGGATGCATTGCTGCTGAGTTCAAAGAGCAGATCCTTTAACATCAACCAGTTTGATGTAGGACACCGGGTTATAACTGTTAAAGTTGTTAAGGCTCATGCTCACGAGAAGGCCCTGCGGGAAAGGCCCGGCTGTGGCTGGAGGGCCGCAAATCGGCTAAGAGGTGAGAGGCCATTATCAGCTGAGTGCCAGCTGGGAGTGAGCTTCTGATTGGCTGGAGGAAGCACGGCCAGTGCATGAGCAGGAAGCTGATTGGATGACAGGACCGGCAGACAGCGGCAGTGCAGCCGAGCCAGCCAATGGGTGGCCTCTCTCTGTTAGCTTTCCTTAGGCCTCTGTGGTTTCAGTTATGTCAGGTGGAGATTGAAGGTATAAAAAAGCTGCGATTTCTGTAATAAAGGGATCTCCTTCGGATGCATAAGGGGCTCTATGTCGCTTTGTTTCCCATTGCTACAGCTTTCTTGGGCTCCTCTTCCCTCTAAAGCATTATCCCATAGGACTCTATCAAGCAGATCCATGTGAGTCCAAAGTCTACTCTCCTGAAGTTGAGTGCAGTGGGCTTGCTTCTCACCCTTGTCATTGCCCCAGGGATCTCAATATCCACCATTTCATGGCCAGTGCAGCCCAGGCTACCCTTGAGCTTCACATCCCCCACTGGCCTGTCCTTGTTGGCGAGAATATGGTGGCATAGCACCTCTCCTCATTGTCTCTTCTACCACTTGGAGAAATAAGTTGACATCAGTGTATTCCATAAACCTCCTGGATTGCCTGTGCCCTGCCGGGCTCTCCCCCTAGCAGATATCAGGGTGGTTGAATTCCCCCATGAAAACTGGGGCTTGTAAATATGAGGCCATTCCTGTTTGTATGTGATGACCCTCAGTGACTCATCTTCCTGCTCAAGTGGCCTGCAGCAGACCCCCTCTGTGAGGTCACCTGTCCCTGCCCTTCATTTAATCCTGCCTCCTAAACTCTCTGTCAGTTCCTCATTCATCCCCAGGTGGAGCTCCATGCACTTCTGCTGGTCATTGGCATAAAGAGCAACAATGCTTCTCTTCTCCCTGGATGTATCCGTCCATTCCAATCCTCCAGTCACAAGAGTCATCCCAACACATCCCCTTGTTGCTAATAACATCACAACCCTGCAGGCACATGAATGGTTCTAACTGAAATGGTTCTCACTTCAGATACCTTTTTTTTTTTTTCACTGTGTGAAGGGCAGAGCCTTGAGGAGTAGGGGGATTGGCCCAGGATCCATCCTTTGGGGATTTTCCTGACTGCAGAAAATGGGAGAGTTCCCAGCTCCAAGAGGCCTCAGCACAGGGAGGTCACTGCAACTCAGGAGAGCCCAAGGGTCTCACTCAGGGCCATTGTTTACAGGGCCACAAGAGATGGGCTTTAGTCACAACAGTGTTTCATCCTGGCCTCACTTCAGGTCAGAAACTTTCTTTGAAAGTGGGAGAATAAACAACAAGAATATTATGCCATTAAAAAAAAAAAAAAACCAACCAAAAAACCCCAAGAGCTCATTATAAAGGACCAGTTCTTGAAGCAGTTTTTCTGATAAGATCTGAACACCCACAAGGGCTGTTCAAGGCCAAGGCCTAGTGAGCATTTTTCAGATCATGGTGCAGCCTTTGGCGGGGGGGTTGGGGAAGATGCACCACTATTTATTGACATCCAACTGGTAAGAGTGGGATAGACTGAAGTTCCCATTCCCCAAAGGCTTTAACTGTATTCAGTGAGGTACAGTTAGATGTTCATCCTTGGCATTACTTCTTTCTGTCATGGGGGAAGTATCTTCACTATACATTTTTCCTCATCTTGTCCCATAAACATTTCAAATAAGCATTTGTTACTAGTACGAATGAGTTTCCCTAACCTTCACATGTAGAATTTTTTTTTTAATCTTATCAAATAAGAGGTGGTCAGAATCTTCAAGATTTGAGGCTCCCTTTTGTCAAAATAACCACAATTAAGAGTTTAAAAAAAATTAGCTTAGAACAGAGTTTGAGAAGAATGACTCTTCAAAAGTCAAATGTCGACTTGATGATGGCAAACTTCTTACAATGCTCACAGAGAAGTCTACCCTTTTCTGTTGCCTAATGAAACCTGCAATACAGCACCTTACTGACTGTCCTGCATGGTTCACCCAAAAAGGTGGATGCAAAAAGACTGACAGTAGCCAAGTTTAATTCTTATCTGTAATTTTTTATCACTCTCAAAACACAAAGAACAATTCATAAACATGTATTTCTAAAACATGCTAGGAAAGCATGTTATCACATGCTTAATCCAGAAAATTTGTATGGCCTAAGGATGAAAAAGAGTACATACAACACCGCTAAAACGTATTTATGCATATGGTATTTTAAAAAATATTGTGATGAAATATAAGGTGCCAGCACTACAATATTAAAACTGCTAAAGCTTGTCATTCAAATAGAACAACCAAGAATTAGCTTTGCATTACAAACAATTAAATCTGTCCTTAGTTACGAAAATGCACAAATGCACAAGCTTCTGTAACACAATCCATCTTGTGAGATTCAGCTTCAGGTTTTACACAACACAGTTGATCCTCGAGATAGATTCCATCCCAAACTGAAGATGAACATATTGTCTATGGGGTATACCAAATTCAGAGCTCACACAGCGTCCATCAATCAACACAACTAATTTGAGAGCTCTTTGTTTATGCAGTGAAAAAAAGGCACTTTGCCATACAGGGTTGGGTTTCTTACTGGAAAGATCACCAAAGCGAAGAAAGGAGAAACACTCACACAAATTAATCTCATCAAACCCTTTTTAACAGATACTTCCCTCAGGCATGTGCAAGGACTGGATGCCCATGTGAATCTCTAGTCAGACAGTACAGTCTATGAGACAAAGAAAACTCCAGTGCCAGGTGTTCTTATTTTTCTGATCTCCAGTCAAAATATACTGGCTGAGCTGGGCAGACTCCTTGCAGAAACCAAGGGCTCATAGGCAAACCAAGTAACAGCAAAGGTGTCACGACAAGGGGAGGAAAAAAAAACCACAAAACCCCAGACTGCCTTAAGACATTGCACTGTATCTGTTCTCCCCACCACCTCTACCACTCGTGCTCCCACCAAACTGGTGCTGCCACCAAAGCTGACATATTCTGCCTATCCCCTCCTCCAGTCATTCAAGTTTTCTATGCTCACTGAGAAAAAATTGCATGGAAAAAACCCAATGGAGGGGACAGCAAAGTGCATCATGATTGTATCATAAACTCTGGAACACAGAAGAATCTTTTGAATTAATGCATACACACAGAAAAAAAACAAGGAAAATAAGCCAAAAATACTCAATTTCAGAAAATAATTGGTCTTAACGACACATAAAACTTATCTGTGAAGGCACATAGCCACAATGAGGCATCGCTTTCCTCTAGAAATCCAAGTGTCCTCCTATCTGTGAATTTCTTGCAGTACAAGGCATTTGAGAGGCAAAACCCAGCTGATGTTGCATGAGACCCACGCCAAACAGAACAAATTTGCAACAGGTCTGTGGTGCAAACACAACAGTGACTTGGGACGAATTACACCACGAAGCAACCTCTTGCCAGAATTCACTGGCCTAGGAGTAACATGCTGATTTAATTTTCTCATTAGAAAATACATCTCTGAAAAAATTACGTTTTAGCATAAATTCTGTGTGTCAGTAGGAAACACAGGGGTGTTGGATCAGCCTGCCTTTCTCCACAATAAAAACTAGTTTTATTTTGGCTTCTTAGATTTTGTGGTCTGAAAGGGTAGTTCTCTGGTCAAACTGCAAGTGTCAGAAAACAGTAGTGCTGCATATTTTGCTCAAGACTGTACAGAAAAATGCATTTTAATCCATATCTTGTCCATGGATAGCAATGTTTTCTCAGTGCTGAGTCCATTTAATGCTTTTGAGGTCAATTCCATCCTGCACCATTTCCCAGAGAGGGCTGTAAAGAAAAGGAGAAAACTGAGGGGTAGCTAAAATGCACAGGACATCATCAACAATAATGAAACAAATTTTAGCAATGACACAAGGAATTAGGAGATATCTATCTGCCTGTCTTGCCCTCTGGAGATCAGTGAGCTTCAGGTGATCAGCCCTCAACTGTGTTCTCAACCAAAAATACAAGAGATGGAAGAGGGCAGATGCTCCACCTCATTTCCTGCTCCTACTTTCAAACACTGGTGTCTCTGAGACTGAACCCAAGCATTTTCACTGTCCAGATTAGTCACCGGTCTTTCAGTTTCATCAGAATAAAACAACTTATCAATACATTAACTCAGTAACACCATCTCTGGCTTAAAATCTACTAGGTACTGCCCTATGTGCCTGCCCTACTCATATTCTTTCTCTGATAGAGGCAGGATCTGGGAAAAGGTTTGGTGTCAGGTTTGTTCCCTTAGAAATTTGTGACTAATGTTAAAATCAGGCTCCTGCCCACCTGGGGGACACTGCTGCTGATATAGAGAAACACCAGCAGATTCTTGAAGCAAACAATTACTTTCAACTAAATAAATCCAATTCTTCCCATGATTATCACACCTAAGAAGTCTTTGTGTTCAACGAGACAATATCTCACCTCATTTCCCTCAGCCTCTTCACGTGCTGTATGCACTTCTGCACTGTATAATCCACTTCTTCTTCTGTAGTGAAACGACCGATGCCAAACCTAAACCAAAAGAAAATCATTAAGGAACTGAACAACAAGCACATGAAGAGGGTGGAACAAATCTACCATTTATTTTTATCAGGAAAGACAAATATTTGGAAGCATAAGGGCAGACCCTACCACACACCTTATAGATGAGTGAGCCAAGTCTTCATCTGTTCCGATTGCCCGCAAAACATAGGAAGGCTCCAGAGAAGCTGATGTGCAAGCACTGAGAAAGGGTAGGCAGGGAAATGTCAGACTTTTGCTTAATCTCCTCCCACAAAGAACAGGTCACTTACCTCTTTACAACACCATCTATCAACTTCCCCAGCCTCCTAGAAACCACAAGTGAATACAAGCAGGTAAACTGATATTTCTGCTACTGAAGAAAAAAGAACACAAGAAGCAGGCATTGTTGAGAAATGAGAGTAACAAATTAGGAGTATAAGGAAAGGAGAGAGAATACAGGTAATACACAAGAATAAGCACAATTCCACACAGAGGCAGCAGGAATGCAGATTAAGAGGTAGCTGAAGTAGGGGCTGTGAAAAAAAAGACAGAAACTATCCAGAGAAGGTAACACACCAGGAACATAAAAGGAAAAAGAAAAAGACTTCACAAACTGCTGTTTGGCAGCAGAACAAATAAATGAAAAACAGTGCACAGAGGGATCCAGAGCAAGATGACTGCAGTTGTCAATAGAGTGAGCTTCCACTTTGCAGCAGTATACAGAACTGGTTACATGCCGTGACTCAGTTTTTACAGGTAGCAACATGCAGTGCCAATTGGAGAGCTGTAAACAGCTCCCCAGTGAACAAAGTAGAGACTCAAAAGAGATCTTCACATTACAGAAGCGTTTAGCTTCAGGGACAGTCATGTGGAGACTTGCTCTTCCTGCTCCTAGTGCCAACTAGTTTCTAATTAGGATATGCTGACTGCTTTGTTCTCAAAGGTGAGAGGAGGAGAGGAGGGGCATCTTTACACTCCATTCATTTCATCCTGAACATCAGGTTTGTCTTGGTAACTGAAATATTACTCGTCACTCCTGTAGTCAGGAGAGCTCCATAAAAGCACATGCAATTTTCTTTCTCATTTTTGCATTTAACACAGGAACTATGGACTGATTTAATTCAGATATGTTCCCAGCTTCACTAATTGCAGTAAAAATCTGCTCTTCAAATTTTGCTGGCCTTTAGAATAAATGTGTCACCAGTAGAACTTAAGGCTACTCAAATAACCAGTTTGCAAGGCTAGTAGGTAGGACTTTCTGGGTTAGATTTTGTGGTTTTGTGGGGGTCTTTTTGTTAGGATATTTTTTTGTTTGGTTTTTGTTTAGTTTTGTTTGTTGTTTTTCTCTTCCAGGATAAATAAATTTGACCTTCACTTAAACACCACTGTAGAATGTAATCAATGCCAGGCTGGCTCATTGAATATGCAAATATGGGGCACAGAGGAAACTACTACTTAGCTTTTACCTTCATTAGCAGATGCTATTTTCTCTCAAAAATACACTGTTATCTTTCCCATACATTTCACATACCTTCCTGAAGACAGAGCCACATCTTTCAGAGCCATTAGAAGACTCTCTCCTTCCACATATGCAAAAGATAAATTGATGCATCCTACATACAAATAAATGAAATAGAAAAAAGAATACATCAACTGAAATCTCAGGCAAATTGTCCCCTGCAAGGCAGAATTTGCATCATGTCCTCAAGTGCATTATTCAGCCATGGCCATTAATACCAAGGAGCCAGACAGTACTATCAGGCTCAGAATTTTGCTTGAGTTACCTGGATAGCGATGCTCTTGATCTCCATTCATCACCACATCAGGAACTTCACTCATTATTTTTGTAATCAGTCGTTCTGCCAGTTGTGAAATTCGCTTATGGTCATACTAACAGAGAAACCAGAAAAGGCACAAATAATAAACAGTGTACAGTCAGACCTCACTCAAACTGCTTGATGTCACCAGCTGCAAGCAGAATTAAGTAACTGGGTTTGGCCAGACAAGGGAATGAACACAGCTGAAACTTAAAACTGTCAAACTTTGCCTGCTCTAGACACTGTTTTAAAAGAGAATAACCACTTGGCTCATAGCTAGCTCAGTCTTCACAAATGTTTCAAACCATTCAGAAAGATCTACCTACACAAGCTGCCAAACTGACTTTCATAACAGCACTGAGTTCTTTCTTTGGGTTTAAAGACAAGTTAGGCAGTGCAGAAGATGGTGCATTTTGCACACAAGAAAGGGCTCCTATTATGACAAGTGCCTCTTATTTCCTAGGAGCTCTCTAACGGTACCACAGAAAGACATGGACTTGCAAATGACTATGAACTCAGCTTTTACAATAAGTAACCTGCATGGTGAGAACTGCCCATGTACAGTGTCTTGTTCTAGACTGAAAAATGAGGTCACTAAGAAAGCAGTAAGGTGTAGGATCAGCTCTGGCACACAGGACCCACATGCACATATGCAATTCATGCTTGTTTACACTTGAAAAAGTTAAAAGGAAACCAGGCTAGCTCCAACACCAGTTAGTTTTAAAATGCCGTAACTCTGCCAGGCAAGGAGGAGAATCCAGATCAGAGGTTTGTGCAGAATTCAGACTCTGCAGGCTCCCTAGCCTCAAGTTCCACAACACACAGCTCAGATGGTGGAATTCAGCCTATCTCCTGGAAAGAAGCCTGATCCTTGGGTGCAGATATCTGGCCTATGCATCCCATTGTCACTGTAAGTATTTTTACATTCCAGTTGTAAGGAAGGCATTGGTGCCCACAAACCAATGTAGCAGCATACAGAGGCTTAGACACCAGACCTAGCAAGTAAACTTTACTGTCCAAGCTAGGAAAAAAAGAAAATAAATTCTTAGTTGCAAAGCTGCAGTAGACTTGAAATTATAGTTCATAGGTACAATACATATAATAACAGACTGGGAAGTCTTATTTTTTCAATATACATTACATAAACATGACAGTAATTTCAAAGATGCTGCTAATACTCATGTGCATAATGGAGAAGTAAATAAAAGCACATAAAAGCCATATTTCACTAAAACTGCCAATTGTAGCCTTGTTGTAGAAAGCTATGACTCTTCAAGAAAAAAGAAACTTCAGAAAGAACTTGCAATCACCCAAAAACATCCCTTAAATTCTCAAAACATTCACTTAATGCTAAAACATGAGAATCAAATTTAATGCAGTTACACGGATACAAAAAGACCTAAGGAATCCAAGACTTTAAATGGTGCTTTTACACTATTTTCTGGAACCCAGGACAAGTATCTTGCTGCACATACCTCCATCTCTTGCTGTGCCACTTCACATGCTGCCCCCAGCCCCACTGCGAGAGGTGTGGGCACAGTCCCAGACCGCAGTCCTCTCTCCTGGCCTCCCCCACTCTGCAGGGGTTCTAGCCTGACGCGTGGTCGACGGCGAACGTAGAGAGCACCAACCCCTTGGAAGCAAGGAAAGCTGTTTTACCATATGCCCTGAGTTCTGAAATTATGAACAGGGACTCCAAGCTTTGGTAACATTCCTTATTTCCACAGCAAACACACGTGTGGACACTTAACTGGAGAAAAATAAAGTGAACAAGTTCAGTATTATTTTCATAGGAAATGATGTTTGTCCCCAGTAACCATGTTGAGGCTTGCAGAGCCTCAGCCATGGGAGGTCAGCTTCTTCTACTCTGCTTCAGGCACCCAAGGACTCAGCACTTCTCCTCCTTCCCACAATTGCTGTACACAGCTGAAGTTCAGCCCCTTGCACTGAAGTTTTTATGGGCATTCACCAGTGTTCTCTTATTGACTTCCAAATTCTTTCCCTCGATTACTAGACCAGCACCAGTCCCAGGAGTCTTCTCCCTTTCTTCTCATTAGGAAGACTCATCAGTGGCAACACTTTTCAGCGAGTGGATTAGATAAGCCAGTTTTGCTAGTCAGTCACTTTAGTGCTCTACTCTCCTCACCTTGAAGCCAAATTTTCATGTCTTTGAGTGCCCTGGTACACTTAATAAGTGACTGTCACCACAGGAAGGACAGTTGCAACTTCCAGGCATAACAGATGGTGAAAATTTATGTCTGTCATCTGTCCAAAATTACTAGTTGAAAACTTAGTCCATGTCCAGAGATAATGTTGTCAGCTTTCAGCAGACAACGCATAGAGAAAAAAAAACCTTGTTGAAAAATAAGAATTTTGTCTTTTGTTTCTGAATAGGATAACAACATTATAATGTTATATATATATATATATATATATATATATAATATTATAAGTTAAAATGCTGTATATATAGCACACAGCAAACCTGATTTCTGGCTCTCTAACACCCACTGTCACAAGCCAAATGGACCTTGACAATAATAATAGCTGGATTTTTAGTATTTGTCAGTCAACCAGAAAATGCATAGCTGGATATTAAACCCCATTCTGCAAAGAAAATGCACAAATGGAGTTGGGGGAATGGAGCCATTGGAAGTAGAAAACAATCAAAAATCACCAATCAGTTACCTTTTGGTCTTCTTTTTTCAAATCACACTCTGGTCTAAACTTTGCCCTATAACCAAGTGATTTCATTTCAATAATTTCAGCATTAGTTCTGCTTCACAACAAGCAGATGACTCCTGAAAAACCCACTGCTGCAATGCTGCCACCATCATACAACACTGTTTCTTCCTTCAGTGAAGCCACCTCAACCCATCTAGCATTGAAAATCCACTTACCACAGCTCTACGCAGGCAGCAGTGCCTGAGCTACTCTGAAGTCTGTCCAACACCATTCAGAACAGTTTTCTACAGCTTAAGTAACTGATACTATGACAAATGGGTTTGACTTTACACATTGTGTAGTTACCTTAAGGTAGGTATGGAAACAACAATTCCCTATAAAGCACTTCAAGTGAGTACCTTTGGGCCCATAAATTTTATGGCCGCTGATGCTCATTAGGTCAATTTTCATGTTGTTGACATCCATAGGAATTTTACCAATTGCTTGTGCAGCATCCGTGTGGAAGAAAACCTTGCGTGCACGGCAGATCTCACCTGTAATAAAAACACCAAACCAAAACCAGATTACCTTAACTAATTGCTATGAGCCCAAAGATTCCAGCAATGGATGCAAAGCATGACTGAACTAAACCAACAGCAAGTTATTGAGTTATCTGAGGTGACAAAGGCAGAAATAGGGATGGTGATGTTTCTTTTACACTGAAGTAGTGACTAAAGCTGTGCAAGAGCTACTGTAGCTTGATGCCTCAGCACAGGTTTAGGCAGGTAAGACTATAGTGAATTTCTCCAGTTGAGAAGTTAAAAAGTCTTCGACTGTTAAGAGATGCGATTATTTCCAAACCCACAGCTAACAAGTTTAGGAACAAATGGTTGCATGAAATATCAGTCTCCACACAGAAATTACTCCACAGTTGGAAAACACTGTTTTGTCTTGGTTCTTTTTCTTTTCAACATCTAGTACAAGCCAGCCTTCCTTTCAAGTTTCTATATTTGACATGTATTTTTATGTCATTTCCTCTATTTTCCAAGTTTTCCAACACTCAGCTTCAAAACCATTCTCAGAACTGTCACACGCACTTATTACTACCACATGAAGTCAGATGAGCCTGTCACCAGGCTAAAATATATGAAGAAATAGTGTATTGTTCATGCACAGTAAACATAACTATTATTTATTTGTGTAATCAAGAAAATCACAACACATCTTCCACGGGATCTGCACAGCTGCATCCAAGACCTCTCCTCTGCGCAAGAGGTTCAACATGGTACTTCACAGGATAAGTAACGCCCCCTGTGGCCCAGCGAGGTCAGGCCACAGGCAATACCAGGCCACAGGCCACACAGTAACGGGGCCTCAGGCTCCCTCCGCAAGGCCTCAGGCCTGGCCTGTTGGACGTGTACAAGGTGTTAGGAGAACATGCCGGGGGGAACTACAGCTGGCACCAGCTGTCTCTGGCATTTAAACATGGGACCATAGGAAGGACCTTGACAATATAAACACAGGAGGAAAAAAAGAATCCTTGGGGCTATAAGCAACTCACTGCTGGTCAAATGTTTGTCAACAAAGAAACAGAACCAAACTTGAAAAACCTTGGCAAAAATGCTGCTTTGAGCTTAATGAAGAAAGAAATAAATGCAGCAGCTAAGCAAGAAAACCTGGTGCACAAGATACCTGCCACAGCCTAAGAAAACAATACCCTGTGGAGTATGTACTCCAGAGAAGAGCCAAAGCCAAACTATTGTCCAAAAACTCAAACATCTTATGAAAGGATATCTTGAATATGAAGGGTGCTGGTTTTGGCTGGGGTAGAGCTAACTTTTTCCACAGTGGCCGGTATAGGTCTGTGTTTTGGATTTGTGCTGAACCCAGGGGTAATAATAGATGTTTCTGATATTGCTGACAAGGGCTTGCACAGAGCCAAGGCCTCTTCTGCCCCTCATATGGCCATGCTGGCAGGGGGACTGCGGGTACATGAGAGGCTGGGAGGAGACACACCTAGGACAGGTGACCCAAACTTACCAAAGGGATATTGCAGACCATATGACATATGCCATACACTTTAAGTATAGAAAACAGGGAGGAAGAAGGTAGAAGGGGGAGACATTTGGAGCGATGGTGTTTGTCTTCCCAAATCACCACTGCATGGGATGGGGCCCTGCTGTCCTGGAGGTGGATGAACACCTGCCTGCCAATGGGAAGCAGTATGGAATTCTTTGTTTTTCTTCACTTGTGTGCATAGTTTTTGCTTTCCATATTAAACTGTCTTTATCTCAACCCATGAGTTTTCTAGCTTTTACCATTCCAACTGTCTCCCTGATCCTGCTCGTGGGGGAGCGAGTGAGCAGCTGCAAGGTGCTTGGTTGCCAGCTGGGGTGAAACCAGGTCAGAAAGGGCAAGTGTATATGTTTTTCTACTGTCAAGGAAACTATCAACAAATCATCTGGGATCCAGGGACCTGGAGGATCACCAGGGAGGCACCTGCTCACTCTGCTTGCTCCAACAACCGTGGTTCTCCAGGGTCTCCTTTCATCTGCTCTGAGGTCCCTGTCACTCCACCTGCCGGCTCAGAGCCTGGCTCACCCTCTTCCTGCCTCCTGTTCCAGAATCATAGCTTTTCAGTGGGCTTCTGGCCCACAAAGCAATTGTTCCTGACTATATATGACAATAGTGGGGGAAGGATTGTCCAAGTGTGGTGCTCACCATACTCTCCCACTCCAAATCCTGCACATTTCTCCTCTTAAACACTACAAGTGCTCAATAAATCATTATAGTATATAAGGTCAATTTTGGCCAGTTATTATTTTGTACAATTTTTTAAATCCGTCATACAATCCAATGAACTGCAGCTGATCCATCCAGAGCAGTGATTGCTGCAATGCTCACCATAAAGGTACTGAATTTCTTTCTCATTTCCCTTTGGAAATCAGTTTTTATTTGGATAGCAGTATTATTTATTCATATTACATTTTTTATTTTAAAATATTTATGTTATTATTTTTTCCTTAGCTACATTACACCTAATCTTTTGCATCAGTACCATTTGGGGATGAAAACGTTATCTAAAATGAAGCAGAAGCAACGTTAGCTGACATCTAGAAGCCACAGTGTACTTACCAATGTCATGAATTGGCTGCTTTACTCCTATTTCATTATTTACAGTCATTACAGAAACCAAACTTGTATCAGGCTGGAATGCAGCCTCCAGCTCCTGGTGAAAGATTCAGAAGGATGAAAGTTGTGACTAACAGAGAAGCAGGAGTCCTGTGCACATCTTCAATTTACCAGCAACTCAATCACCAGTCCCTCATTTGCAACATACACCTGGGGTTCTGACAAACAGCCCTGGGGAGAACACTAACCCATGTGAACATTAAATGCCTGCAGGAAGAGGAGCGAATCAATTGTGTTTCTGCACGTCCTAACCCTTCAATACACCCAGCACCCCACTTGATTAAATCAAATCTCAACAGGCTTTGCTATATCCCGTAAATGTCTCTGAACTATTTTCTTTAGGGAATTAACCACCCACAGTGCAGCTTAAGCCTCTTCTAGCCAAGGTGAGGCTGGCTGTAAAGGAACTGCTCTTTATACAAAAGTCACATCACACCTGCAGCAATGGGCTCAGAAAACACCACTCATTACTGTGCCCACAGGATGACGATCCCTCGGTCCTATCACACACCACCGCTTTCCATGGCAGGTGACGGACTGGGAATAAAATTGTTGCTGCCCTGTGCTACAGGACGTCAACGATGAACTAAAAACATACAACTTCTAAATTTTAGGGCTGCAGCCAGTCCATACAGAAGGGCTGACTCATGGACAGCCATAGGAAGTACTGTAATCACTGAAACAGTGCCTCAAGTATTGGGCTCCTTATAGGGTACTCAACAGTTCCACCTGTACAGCAGCAGCTGAATGGTGGGACAGGAGGTGGATATTCTGGTTGAGAAAAAGGGTAGGATGTTAGACAGAACAGAAAATCCTTCTCCAGATCTGACAGATTTGACTATGAGTCTCATTCTACTTTGTGATATTTATTACCCTTTCCTCTTTTTCATCTAGAGGACACAAGGTTTTGAGCATCAATTTGAAGCAAAAACCTCTTATTTTTTTAGTTTCTTTCTGTCAATAACAACTTACCTTCAGATCTATGAGCCCATTTTTTTTAACAGGTAGATATGTGATGTGAAAACCTTCTGTTTCCAGGGAACGACAAGAATCCAACACACACTTGTGCTCTGTTTGCGTAGTAATTATATGCTTTTTTCTGGATTTATAGAACCTTGCAACACCCTGTCAGACACAGTCCATGAAAAATAAATTGGCCACTGAAGAAAGCAGGCATTAGACAGTAAGATTGGAAATAAGAAATTACTACTTAGATATAGTTCATTTGGATCTTTCCTGTTTGACCCAAGTCGTGAATCTAAAAGGTACTGACACATAATCCACACTAATATCTCCATCAGCACCTGCTTTTCAAAGCATCTTACTTCTCAAAAACTCGCTGAAAATGTTTATTGCTGTTAAGCTGTAGAAGACATTAACCAAAGCATTTTTTTGAAAACTTTTGCAATGGAGTCATAAACACTGAGAAGTCTGAACAACCACATACTACATACACAACCTAGTCTTCATCAGAAAAGGGTTCTAATCTGCACGTCCACTATATTTCACAATGAAGATTTTAATAATATAAGCAGAAGGAATGTATTTAGTGCATGCGAGAAAAACTGCCCTCAAAATCATGTCTTGAGCATCAAATCATTCATCCATATATTTCCTCCACATATGTAACAGATATCACAAAAAGTAAATCCAGAAATGCAAATATTTTACACTACAACATATTAAAATTTAAATTGTTGAGAGATGCATACAGTTTATAAATACAGAATTTTAACATAGTAAATAAGAATCTGCATAAACTTTTTACCTTAATTGCCATATTATTGGATTCTGTTGCACCACTGGTAAATATAATTTCCCGTGAATCAGCTCCTATTAAATCTGCAACTTGCTGTTTAAAAAGAAATACAAATTTGACTTGTTAAGAAAACATACAATAAATTCTTTACAGAAAAATACATGTGAACTGTTTTCAGGAATATTCCCTTGAGCTTCAAAGGATTACAGCTGACACCTAACAAAGTTATGCTAAAAATAGTCTAAATATCTGAATTATAAAATATACAAGGAATCCACAGTCATTAGAAGTGGTTTTAAGCATTCACCTGTTATAATACAGATAAAAGCTGAAGTAGATAAAAACCCATTACATATTAGTTCAAAAAAAAAAAATCCTTCCCTAAGATTAGAAGAATGATAAGATATGGAGTTGGTCCAATGACTGCAGCAATGTACTTGTGACTCCAGGAAACCAATAATACTGCAGCACTTTTACTTAAAGTATTGGTTTCTGCCATTTCAGTTGCTCTAATCTCACTGTTGGAGCAAGTGCCAGCTTCTGCACCTGGGACTGGAGAACCCCGGGAGTCCACACAGACTGGGAACAAGAGGCTGAAGAGCAGCAGCACAGACATCTGAGACCTGGCACTTTGGGCTGAGGGCAAGTGGGACAGGAGCCAGCAGTGCCCTGGCAGCCCCAAGGGCCAGCCTGTCCTGGGGGGCATCAGGCCCAGCACTGCCAACCGAGCAAGGGGGAGACTGTCCTGCTCCGTTCTGCACTGGGGAGGCCTCACCTCGAGCCCTGGGGGCAGTTTGGGGCAAATCTATATAAGGATATGAAGTTATTAGAGAACATCCAGAGGAGGACCATGAAATGGTTAAGGGCCTAGAGGAAAGTCTGTAAAACAAACAGCTGAGGTCACTTAGTTCTTTCAGTCTGAAGAAGAGGAAACTGAAGTCAGACCTCACTGGGGGCTGCAGCTTCCTCATGAGGGGCATCAGAGAGGCAGCTCTCTGCTCTCGGTGAGCAATGACGGGGCTTGAGGAAACAGAGAGAGCTGTGTTGAGGAAGGGTAGGCTGAATAGTAGGAAAAAAAAAGTTTTTTACCCAGAGAGTGGTCAGGCACTGGAACAGGCTCCCCAAGGTAGTGGTTACAGCCTTAAGCCTGCCTTAGTTCAAGGAGTGTTTGGAGAATGCTCTCAGGTACACGGTGGGATTGTTGGGGTATCCTGTGCAGGGCCAGGGTTGGACTTCATGATCCTTGTGTGTCGCTTCCAACTTGAACTATTCTACGAGTCTATCTTTTCCTGCAATAAATCTACTAAAGTACAGCTGAACAAAGAGGAAGCTGCTAAATCCAGCCCACAGAGAACAGGGGTTTTTTTCTTCCTTTTTTTGTTAGGTTCTTTTGACCCTAATTTTCCTCAGCAGCAGAGAAGCCAACACAACAACAACCAAAGACTCACCCGCCTTGCTTTCTCCATGGCAGCCTCACTCTCCCAGCCATAGGCGTGGGTCCTGGAGTGGGGGTTGCCATAGTAGGCTGTCAGGTATGGGAGCATGCTGTCCAGGACTCTGGGATCCTGTGGAACACAAACCATCCAGCCTTAGAAAAGGAGAAGGGAAACCATATCTGTTCTCTCTGGACATACCTCCTTGCCACAGTATCAGCAGCACTTCTGTGGCAGTGTCTTGCTTTAGCTTAGGTCTGACTTTGAAAACTTGAAGCTGTTACCCGTTACGTGTAACACGTGTATTTGGCATTTATGTTCTGTGCAAGTAACCCTGATCTGCACCGAAGGTCAAAGAAGAACAACATCATTTGAGAAAACAGAATTACAGACCAGTTTGGGCTGGAAAAGACTTTAAAGCTTATCGTGTTCCACGCCCCTGCCACGGACAGGGACACACCTTCCACTAGGTCCGGTTGCTCCAAACCCCCTCCAACCTGGCCTTTCTTCTGAGCGGAAAAAAACCCAAATCCTTAAAACGTTAAGAAAAATGTCAGATCAGTATTTTGGCTGAATTCACTTCCTGCTTCTCTGAACTGTCTCCACTCCCGCAGGGGTCGGTGTGATCCCCTTCGCGGCTCCGCCACGCTCCGGCCCTGCGGCACTGAGGCTGTCCATGCAGGGGGCTGCCCCGGCGTAGCTACAGCCCTTCCGGGGGATGCCCGGACTGCCCTGTGGTGACAGGACAGCCTGTGTCGCCCCAGTCGCCGCCTCTGTCCCCCACGGCAGCTCGAGACACACGCGACCGCTCAGGCAAGAGAACCGGGAGTGTGGAGACGCCGCTCCGCTTCCCGTGCTCGGTACGGCCCTTACCAGCGGGGTAGTGGCCTGGACATCCATGTAAAGCGGCCGAGGAGCACTGCCGCCATCGCTGGTTCGCCCTGAAGGGAGAAGAGGGGGAAAGCTGCTGTCAGGGGCCGGCAGGAGCGGGGCAGCTGTCCCTTCCCGGACAGGGGCTCTGCCCGACCGCGGCCTTACCCCGTCCCGATGCCGATGCCGATGCCGGTCCCGATGCCGATGCCGGTGCCGATGCCGGTGCCGGTCCCGATGCCGGTGCCGGTCCCCCCGCTCGGAGCCGCCGAGGGGCTCGTTCGCCCCTCAGGGCCGCCAAGCGCCGCCACAGCAGCATAGCGCGCGACGGCCAGAGCGGGGCGTGCCCACCTTTTCCTGTACGTCACGGCGCGCGCCGGAAGCGAGGCCCAGACGGCGGAGGCACGGTGCGGCCTAGCGAGGTACGGGCGGGGCGGGGACCCGGGAAGGAGAACGGGGGAGAGCCGGGGCGCTAGTGAGGTGAAGCGTGCGCTGAGGACCCCGGTTCGCCTCCGAGGGCTCTTGCGCCTCGCAACGGCGATGGCCGCCGTTCTCGGGGAGTCCACGGCCTCCACGGCCTGAGTCTCTGCACTAAGTCCTCGGCATGGCCTTGGTCTCCGTAAGGGTGGGTTCACTGCCCGCTCCTCTGCCTCCGAGACCAGCGGCAGCCGGGAAGGTCGGGCCAGCGGCGGAGGCTCGGTCAGGTGCCGCGTGTGCTGCTCACTAGGGACTGAGAGCACACAGGCTGAGGCCCCGAAACAGCCTCGGCAGCCACAGCGGAGCCCGCAGGAGCTTGTTGATGGGAAACGAGGCCGTCATTCCCTCCTTGTCCTTCCTACCTAACAGACAAGGAGACAAGCCTGGGAGCCAGCACAACTTCCAGCGCTGCATGCGCGGGAAGCTGTGAGCTGCACAGCCTGGCCTGCCAGCCCAGTTTGGTTATAGAAGTCTGTTAGATAGAGCAGTAAATCGATGTGGGTATTGTCCTTTCTTTTTTAGATGCCTGTGACCGTGGGTCCGTATGGGCAGTCGCAGCCCAGCTGTTTTGACAGAATAAAGATGGGTTTCATGATGGGCTTTGCAGTGGGCATGGCTGCAGGAGCGCTCTTCGGCACATTTTCCTGCCTCAGGTATGCCAAGGAAATGGCTTCCACAGACAGGTGCTGAGAGGGAGAGAGTCAGAGAGAAATGGTCATGCTGTGGGGTTGGGAAGGGATTGGGTCTGGTCCTGTACCAGTCCCATGAGTGGAACTTTGTCTGTGACTCCCAGCTATTGCAGTAAGTCCCTGGCCTACAACATGAGTCTGGGTGCCCTGTATGCCAGAAGGTCACAGTTTCACAGACCTTTTCTTGCCTCTTGTAAGGGAGGTTCATTGGGAAGCTGAGGCTGTGGAGGATCACCTCCTGGAGGAGCCAGATGAATTGTCTATGCAGTTACATGTGCAGCCTTCTCCTGGCCCTAGAACTTCCTGAGGTGCTCTGTAAGCTCTCAGTGTCTGCATCGTGGTCTCTTTGTGTGTCCCATGCCCTGCACAGAGGCAGTTACCAAACTGACCCTGAGACTGAATGGCAGGAGTGTGGGTAGACCCATGGCTGGCACTGGCACAGTCCCACTGTGCAGTGGAGAGTGACAATATTTCACCTTCCCCTAGGACTCAACATGCTGACATGAAAACAAGCTGTGTTTGTTGCTTTGTGTTTGCTGTGGTACTGTTGACTGACTTTGCACATCATCTGTGACAAAGAATCACCATCACCGAAGTCAGCTCTTTCACACTTTGCAGAATTCTTTCTGTTTGATGGTTTTTACCTGTGATTAAACATGGGAGATGATTTGGTAGTGAGGTGAAGGAGGAAAAGGCACAAATCTTAATCCAATGGGAGTTTGAAGTTTTCTAATCTCTCTCAGTTCCCAGAGGGTAAGCAGCATGATGCTGGCAGAAGATACATATTAAGAGCATTTAGAAGAATTAGTGAGAGTGATTCTGTTTTATTTGAATGACACAGCTACAGCACTTCTGCTGTTCCATTTTTGAGAGAAAATCTCATGTTTTAAGAGCAAAGTGCATGAAATTCCTTAGACCCTTAAGTCACTGCAGTGTTTAAAAGCCAAATATTACAAGAGCTTCTTAAGACAGAACCATTCTTTTTTTTTAGTCTGACCTCAGGTAAGTGAAAAATGGAGGACAGAAACACCTTTTGAAGTTTCTAGGCCTTTCAGGTGTCCCATATTAAAAACACAGAGTCAGTAGTAAATAGAAAGTTAATTTTAAATTGGTGGTGATATTAAAAAGACTGCCACTGCAGCTAAAGAGGATGACAGTACAACAGCTCAGACAACTCTTTTTGTACTCTGGAAAGTGAAATACTTGGCCAGCATTTTTTTCCCCATATTAAGGGTATTTGGGAGACCACAATGCAAAGCTGTTCCTGCTAAGGGTGTGGCAGGAAGATTCCACTGCAGCAAAAATACACATGGGCCATGTGAGGTGAGGGCCACCCAAGAGCCCCTGCAGTAGCACAGGGTACTGCAGCCAGTCTCTGGGGAGGCAACTGTACCATTGCACAGATTTAAACTGAAGAAGTGTTCAATTTGCAACCATGAGCTGATTGTGTCAGATGTTTTCTGCTGCACGTCTGTCATCTGTCAGGTTTCAGCTTTTATATAATCCCTGTGATTTTCTTTATCTCAGGATTGGCATGAGAGGACGAGAGCTGATGGGTGGAGTTGGCAAAACGATGATGCAAAGCGGTGGGACGTTTGGGACATTCATGGCCATTGGTATGGGAATACGCTGCTAATCTGGAGCTTGGGATTTATCCCAGAGTGCCCCCACCCAGCCATTCCTCTGCTGTACAATAATAAAATCTTTAGATACGTGGAAGTGAGAGCTCTTGATGAAACAGCACAGTCCTACCCTCTGTGCTCTGCTGACTGTAAGCACACGTTTTATAAAATTTCTGCTTTCTTCCCATCTCTTTCTTCCAAAACAATGAGAATTAATAATCATTTATACTACATTGGAAGTTCCTGTTTTACAGATAGAAGTACACCACACAAGTTTCTCCCTTTGGCATTTGGGCAGCTCACACTGTCGATGTGGATGTGGAGCTGCTTTGTTCCTTCATTTGTTCCTCAGTCTAGGAAAGTTAGATGGTGGATACTTCAGATTAATTATCAAATTTCTGTCCTCTTGCAAAAATAGGTGGGTTGAAGCTGGTCCCATTTCTGAATTCTAAGTGTCATGGGGCAGATGCCCGCAACAGTGTAAGGGACCCCAGGATTCAGGCAGCTCCCATAAGAGTGTGCTCCCAGAAACAAAGCCTTTTCTTTCATTCTGGTCTAGCAGGCCTACAAGGTGGTCAGAACTTTCTAGGAGAGCAGGGGAATCCCTCCTACTCCTCCCCAGCCCCAGAAGCACTGCCTACAGCTGACCTAGGAAAGGTATTGGGTGTTGTAGTCTCCATTAATTGCCTTTTGGCCTCTTTCTGCTCATTTAGTTCTGTGTAAGGAAGACATGTGAGCAACAGCACTACCTCAACAGGCACCTGTACAGCCTGGACCTGGTACAAGTACCTTTTCCCCAGTTTTTAAGGTAGAAACACAAATTCACGACTCAATGCCTGTTCTCAGATAAAGCACACTTAGAGAGCCAGCTCTACTTCTTTAGCTCTGTTACTATTCCCAGGATCCTGCTGTATTCCCAGCCCCTCTACACACCTTTGCCTTTGCTTGCTCCAAGTTCTTTGATTAGGGACAGGCACTTGTCACGCTGCAGCTCAAGGCCAGCTACAGCCCCCGAGGCTGCAGAGCAGATCCTCTCCCCACAATGCTACAGAACACCAGCAGCACTGCTGCCTGCCCCACCTTCACCCACTGCCAAGGAATGTTCTGTTCTCCAGAATGTTCTGTTCTCCACCTTGGTCTTAGTGGTTAAAAAGGCCAGGGAGATGGGACAGGGGTAGAAAGAGCAAAGCACAGGGGCAGGTTCCCTCTAGAAACCAGACTGGAAGCAAACATAACTAACTCCTGCAGCCCCAGGACTCTCAACCACTTATGAAGGATGGGAGTGGAGGTGGGCAGGAGGGGTTTGTCTCTGGACTGAACTTTAAGCATGCCTGAGGAGGATAAGAGTTGTGCCCAGATCCTCAGCAACCATGGCACACTGCACAGAGGACTAGGAACAGCTTCTGCACGTCCTCTCTGAGCACATGACATCCCATGGCATACCTGCCGTACTGTGTAGTCGCATCCTGCGCACTGGGCACTGCACAGCCTCTATCACTCACCTCCAGGCCTAAGCACACACTGCCCAAAGTCACACTGGGGGAGCAGAGAAATAAAACTTCATGAAGGCCTTTTTAAGAGAATTTTATTCGAGTGGTTCTTACAAAGATTGTTGCAATATGAAAGTCTTTGATAGAAATATCAAGCTGTCTTGTCAAACACACTGAAGTAACCCAAAAATATATTTCAGAGCTCACAGAGCTTAAAAAGAGCAAAGATTATATGCAACCAGAACAAAACACTTTTCTGTATTTCCTACCCATTTTCAGACTTGGCTGAAATCCTCCAGCTCTGCCCCACTGCATGTGTGGAAACTCATCTGGAAATGCAGAGATGTTTTGTTTGGAAACTTAGACACACCTCACAGTATTTACAAAGAAACTTTTACAGATACAATAATCAAAAGTTACCATCAAGAAATAAAACCCTTCAATCCTCCTATTCTTACCAATTATTCAGCACAAAGCAAGCTGAGTAGCTGTCTGCAGTCAGCATTCAGTAGCTTTTTGGATTTTCCATTTATACAAAAACACTAAATATGTCCCTTCATCCAGTCTCTCTGATACTACCCTTGAGCAGATCACCCACATTTAGTGAAATGTAAAATGTCTTTGCTGCATTAAAAGAAAGGCTCATGAAACATTAAAAGTGTCATTATGTCCCATCTGCCTTTTACAGAGTACTTGTTATCTATGAGCTACTTCTCAGTTCCTACGGATCACCTTTGTCAATGTACAAGAATTACAAGGCAGAACAAGAAGTCAACAGCTTTGTATACAGTGGAAATGCTAGTTAGGGAGAATGAACACACTGCATTTCTGCTTACTTCATTTTATTTTTAAAGATAGCAGGAAGTGTACACAAAATGACATTAAATCCTTTCCTTTAGTTTTATCTAAATAAAAGATAACTCAATCTTCCTCCAAAAAATACCTATGTACAAAACTGACTAAATTAATCTTCATCGTCGAACAGGAACCAGTAGTTGGGTTGCAGTCATAGAGTCTGGGAAAAGGCTGTGGTATGTTGGAAGAGGTACATATGCTGCTGTAATCATTTTACCTAATCACAAGAGGAAAAAAGTAAACATCAGTCATTTGACATGACATTGGTCATTTCTGTAATGGATGACTAAATGTAGGCATGCACATGGAACACTCACCTGCAAACCACCTCCCATGCAAAGCATTGACAGCCGCGATGGCAGCAGCGATGGAGGGACATTTCACATACACATTGCCCTGCAAGAGAGAATAGTGCAGCCTGTGAGGAGTCAGACACACCTCCCCAATGCTGTTCCTCAGCCACCCATGACATTAATCCATGACACAGAATGTACACAAGAGAAGGGGGCGGTGGTACTGGAAGGCACTCCTCCACTGTGGCAGTTACCACAGCCTTCACTTTTCCAAACAGGATTTTGCAAGATAGCCCAACGTGCATTTGACCAGCAATCACTGAGCCATGGATCTGCTCCTGAGAGCCTTTTAGAGAAAGGATCTAAAGGCTCCTAATCATTAACACCATGTGAAAGAGAACAGCACAAGGGGTCTGGTTGCCCCCAAGGCAGCCCAGCTACCGAGGTCTATAAGCCACTAACCTCAACCACATATGCTTCACTCAACATGCAAGCTCACAGCCTGTATTCCACAAGAACCAAGCACTCCCCCATTCCCCCAGATGGGAAGCAACACTTCAAGGGAGACAGACACCATAAAAATTCTCCTCTATAAACATCAGCATATCTGTCTTTACTTGAACAAGAACTGAGGCAAAGGGAAAATCCCATCCCTGCAGGGCAGGAAGAGCCTGAGATGGTTCCCAAATGGCATGACAGACTGATCTTTGAACTTCACTAGACACACCTGGAGTTTGCCATCTGCAGATCAAGCACTGTGCCTCCCTAATCCAGAGAACCTCAACAGTCACATCCAACAACTCCAAGACACAGAGATGCCCACAGTAATGTGTGGCATTTTTCTGGCTGCCTGCTTAAAAACAGACCATCAGTAATACCCCCAAGAAGATCAATTCTAGCTGAAACAGATTTTTCAGGAAAACAGTACATTAAAAAATAAACTCCAGCCTTTCCTTGGCAGCTTTAGTCAGCCGGTATTAACTCTTCCCACTGCAATTTAACACATTCCTCTCTCATGGGGCAAACCTGAGTTTAGTGCCTTAAACACCAGCCCCTAAGGAATCAATTAGCATACAGAGCTCTGCTCTCAGCCTCCCCCTGGAAAGGTACCTAAACTGCTTTAATGCCCAAATGAGGTGCAGGAACACAAAGCTGTGGTTTTCCTTAACATCCAGTAGAACACACAGATGTGGTACATGAGCCACGCACTCAGCTGGGACTGCAACTGTTTAATCCACAACAAATCACACCCTCATAAGCCAAGCCCTGAAAGCCCTCAGCACAGAGCCCTGAAGGTGCCCAGAATCTAAGCCTGGAAAACAGAACGGTACAATGGAAACTCTGTAAGTGGAAATTTTGTATTTGGGAAACTCTATCAGTGGATATTTCATATCTGTGTCACTGCTGTGCTTCTATGCCAAAACAGATTTCATTTTTTATGAAACATAACTCAGTATGGTACAGTTTCTTCTTTTAAATCCACCTGCTGATGTGAAACAGAATTTTGCAACTCCATGGGCTTAGAACCTATGTAAAGTACCTTGAGGGCTGGTGTAGTTTTGGGGGGTGGTGGTTTTTTGGGGGGGTTGTGCAGTGATTTTTTTGTGTTTAGTTGTTGGGAGGGTTTTTTGGAGGTGGGAAGTGTTATGGGTTGTTGGCTATTGTGGATTTTTTTCTGTCAAAGAACACTTCGTTTTCTCTAAAAACAAACACATTATCGGGAAGGTTTCTGCCTCTCATCAGTCCAATGGTCCAAGACCACAGGTGTGATCTTGAAGATTACAAGATGCTAGCTAGGTAAGGCAGCACATTTCTTTTATGTGTTAGACTGCAGCTCTTATCTAACCTCTCTGTAACCCACAAGAAAGGGTTTTAGGTGATATTAGGCCAACTGCACAAGACAGCAATGGCTGAGTGGATCACCAAGGCAGAACAATCACACCTAAGCACACCAACAGGAACATGGGTTTCAGCCTTATACCTTTGCAGGGAACACAAGATTACACTTTTAGGGTCTGATAGATAGAAATTACCCCAACTGTGAAACCATCTGAAAATTGAACTTTTGTTTGTGCTGTGAATTCTTTAAAAAAAGGGTTTAAGAGAGTTAATCTATTTACAGACCTTCCAGAGTTTATACAGTCTAAGAGCTGAAATACAGAGAAGAGGCAACCAGTCTGGGGTTTACGTGAACAAGGTGAAGACAGAAGAAAAATATATTCACCAGTTTAAGATGCAGGCAATCATCTGGAATTCAGTCAGCAGCAGCAGTCTTTCTCTTCCCTGTTCTAACTCCAGCCCCTCAGACTGCCCATTGCAAGGCTTTAATGTCACAAGCGACCACAACTGTTTCTAAGCATGGGATGAGGCACACACATTTACCTCATGCTGTAATTCTGTTGGAGGAAGGGCCCTTTTCTACTGAAGCCTGTGCTCTAGAAAGAGGAAACAAGTCCCTGACTTGGGGGAAAGGCACAGCTTAAGGGAAATGCCAAATGCCTGAACTGGTCACTGTTCTTCTACAGCAACTTCAGCTGGGTAAACCTGCAAGAGCAGCACCAGAAAGCTGCTCATCCAAGTTACACACAATGATTCACAATAGGAGGGAACCACCTACATTCTGCACAAAGGTATTTAGCTACAGTTTAGGAAAAGCCCCATATTTGTAATGCTCCCCCCTAGACAAAAGAGAGCAACAGAGCTCCTAACATCTACTCAGTGTGTCCCCCCTGGAAGTAGGCATACCTGAGCTGAGTTTTTGTCAACATAGATGTGGATAACTCCTCCATGTTTGTTACATTCCTCAATCACATCATCTTTAATTTCCGTGTCCCAGCCAGCTTCTTCTTCACTGTACAGGGGAAGGAAAAACAGGACAGAGATATCAATCACACAAAATCCACCCCCAAAACCCATTAAACACACTCCTGCAACATTCTGATTTCTTTCTCACATGTTAAAGTCATTGAAAAATGCCAGACAACAAAAAATCACTTACGTTTGAGGATTAAACATGTTGGAAAGCTGGAAGCACTGTGTTGCAAGTGGTTGTACAGAAGCAGCTGCAGCCAGAACTGTTGTAATGGGAAAAAAAAATCTATTAGCATATCTAAGAACCTGCTACGCATGGGTCTAATTTATTCAGCACAATAGAAACAGCTCTGACTAAACAGAAATTGAAGGCAGGAAAGCTAAACTCAGAACCAGACACTACTGATGATAGATATATTTAAACTGGTCAATACAAAACCCAGCACACACTATGAATCACAGCTGAACCTGAAAAGTGAAAATATAATCGTGTACATTGATTTTGGCAGATTTTCCATTTGAACATTAAAAGGCATGCATCTTCATTTGCATCTAAAATGTCTGCCTGAGTTGTATGCCAGCAGCACCTTTAATGTTTTGCTCCTCATAGAAGTCCAGCAGCAGCTCAGGACAGCACCATCCCAGCTGACTGGACAGCAAACAACAGACAGCCTTGGGAAATTCTTAAAACCTGCTTTAAGCATGTTTAATTATGCTTCAGAAGTGTACCTGCACTTTCATCCCTTGAAAACGCAGATCGAAGGACACATTAACACCTGAAATTGCTCTTTCCCTATAACAGTGAAATTATTACATGTCATTTATTGCTGCTTATCATGCCAGTACATTACATTAAACACTGTCCCAGAGGCTGCCCTTCCACAGGCTTCAGGCTTCTGTCAATGGAGCTGCAATAACAGCTGCCTTCCCCATATACGGGTTGTGCAGTCAGATAAGGAGCAACTCAGAGACAATAAACCCAAACTTCTGATTCTCAAATAACCCCTCTAAGGCAGGGAGAACACTAAATACCCAACCACAAATACCAATCCACACATTTTCTGGGACTAGTACATGGCTGGGGAATGCTACCTACCAAGAATTTTCTTTAAAAAAAAATCAATCACAGCATGATTCCCCACAGACAACTAGACAACGAAGAGAACACAATTTCTCAGATATGGGCAAAGCCTATACCAGAAGAATTTCCCCCTAGAGACACCTGAAATAAAATGTACTAATTACAAGTCATAACAAATGCTAGTTTACCTTCATTCTGCTGGGACAGTCTCGTTTGTAAATCTAAAGAAAAATACAGAGAAGTTAATTAGTATGCTTGCTAGCATCACTGTATCATCACCTGCCAGCCAGGTTGTTCAGCTTGTATTTCTGTGGTTAAGAGTTTATTCCAGTATCACTGTTCCTCTCTAGTTGTGAGTAGTTCCACTAATTTCAGCTTCTCTACTAGAATGTTCTGTACTTGACAGATTCTGTGACATCAAAGCATTTTAAAGAGAAACAATACCTTTCTCTTTTAAAGAGAAACAATACAGACATGACTGTGTACCTTTAATTCAATGTATCCCTCCCAACTTGCTTTTGCTGTGATTGAGGTCTTTACAAGACATGTTTTACTCCATGAGAAAATAATTACAACAATTCTGACACACATTAGAGGTGCATGTCAACACCAACATCTTTACTACCAGGAAGCAGTTAAGCACACAGCTATCCAAACTTGACATTCTTAAAGCAGTTATCAAATTTCATTTCAGGTAAAATAAGGCAATATTTTGTCTGCTATGCTTTCATATAGATAGCATAATGATACAAGTAACTAACTGTGGTTTTTTTCAAATTCAAAACATTTTCCAGTGTTCAGAACATGTAATTTGCCTAGAAAACATTATTTACTTGTTTAACATACACTTGTCCCAAGGCAAAGGGATGGGAACAAACAAATGCAGACTTTGTAGCCATTTCCAAGTACATGACATCTTTGGACTAACAGAAAACTTCAGAATTCAAGAACTGTTAAGTAGAAGCCCCTTCCATCATGTTTCCATTTAACAGACACTAGGTGTGAGAAAACTGAAGCAAACAATCACCTTAATTCACTCATTTAGAGAGTAGCAAAGCGATAAGCACAAGTAAGCTTCCAAGCTTACCTGGAAATACCTGAAGGCACCAGGTATCAACATACTTTTCCCCTTTCTAATAAAACCTCCTCCACGACACTGAAGAACCAACAGAGATAAATGTTTTTCTCTGGATTTTCCTCATGTGCCTTTCCAAGCATTTTGCAAAGAACACGTACCAGGAACCATACTGAAAAGCAAGGGCTGGAAGGAGTAAGCTCTGAAAGCTGAGCTGTAAAAAGAGCTGGCCATATTTGGCATGTTTTCCATCCAGATCTGAACCCACAAAGTCCTCACCTCCATAGAATGAGAAATATCACAACAGCAAAGGCTGCCTTAGCCTGTATTCTCTGCAGAGACTGCATGGTCTTGACCAAATCGGTAACTAATTATTACCTAGTTAATTAATTCTCAGACACTTTTGAAAACAAAGGCATTTTAAAGAAATCAGCAAATATCTGAACCCTCAATTTAGATGAGGATAGACACTTTTCCTGCTGCAATTCCAATCCCTCATGTCCAGCAGAACTTTTCTATGTGGGACAGTCTAAGGCTCTACAGCCAAATGCTCCAGAATTCCTGCACCTAACACGGTAAACCTGCACATACCATCAATGCAAATTCTGTCCACAGCCAAGTAAGATCTGTTCTAAACACAGCAAAGTCAGCCACCCCAATCTTGTGTAGCCATAATATTTTATGAAAAATCCTTTCCTTAGGATTTTTCCTCCTGAGAAGCTGAGAGGCCTCAGGAACAAAATGTAAACAATGATTATCTGCTGCTGTGGAATGCAACAGGTGGATCTGGGACTGGTCTCATGTGGTTGTTTCTAATTAATGGCCAATCACAGTCCAGCTGTCTCGGACTGTTTCAGTCAGTCTGAGCCTTGTTATTCATTCCTCTTCTATTCTTAGCTGAGCATTCTGATGAAATCCTTTCTTCTATTCTTTTAGTATCGTTTTTATTATAATATATATAAAATAATGAATCCAGCCTGCTGAACATGGAGTCAACTTTCTCGTCTCTTCCCTCATCCTGGAACCCTTGTGATCACTGTTACAATCTTGTGCAACAGTTTCACACGTTAATTATTTACCACGTTTGAAACATAACCTGCTGCTCACCAGATCTTTTATCAACTAACTTGATTCTCTTGTTGCTTATGACTGAAGAATGGTCCTGTCCTCTCACTTCTAAAATCACTCAGAATTAAGAAATTAATTGTCACTCTGTACTCTCAATTCATGTTTCCCTACACATAGTTTTGAATAGTATGCAGAAACAAAAATTAATACATCTGACCAATTCAGATCAAAGTAACTTTTTCAGTATATTCTTATGTAACACCTCTAAGAGCAGCAAGTTTAGCACAATGGGAGTACATGTTTAGTGTACGGAGAAAGCAGAAATACAGACATATCTATCAAAGCATTTTGTGTCTTAAAATAAAAAGTTTATTTTGAAATCTAGATGGCTTTAAATAGGCCAAAGCCTGCCAAACATTGCCCAGTGTCTTGAGTCATTACTTAGAACAGAGACCAAACAGAGGTCCAGGATGATAATAGTATCTCTTTTGCAGCACATCATGTCAATTTTTTCCATAAAAAGATAGCTACTTCTACAAGTAAGGAATGCTTTGTCCCACAAAACATTAGAAGAATGTTCTATAGGCTATTTTAAATTTCCTGTGTTCAGAAAGAGAACAGGGAGTAGTACACAGTGACAACTGTTCAGCTTCAAATTCTTTTTCCTGCTGGATGGCCAAAGCCTCAGGTGTCCCCTAGAACTAATTCTTTACCCTCTCTACTTTAGTTTGATTGACTCCCTCTTGAAGATGGATTATCAGAAGTGTTTGTAGATGTATATATTACACCTCAGAGGCTCAGGCCTACTTGCCTCTAGGAACACAGCTAATACTTCAACGATGTATCATGCTGCCAGGTCATGTTCTGGCACTGAAACTGAAGCATTTATGTATTTTCCTCCTCCCTGGCCATTCTTCCAAGGCTAAGCTTCCAGACTATGAGAGTGGAATTTGATTTAACCCTGAAGAGGTGAACAATATACAACACCCCAAGAATTTATTGTTGACAGCACCTATGCATTTATTCACCTCATTTCTACTGCTGACCATTTTCATTCATGTAAATATTACACAAGACCAGCCCAACATCTGAACTTTGGCTTTAACAATAGCCTCCAACTTTCCCAGATTTCACCCGTAAAAAATCCTTCTTTCTCTGAGCCAGCTACCTGACACACCTTGTACTTCCTATATTATTCACTTCTCCAAATGACAGAAGTCTAAAGATCAGCAAGAAGCTGCTTACCTTCCTCAAATTCTAAACTTTATGACCCGTATCCCCACTACAAGCTGAGGCAACTAAATACATAGAAACATCTTGGCAGTAGTTTTTCATTCAACTGAGTGCCACCTCCTTTTTAAAATTTTTTTCTTCAAGAGCTGATAAAACTTCATCTATTGCTTTCATGACTTTAACAATGTCTAACTCAATCTGACTGTTAGCAGACAATTATCTTTATCTGTTTCCTAAACTAAAAAACTTTTTTCATTGTCATTTTTCCTATTCTGCATAGGCTGTGTGGTCATTCCTTATTTCTTTTGTGGTAGCTGATCACCCAGGTTTCGTGTGGAGCCCACACTAACAGAACTTTTTCTTCTTTCTGTAGAATGCAGATCCAACACAGCATTAGCAATGTGAAACAGAAGGAACTTTTCACATCCTGCCTGTTCAAACACCCAAGTTGCTCAGACCAGATGACTTGCTTAACTGCCTTGTTTCTTCAACCATCACTTAGACCTGTTTGTGTATCCTTCCATTTAAATGTGAGCAACTCAATGATCCCTCAAGTCAATGGTCATTTCTATTCTCATCCATAACATCTTCATTACTTACCAAATTGAGTTTAAAATAGCATCCCCTCTTCATGAGTCAGTGAGTGTTTGATGAAGAAATTTGTCGGATATCACATCCAGGAATATCTGGGCCCCACCATTATTACTAGCAATTCTTCTCCAATCTGTATCGGGGAAGTTAAAGTCTCCCACAATGACATAATTCCTGGTAGTAATTTTCTCTAACAAGAGTAAAGAGATCTTTAATCCATAACCAAATCTCACTTTGGGGATAGCTCATGACTCTACGGCAGCAAAAAGCTATATTTTTTTCCAAAGTTACTTAAGTTGCACATGTCTGCATTATTCCTTTTGTACAATACAAGTGCAATGAACACCTTTATTTCCACAGTCGCTAAACATGCATCTTCTTCTAACACCTGTATTCAGCCTCATCATTTATTTTCCGCAGCCATGTCTTCTCATGCTGATTCCATACTACCTGAACCATTCAGCTGTGTCAGACATTTTTGGCCATGTTCTTGATTTAGTGAGCTTGGATTTTTTTGACCTTGTTTGTTTCAAATGCAGGGGGAGGAAAAGGACTGGTGTTTTTTTAAAACACTATTCTCATTTCTAATTGCTGACGTGTTTTTACATGAGACTGCCACACCACTTTATAACCTGTATGAATGGTGATCTAACTTCAGCGGTGGTTACCTTTCCTTCTCTTTCTGGACTAGTCACACTGTTTCCTCACTACTCTATGTTTTTCATCCTTGTCAAAGAGGCAACTGACATTTTTCTGTCACTGGGCAGTTCCTTCTCCTTCCAAGGGCACATCTCTAGAACAACTCTATTATATTCTTTTAGCAACTGTCTACAGTTTCATATGTATGCTCTTCTTAAGACTGACCTGACCTTCAGTAACATGATTCAGACCTATCTTATTAAGTCTGAATCATTTCCATCACAAGCTCTGCTGGAAGGCAAACAACAATGCTACCTTTTCTTTGCTACTTTCCTGACACGTCCCACACATTCCAGCATCTGGTTATTTGTGACATTCAGGTGCTTCCTAGTGTTATGGCAGTTTCATATCCCTTGTTCATAGTATTAATCAAAAGTAGCAAAAAAACCCAAAAACCAAAAAAACCCCACAAAAACCAAAAACATTTAGGGAGGTTACTCCCTGGTCTAGGTCTGAAGACCCCATGAATAGTTTTTTTTTTTCAGACCAGCTATGAACTAAGCAGCAGCAATCACATCCCTCAGCCTCATTCCAGCACACCCACCTGCAGAACACACACACAACTATAGCCAAATCCAAGCAACATTCCCTGACATAAAAATGTCTTTCCTCACGAGGACATACGCTGTAAAAATGCTGCTGCCATCTTTATGATGTGTCCTCCATAAAGTCCTAATAACCTTCCTGCCCCTCATACAACTCTGGTTTTTCTACAGAGGTCAATCCCCTTCTAATTCTGAGCCTGCCATTTTTAACAGTCAACACGTATACTGCAGTAGAACATACAAATCCCCACTAGCACAGAGAAGAGTGAAGAGAGGAAGGTTTGGGTTGAAAATCAGCAAATTTGGAAAAATATGCAAAGTGAATCACACCCATCCAAATTATGATATACTGTCATTAGTTATTCCCTTATGATTTTGCAGTGTTTTACAGTTTGTAAAACATGCTGCAATACCTCATTTTAGAAGACCAAAATGCATTTTCATTTTAAAAGACCAAAAAACATAGTTAAGTGCCTCCTGTCTCAAATTTATAAAGTAATCTTTTTAAAAACATATATAGGTCATCATTTCTTACCTGTAACAGCTCCGAAGGCCAAAGATCCGCTCATTTGCAGAGCCTGCTGTGCAGCTGGAGGAATCTGCAAACCAGTACCTGGAACAGAACACAGAGACACCGTGGAGCAAGCCCTTTCATTCAGCTGGGGATGCAGTAACAGAAGCATCAGAAATATTCCTGTTGTCAAAAGATAAATACCATGCATTTAAATGTTTCATTCATTTATCTGAACAGTTCTGTGGAGTGTTTTAATTCAAATTCTGCAAACTTCTTCACACATTTGTTATCCAACATTGCACATACCTTCTGCAAGTCTTGCCATCAACTGAAGGCGACCAGTTGTTCCCAAATCAATTCCAGTCCGTTCCAACTCATCACTGTCCAAAAATGAGCTAGCACTGGAAGCATCAGTACGCTCAGTTACATGTCCAACTTTCATTGGCCTCCCAGCCAGCTCAAATCCATTGAGTTGTTCCAGGGCCTTTTTGGCACACTCAGAGTCTGAGAACTGTGGTTTGGAAAAATACAAATTCAGTAATACTTGCCTACAGGGGCAACACTCCTATTATATGTAATATCCACACATGCATATTTTGGTATTTACTTTCTCATCATTAGGTACTATATATTTAAATATATTGTTGAAGTTATAGCATCTAGATACTGCAACCAACAGAAGTCATGGCTGTGGCTCTCTTTCAAGAGTGACACTCAATTCCTTTGCAACCTTACAACTGCCATGGTATTTACAGGTTATTCCTAACAGATATTCTGCTTTATGCTGAAAAACAACGAAATAAACACACAACCATTTCATCAGTGTTAAAACCGTAAAGTATTAACTATATAATAAGTTTGGTTTCATTTGTGTCCATGTGCCAGAGGTCCCAACTGAGACTTTTTTCCTCATGACAAATTGCCAGGTCAGTTAAGAAACTCAAGTTCACAAAACTGTGTACCTGAGGGTAAAGAGGAAAGATGTTTTTAACTTGAAGTTGCAGCCCCTATTATTTCCCATAAAAAGCTCACATTAAATTATTTTCAGCTATAAAAAACACCAGTCTTTACTAGTGTCTTTGCCTGCAGAAGACAGCATTTGCTTTTGCAGGCACTGACTACACAGGAAACTATTCCCATCTAAACATATTCACTGCTCATTCTCAATACCCAGACAACCATCAGAAACAAAGAAAAAAGCCAGTGCTGCATCCTGCAAGATGGCACTTCTGAAATGAGATATATAGTTATGGAGTAGCAATTTAGTACCTCCTAAACATATGTAACAAATTTAGATTATGCTTACTTTATTATGTTTAGATTGCTACCATATAACCACACAGATATACACAGGAAGGTTCACATATAGAGATATACTCCTACGTGGGAAGGTTACACTCAGAAATCATCTTAGAAACCTAGTCATTCTAGTCATACCGTAATGAATCCATATCCTTTTGAGCGTCCAGTTTCACTGTCCATCATGAGCTGAATACTTTCAATCTAGATATAAGAACAAAGCTATTTATTAACAGACATTTTGGAACAAACTCCAAGATACCAGAAGACAACAGGAAAACAGCCCAGAAAAAATCCAAAACACATACATGAATGCGAAACTATTACTTCCTAAAAATTAGTTTCTCATTCCTTCCTCATTTCAAAATTAGTATACAGACAGCTAAATAGGTACTTTGATAGTAAGAGAAGCAAGTAAACATAAGGGTTTTCAGCTCATATACAGGTAGAGGTTTGATGCAGAATTCTAGTAGAATAAGAAGCTTGCAGACATGATCAGATTGTAACTCAAACACACTGATCATGGCACTTCATCTGCTGAGAAACTCTGTTTTACAAACTAAGAAAAGCAGTATGCCTGACTGATAAAGATCTTTAAGAAAAGGCTGTATATTTTACTAACTACTGATACATGGGAACTCCTAGAAGTTTACAGTTACTGAATTTAAAACACATCGCTGAGTTACCCATTAGCCATTAAGTAGCATTGGGAAGAACTGGAGTATACAGAAGAAGCAAAGATTTTCACAAGTCTCCATAAAAGCCTCCTAAACTACCTTAATCCTACTGCCAGACCTTGATGGAAGAAAAAACCCCCAAACCACCAGAAGAGCAGCAATATACTTTAAAATTTAATCAATTGTAGCAATTTCCTAGGGTTTTGTGCTAGAGATTTAAAGGGCTAGGCATACTGAGTCTGAGTAAGGCATGTGAAAAGCATATACTGTAGCAGTGAGATGCCATAGTTGGTCTCAGGTGGCCCTGTCCTTTCCCAGGTGTCAATCACTTTCCTTCTCCCCACCCCTGACCTCTGCTGGTCAACCCTGGCATTCCAGAGGAGCATCGAGTGATTGGCAGAGTTCAAAGGATGCCCTGCATCCCTGGGGGTCACTGGCCCACCCAGTTGTCTCTTGCACCTGAGACCTGCCCACCCTGTACCTGATTGGTGGGATCCCTGCCCCTCCCCCTCTCCTGAGCCTTATTAGAAGCGCTAGCAGCCATGCAGTCAGACTCTGTTAGTAGCTGTGACCTGATTCAGAAGCCTGCCATCGGAAGAAACTCTGAATGGAACTCTAGCAGAATCCACTCCTTCCCTTCACCATTTCGCCTTAAAGCATCTGCACAGAGGTAAAACCGGAGCTGTGCCTGTCTGGGCATGTCCCTAGGGCAAGCTGCAGCTTCCAACAGCGAAAGGTATCTCTGAGGTGAACTCACCGCAGTTGCTGCCTTCAAGTCAAGCAGCTAAGGCCAGACAAGCCCAGGCAAGCCTCATCTGGACATATATTGGAAATTAATTTCCATAATATACCATATGTATATGAGGCAGAGTTTATACCCAAACACAGTAGGCAAAAACCTCAAACATTAACAGACTTCTTTTTACCCATTAAGAACTATACTGAATATCTAACTTTTCCCCTGTGTAAATGATTTATACACCAGTACCATAGCACAGTAGGGCTAACGTATTGTATCACTACAGGAAACTTCAAGTTTTATCTGCACATTTCCATCATTCCCTTCACATAAACTTACTACCATGCTGCATCCTGTTGCTAAATGTCCAGGAGTGAGAATGGGCCCACCTCAGAGTGTATAGGACACACAGCTAGTTTATGGTCTTAACATCAGCTAAAGCTGCAGCAAAAAGTCATCCAAAACAGATGACAGGTCAGAGACCTCAGGCCCAGTTCTGATTTTTGTGCTTTAACCCGTGAAATGGGGCTCCCATTCACAATCCTGAAAGGGAAAGATACAAGTTGCCAGAGCAGAATACAACATAGATAATTTGTCTGGTTTCAAGGGTTTTTTCCCCCTGCTCCTTAATTTCAGGTATTCATTGAATCCTGAACTTTTTAAGACCTGCTATTCAAATTCACTGGATACCATCACAAATCTCAGTTCTCATCTGCTCTCCGACACTACCCACATACCTAAGGCCTGTGGATGCATGGGCACAACAGTGCAAGAAAGCTTCAAGTGTTTTGTGAGTATGAAGCTGAATTATTTCCAGAAGCTGCTAGGGTTCTACAACTAAGCTAGGTTTTTCAAATAAACTACTCTAACACAACATGCCAAAATTAAGCTTACCCTGCCAAATGGCTCGAAGATTCCTCGAAGCATATCTTCAGTTATATTGAAGTGTAATGATCCCACATAGAGCCTCATAGGACCAGCACTGCCCTTCTGCAGATTATTTGCCATTGCTGCTGCTCTGTTTTTCTCTGCCTAAAGGAGAAAATAAAAATTCCTCTTCAATAACAAATCAAAAAACCCCTACCATAAGAAGTAAATACCTACCAGACCTAGACTAGAAGATTCACCAAACATACAGAAGCTGTTGCATGATCTGCAGTCTATTCATCAGACTTGAACATAAGAGCTACAAAACCCAAGACCATGACCAAGTACAGAGATGAGAGACTCCAAAAGCGTTCAAATTGAACAACTTAGTGCAAAATTCTGACTTCTACCTAGGAAATTATCTGGAAAGCATACACGGTATAGCCTTCACTTCTGTAACACTGTTAACAATTTATTTCTTGTTACTTAAGATCTGCATTTTCCTAATACCTTTACACAACTTTCAATCACTTTAATTTGCCTTTTATCTATGGGAAACAAAAGTCCATTATCACTAGCTTCAATAATTATCCTTGTTAAGGTTTTTCCAAACATTCAATGGTAGCCAAATTTTCAAACATGAAGTTTCTCATCAAAATACAAGAAGCATAACTCTACATGAACAAAAATGAGGTTTACAATTCCTTACCTGTGATGCCTGTACTATGATAGGTACACCAAGAACTCTCTGTCCAGTCAGTCCTATTGCCAGGGGCACTGAACTAACATCAACAAATTCAACATAAGCAATCCCCTTTGAACGTCTGGAATTTCTATCTGAAATCATTCGCACATCACGAACCTGAAAGGCAAAAACAGAGATGAAAATACTTTCAGAGAAGAGGAAAAAACCTAATGCTGCCTATTTCTCAGACACATATTAATACTGAGAATTTTTTATTTGCCAAGCCAACAGCTTTAATTCTGTAGCAGCATACACCTTTTGTAACACACGTATCCCAGAGGCAAACTAGCACTAAAGCTGTTTTGTTTTGTATGTGACAGAACTTGCAACACACTAATGCTTTACACCAGAACCTTACAGGTGATAGAATAAATGAAGTTTTTCCAACTTAGAAGTTACATGAATTTTCAAATGACACTATAACTGACAGACCTATCTGAAAAAAGAAGTTGAGTCAGAATTGCATCAACATATTTTGCCTCACATCACATGAACAAGCAACTACTGAGAAACTACATTTTCATGTTCAAAGCTTTTAATAATTAGTTCATCATTAATCCCTCTTTGCACAGGTCCAGAAAACCACATGATTACAATTCTGAAAAAATACCGAATCTGTACTAAGTTGTACTAGGACAGCTTGCAGCAAAATTCAAAATGGTTTTAACTTCCTTTATTACCTTCCCTACTGTAGAGAAAAATTCTTCCAGGTCTCTTGGTCGAATTCTTGCAGCCAACTGCATGCAGAACACTGTTCGAGCATCCCTCTCTTCAGGAGTAAGATTATCAATAGGTTCTCTGGAAAGAGTAAAGTTCAGCTAAAAAATCAACTGAATTAAGATAACTCATCTCTGGACCACACATGATACACTAAACAATCAGTACTTCACAGTCTGATAGGAAAAAATGCCTGCTGTATTAAAAAAAAAGGCAGAGTAAAGAACTGAAGGGAATACCAAATATTAACATGGTAAGTTATAACATGACTGAATATCCTATTTCACCTGTAAGCATCAAATGTGACTAGAAAATTCTATTTTATGTGCAAAAGCCTAAACTGAGGTACCATTTTGCTACTGTCCAGAACTGGTACCAGGTAACACTATGGAGCTTACATGCCCTTTTCATCAAAAAGATGGAAGGACCAAAACACAAAAGCAAACAGGACAAACTAGCACAGACCAGCTATCCAAATTCTCAGAAGAGTAGTGTGGGCTAGGCTTTACCAACTCGCATCTTGCATTTACCCAGTCACTTTGGAGTCACTACAGCCACCACATAAAACAAGACTGACATCCATGCAAATAGAACTCGCAGTTCTCATTCCGTAATTTCAGCTTGTTAACCCATAAAGAAGTATGAACAGTGAATTACTTTGATCCTTGACACATTAAGAACTACAATAATTTTATTTATTAGCTGAAATTAGATGCATCACTGTTAACATATTAAAGGTTCAAATCTAAACAAATCTGACTTGTACTCAAGTACAAGTTACATGAGAAGTAGCATGGTATATCCTGGATTGAGCTTCCGTCCATGTAGTATGTATTTTTATTAAATTAACCACATAGATATTAATCACTTAAAAAACACAATAAAAATTTAAACAGTTATCTCAGTAAGAATTTGCCAGTCATTGAAAAACAAAATGAGATTGGTGAAATTTGACTGCATTAATGTAAGAGAATAATCTCATTAGCAGCTATCTCAATCCTATTCCCTTAAATGAGAAGACTAAGAATGGATAAGCAGTTCCTGGACTGCAGAGGCATATAGCCTCTCAACAAATAACACTAATATATACTGGACAGCAAAAAGCAGCATTTGTACTTTTCCATTCCATACTCTAGATTATTAAGTACAATTCAGCAGAAAAGCTAATTTAAATCACAATTAATGGGGAAGAGATTGAAAATACAGAAAGACAAAAAACAAATCAAGACTTGTTTTGCAAACTGACATTATTTACAACCTTTTATGACATGGGGAGAAAGCAACATACTATCAATGCTCTTTTCTCACTGGCTTTCTGAATGAATTCCAGCATCACTTCTACATGTAAGCTGGAGAGCAAGTAGTCATACATTATTTCACCACCATTTTTCCAACTCCAACTGGACAAAAACAAACAAACCCAAACACACGTAAAAAGTCATACCTAACAGGGCTTTTGTCTTTTCTGAAAGGACTTTTGCTTCTGGAGCGACGTCTGCTAAAAAGAAAGATCAACAAGATTACAAGAAAACCTCCCAATATACCACTCCTGGTTCTAAACAAAACCTATTAATGATGCTATGAAAAACAGAAAAGTCAAAAACCTTAATTTGATGCTGTGAGGCAGACCAATCTTCCCTCTGATGGCACTGTTGAATTTTGGACCAGAACTATGGCAGAAGAAAAGACAAGACACCTGAGTACTTGAATTCAAAATTTCCTGTTTATACTCACATTACACCTCAAGCGCTCACCCACCCTTGCCTCTGAACTTGTCAGCATTTCCATTAGCAGCACCCACAGCATGCATCAGATAATCAGTTGGTTACCAATACATGCAGCACTTCAGACCATAAGGTACAGAATATGACCCCCTCCCACTTTCACCTACACCACAAAATCCCAGAATATGCAGGACTCTTCATGAGACAGTCAGTCATGGCACATTTGTAGATGCAAACTATTCTGAGCTACAGTTACCGTTATAACCATTTTCACAGTTTTTTTTTTTTGCGTCCACACGCAAGTTTTACGTACTGACGACTGCAAAGCATAACATTCATGGCATGGAACTCAGCTTCAGAGCTGTATGCCAAGTGGTATTGGCAGGATTACTTGCTCAAGTGTAATATTTAAAAATCAAAAATTCCAAGAAATTTAAGGTACAAGAGCAAACCAAAGTGGCTCCATGCAGACACCTGCAAGGGACACATTCACTAATGGTGCCTCGCTCTAACCACTGAAGTGCTGTAAATATGTAAATGAAGCTTCCTTGAAATTCCTATTGGCCATCAAACCACAGTAGCCGTGAACCCAGCAGTCAGCTGTATACAGACACATAACCACAAAAGGAATCCAATCTCTTGACTGAATCTAATTTAATTCTCCAGGCATCACAGAGTCACTTAGAACAAACTGTAATCTGCCCTTTGCTTCCATATTAAGGACAGTCCTCTTGCTAGTTAATGGGGCACCCAGGAACAGACTGTGACATGAGCAGTAAGATTCATCCTATCATGCTCTCCCTGAATTTGATCTCCTGGTAGAGAGTTGTTCAAAAGGCAAATAACAACACCTGTTAACATTCTTCCTGCATCTCCACCAAGCGCAGAGGCACTCTGCACAGACTGAACACTGTGCACTGGGCTTTGGCTTTCCATCTGTACCCAATTGATTCTTTCTGCTGTTGCTACAAATTGATGTAAAACACCCTGAAAGACACGGCAGGCTGAAGACATTAAGTAGTCACTAAATCCATTTGGCCAAGCAATTTGTCTGAAAACCATCTTCTTGCTCCTCAGTGGAGCAGTAATACTTATAGTAAAACTCAGCATCCACCACAAGGAGGAGGATGCCCATTTTTTAAGCATGTCATGACACAGGTGGAAGTAGTAGGCCAAGATCCAAAACCATGCTGGCCAGGTTAAAGCAAGGGAAATATGGCCCTGTACAACACTGAAAAAAAAATAAAGAAAAAAAAGACCATTTAGAAACTACTTATGAAGAGAAGATAACTACTTACTGAGAGAAAACAAGACATAAAACACAGGCACATTTTGAGATGAGATCACAATTGATCAAAACCAGACTTTTTTTTTGCCTAGGAGAAAATACTCCCTTTCCTGCTCAAGTCCAGACAAATTATTGCTGAGCGTGTCCATTCAGGTTCTTCAGTACCTATGGAACAACTGCCAAAAGCTGCATCTAGAAATACTAGTACTAATTTCAGAGACTACCTTCTTATCAGACATAGAACTACCTTGCACTTTCACATCAGATGTAAAACATGGTGCTCTCCATTTTAACTCAAATGCAGCCAGACAAACCAATTACAGTGACTCCAGAACACTAACATGCAGACCACCTAAACAATAATAAATACTTAAGACCATGAGTTTTCAAGGAAAAGGTAAAAGAAATATTGTAAGTATTCATCTAAATCTAATGAATAACAAAACCAAAACACAAACAACGGAGAAGTAACAGTTTTCAAATGCATGCACAAAGTGGGGGTGGAGGAAAGAGGAAAAAAGGGCAGGGAAAACCCACAACCCACCACAACTCCAAAATTCCCCATTTTCTTTCTTCACTAGTACTATCTTATTTACAGAACTCCATGAGACCAACATTAAGAAACCCCAGACCACTGAACAGACCAGAAAACTGCCTAGGGCAAGGTGAGAGCCCAAATTACCTTCTCAAAATCAACAGTATACCCTTTTCAACAGTATTCTCCCTGTGTTTTTCTAAGGAGACTTGCTTGTAAAGCTGTAGATCTCAAGTAAAGTTTCTTCATTGCTTCTACTGTCTCTACAATTGTTGCCCAATTCCTGCTAACCTGTACGGAAACACCATGTCACAAGCCATTAATTGCTACGTCTAGGAGTCACCTTCTTTGTAAGCCAAAGTCTCATGTGCAGCCAAAGCACACACTTGCACAAAACCTAAGAGATGCCACAGGGCCCAATATGGTCAGGTAAGAAGACAGCCAGTAAATTATCAGCTTTTACCTACTCATTTATATTCAAGATTCCAACAAAAAAAGTCGGACATTTTGTCGGACAAAATGTCTGCAAACTTTGGCTAACAAAGTCCAGGAGAATCACAAGGAACTTTCAGCCATCATTGTAATAAACCTGTTTTCCTAACAGCTTTGTCTAGATGTGCGATTTGAGACTAGAAACAGAATGGTCTAAGTGACTTCTACTTTATGTTAGCAGTAGCTGGGATTTGCCCAGCAGATGTCTACGCAAGACTACTCAGCCAAGTTCTTTCTCCTAAGAGACCTAATGATACAGCTATGCAATACTTAAGGGATAACATACATGAAAATAACGCGAGAAAAAAAACCCTGTGAACACTAAGCAGTGCAAGACAGTCCCCTAATTTTTACCTAATTTAAAATTAAAGCATTTAACCACATTTCAAGCCTTAAGTGAGAAACTTGGAAGTTTTCAGGTTTCCTGTAGCACTCTCCTCTCCTTTTCCTTCAGAATTACCTATGGTAAACTTTTTTCTCACTACTGTTGAGATGCCTCCCAATTGCTCCCAGCAGCAAAACCATCTCAGTTTACAGAAAATCAGCTTGAAAATGACCCTTTATAAAGCTCATGAGAAAGATCACAAGGAGGAGGGAAGAGTAAAAAATAAGATAAAATAGAAGCCATTAAGCAATTTGATCTAGATACTGCAGTCAGCTACAACCCTGTCAGCAATAATTCCAACCCAGAACTACCAGAACAGCCCCATAAGGAGAGATTCCAGAAATAAATTCTCCTGCCAGAAAGAGTACTCTAGCAGTCACTTTTGAAACACTGAACGTATGCCACTGATACAGAGACAACAACTACAAATGAAAGCTCAGTACTGGTCCAAAGATGGCTGGTGATGCAGGAGGCTTTATCACCAAAGCTTCCATCTCCCTGAAATTCAGCATCTGTTATACAGATTTAAAGGTGGGTCCCTGCATTTTAAGAGCCTTGAACAGGAACTCTTCACAATCCCTTCTTTCACACATTTAGAGGCAAAACTAGAATTCTGGATAGAATGTTTATCATTTTAACAGGAGACCATTCATCATCTACAACTGAATGACAGCAACCACTTGCTGACTGCCATCAGTCAACACCAAAACTTCTGGGACACATGTGCTTGCCCTATACCAGTTTTTCCACAAAAGCATCTAAACACACTAGAATTCTACTTGGTTAAGTGAAAGCAATGATTTGGCAACTGAAGCAGTGAACAAACTATCAAATGAATAGCACAACTATGTACCCTCAGAGCATACTGCATTATCCCTGCTTCTTGTTCACTTTATGTCAACACCAGAGCAATCACCCAGAACAGCTATGGGAGAGTGTCAGGATAGCAGAAAAGACCCTTTGCAACTACTTACCTTTCTGGCATAACATATCTCAGTGCATTAAAACAGGCATGGGTTATTGTAGTAACATCAATACTTTCAACCTCTACTTGCAGAAATTATTTTGGAAGACCAGAACACTTGAACTCCCAAATTTCTCCAGGTGAAAAACCTTCTCACCCAGTAACCACAAGACAAACAAAGAATAAAACCCTCCAGCACAGCTGGAAGAATGCATCAACTCCCAACTACAAGATGAAACAAAGGACCATCCTCTCCACACAACACTGCACTGGAGGGAAGGATCCCAGCAGGCTGCATATACAGCAGGCTCAAGTTTTTGATCAAGGTCCTCTGTACCTTGAGCCACAACAGTGGCACTGGCATAACCCAACCAGCTACTGTAATCTTGCACCTGCAATAGAGTTGTAGGAAAACAACTCTGCGCTGTTGAAATCTTTACAGCTCAAGTCCAGAGCAGTGTACAGAGGCATTGATCCTCAAGACAAAGGAAAAGCAGGGCTGATATATTATGATCCCCACACACACAGGACTGATGATGCACAGGATGCCACTGCACCTTCGAGGACCCAGGAACTGCAACAGGTTTTCATGACAAAAATGCCAACATCCAGATGACTTAGCAGAGAGTGAGACCCTGAGACCTCAGGAAGTTTTTGTAGTCCAAGAGTACGAAAAGCCCAAAGAAAAACATTCATGTTCATAAAATTGCACAAGCCTACAATTTATCAGAAGGTAAACACTGTCCGCTCAAACATCTTGAGAGATTTCTCTATCATGGATGGCATTATATGTCATGATTAAAAAAACACGCCCTTTTCAAATGCCTTCTTTTAACATGATCGTGCATTCCAGGATTTGACAACAATTGAGATGAGACCTGGACAACAGCAGAGACAAACAGCAGCCTCAGGTAATCAATGACAGTCAAGCACACAGCCCAGTTCTCACTGAGTTTCTGCAGAAAGAGGCGATGGGAAGCACAGGGGAGAGCCACAGTACAAACCATCTAAAACAATACTGATGAAAAAAACATCTTTTGAGAATTGAATTACATATGCCTGGAACCACCTACTGCTGAAGTTCTATCAAGCTAAATATCTGAGAGGAATGAAAGAATTCTCGTCAGCCTCTAAACAAGTCTGAGAAAAAAGAAGGGCAAATTTGCAACACATGGGCATTACTAAGACAAGATGCTCCCAGTTTGGATGCATAAACATGGAATATGTTTGTGTGAATATCCTTTTATGGAGGTAATGTTCAAGAACAGCAAGACAGCAAAAATCTTTAGCAATACAAAAAAAAAAAGTGTACGAGCCTGTAATGAAATTAACAGACTACTATTAATTTTTTGGCAGTTAAGCCATCAAGTTCATATACTTTAAATAGCTAGGACATGGAGAGAATTTGGTTGTTACATTGATTTTGTGATAAACTTAAGTTTTCCACTCAGCGGTACACATTCATTTGCTTTCCCATCTCTGTCTTGGCTAAGAATGAAAACTAGAAGAGGAATATTACTATCCTCTTTTTCACTCTGTATTTACTAACATTCTTCAAACTTCACCTCTCACTTTCTTTTCAATTATAATTATTGACCACTTTAGAAAGCAGAGAGTGAAACTCTAACCTTCCACATTATAACAATGAAGCAGCACACATGCAACTCTGAACAAATAACCTACTAGGGACTTCTATAGCGGCCTCTGAATCTGCGATCTCTGCTCCTAGACCGGCTGCGTCTGCGCTCTTTGCTTCTGCTCCGTTTCCTTTCCCGGCTTCTGCTCTTTTTCCGTTCCCGATCTCGGCTCCGTTTGCGTTCCTTACTTCTGCTCCTCTTTCTGTCATGGCTTCGACTTCGGCTCTTGCTCTTTTTTCTCCTGACAAAGAAAAGCGCAACTTCAATTACACACACAGTTCAGTGTTAGAGACCACACTTTCCACAGTTCCTCTGATGTTACAGACACCGATAGGAAAACTTTGTACCTGTTGGTATTTGTACTTTTTATTGTTAAATGGGTGGCTAAGCATGTCAGCAATCTCCTTTCATGAGCCACGTGAAGTCTGCAACAGCACATTTCTCTTTTAAATTTTTTAATTGCTAGAGAATGCTTTAGGAGTAAAAGGACTAAAAACCTACTTCCTATGTTAGACCTAGTACACAGCAGTTGCAGTACTTCATCGGGTGTTCAAACATACTTCATGATTTCAAGAATAAACTATATAACAAAGAAAAACAAAATGCAACAAAAATAGAAAGAAAGAGGCAAGTCTGGGGGTAAGGAAGGCAGTTTCCTCTTAATACTCCCTGCCAATTGTCTTTAACATGCTGCTTAAGAGTTTTGCTTCCTACTTGCTACTCCCACTCATAAACCACTCGCTTTTTAAAGTCTATGGCTGTTAGAAGTTTGGGGCAAACTGCAGATTTTTGTAACTTTACCAATTTACTTAGAAAATTAAATCTTCTAAAACCTGTACGTCAATTATACCTCATATTTGAAAAATATGTGCAGTAAGCAACTGTTTCATTATTGCATTTGGATTGTTCACAAATTTTTTCCTCCATCTCAGCCTCAGACCACCAAAGCTTAATTTCTAAAATGTATCTATGTATACATAAGACATGTTAAACAGATGCTCAAGCCATTACTAAAGACAGCAAAATAATCAACTTTGCTGCTAAACTTTCGAAGTTTGAGACATCCTTAGTCACTGAATTTTTCCCTTTCCTCCTTCTGGGCCTTCTGATTGCAGATACTATCTTTTCCCAACATGGTCACTCATACTCTCAAAAATTGTTTTAAAAGGGCACGTAGATTACAAAAAGTTCATCCCTGTGGCTTTCTATGGCCATGTATAAACTAAGACTTCAATTTAGTTTCAATTTCTGAAGTAAAAACATCTCTCACATGCCACATCTAACTGAACCTAATTATTAATAGCTTTTGCTCTCCAATCTCCACCTAGGAAGGCCCATTCAAAGTATCTTAGTATTTATCTCTGAAGGTAAACACTTTGTAGTTACGTCTTAAACACTATTTCTATTTTTTCTTATCTGCCAAAGTCTATAAGCTTCTTTAATATTTTTGTATGGACAGAGAAGCTGCTGCACCAAAAGCCAATACTCAGAAGCTTCACAATTTCTAACACTTCTCTATTTCTGCATGGTGTCATGAGAATCACTTAACCACACTTCCTGCTGTAATGCAGTTTGTGATGGTTAGGCACACACTGTCCCTCTCCTCTACGATCCATCATTTACCAACATTTCCCCAAGATAAAATCCTAAAACACTCACTATTAAAACAGCTCTGAAAAATGCTTTCTGAAGCTCACTATACTGACCAGTACCAGTAACTAGTAACTGCAGCCACTCTTCTCCAATGACAGCAGCTATTCCCTAATCCAACAGAGGGAACCTGTTTTGCAAGCAAGGACTCCCAGCAGTCCAGATCCATGCTCTGCCTTCAAATCACAATTGAGCTGGAGCTGGACCTACAGTACAGACATCTAGTAAAAATGCAGATCCTTAATTCTTCCAATTAATAAAATGGTCATTTAAGTGTGATTTGACAATTACTGAAAGTTGCACGTTATTATTTATTTTTAAGTTGCTGATGTTTGCTGTGGATTTTCCTGACAGTTTGAATCTTATGTCAGTATTTGCCCAATTGAAGTAGATAAAAAATACCATTTGGACACAATTTGATTGCTTTAAAGCAAAGCAAGAAGTCTTGCAAACCCTACATACACCTCTGTCTTCAGCAACAAAGTACACTGTCACGCATCACAAACAAAATAGTTATCTAAAGACTATGGAGAACAAGAACTATATCAAAATTAACTTCTAGGGCTTAAAAATACTGACAGCAGCTGCTTTTGATAGGGTGTTAGAGGTCTCAGTAGTTAGCATGAAAATTATTTTCACTGTATTATTTAGAACACAAGTAAAAGCATTGATCTGTATGATTTCAGAAGGCAGCAACAGCATACATGCTGACTTCAGCACATTTCTGTAATACACAGCTAACTTTTTACTGTTTTGTCAACTATCAACTTTGTAATTTTTCTCTTTACATTAATCACCTCTTCACCAAATGATGCTTGTAAGGTAAGGAATTTATTTTACAGACTACACACCTTTTGGGTATCAGCAGGTGTTCGCACCCTGGAATTATGCTTGTTGAGCAAGGTGGGTTTGTACTCTTGTTTTTTAGAAAACTTGTATTATAAATTTAGATGTCTTCAAAGGCCAGGGATGCGGAGAACAGAGCAAGGCAATTCAACACCCTAAACCTTTTCAAGAAAGCACTGGTGTCTTTAACTGCTTTCCACTGCTCCAAAACACAATTCTACAACAAATAATTTTTAAAATGCAAAATCCATTGCATAGTTAAAGTAACTAAAGTAATTTAAATGTGCTGAACATACTAAGTCTGTATTTTTATCTGATACTACGTGAATGCTTCCGCAATTTTGATTACATCAGTTGTAAAGGGTATTAACTACATTTGTAAACAAAATAAAGTTTCCAAATTGCTGCAACTGCAAATTCCAAGGTTTTTCAAATTATTTCCCTAAACACCACTGACATGGATTCACAAGTCCACAAAAACCAGCAGCTTTTACCCAAATGTAGAGAACTGAGAAAATGCTTACTTCTTGCTGCGTTCTTCATGGCCATTGGCACTGCTCAATTTGTTCTCATCCTAAGCAGGGTTGATAGAAGAACATCGTGAGGACGAAGCGGAAATATTTCAAGTGGTCAAAGGGTAATGGGAATAGGAATAAGAAAATAAAAAACAAAAATTTTAATACTAAATTACTTGTTTACAGTTTAATGTGGAAAGCTTTAGAAAATTTAGGTAGGCATGTTTAACCACTTTGCTGCTTAATTTTAAGTCATACAATTACAAAATACAAGACTTACATCATTTAAAAGTGTGTATTAAATTGTAGATACTTCCATACAGAGTTTAGAGAGCAAGTTATCCTGTAGAATTCAGCACTCAAGTGACTAAATGTTATTTCTATAAAATTTAAGAGGAAGTCTGAGGTGTTTGCGAGCCCCTCTGATTAGTACCAAGGCTATATCTCTGCCTAAGCCCCGTGGCTACACTAGCAGCCAGCCACTATCGATTTCCTGTGACCGATGCCATTCCCGAGATCTTCACTCATTTTCGTTGAAGAGTTGTAAGAGCTTGATGTCACCTCTGTCACACATCTCGCCCTGAAGCAAACAGGGATTCACACTGCTTTAGTAACGTCGACTCCCAAGAAAGCCATCAATAATCCACCAGTCCAGCCTAAACATCCCCTATTTCCATACCTGTTTACATGGAAAATATCCATGTTAAGCCAGGACACAAGAATTTTAACACAACAAATTTCAAATTTCTCTTCAAGATGTAAACGTAACTGCTAAATATTACATTAACTAAATAAACCACTTAAAACTTACAAATGCTCATCCAAAATTCATGACATGGTTGTAATAAACACTGCAGAACAGACTGACAACAGCTGCTTATATAACTTATATACTGTCTTTACAGTTTAATCACATTGGTTACATCAAACGTACAATTCCTAGGTGATTTAAACTTATATACATTTCTTTCAAAATCGGTGCTAAAGCATGCAGTCTGTAAACACTTCACCACCATCTGGTGGAAAACAAAAAAAGACAGTATTCATTTGCTGCTGGTTTAAGTGAAGGACATCACTAAGCTAATTGATAAAAATTTTACAGAAAAATTGACATTTCCTAATTAAACAACTAGGACAGAAGAACACAAGAGCTTCTTTTAGAATGATACTGCAGACTGTGATACTGTCTTTTACTTGCTAAGAACATTCTATTCAGGGATCCAAGAATTTCTGTAAATTCATTCACTCAGCAATTGATTTTCATCTGCCCTGTTGAAAGATTAACCGCCAGCAGCCTTCTGCATTAAAAGCAAGTCCCACTCTTCTCACACTGAGCAGATTGTTCAAATATTTACTTGCCATGGGACTGGTGAAAAGGTTATTCTTGGAGCCCCGCTGTTTTCCCAAACCACTGCATTCACCTTGTTGCTATACCAAACTAGACTTCACAATTTTAGATGAAAGATTTTAGGATTTTGGTTTTTGGGGTTTGTTTGGTTTTGGTTTTGTTTAGTTGGTTTTTGGGTGGATTTCTTTTGTTTTGTTTTGATTGTGTTTGGTAGTTGTTTGTTTTTGGTTGTTTTGTGTTTTTTTGTTTTTTTTTTTTAACCTAGGGGACCACAGTACAGCGATACGTCACTCAATTACTACCTTATGATTGACAGTTCACACTGGAATCAAAGGTGAATTCATGGGAGTAGAGGTGAGATATCGTTAGGCAAGTCTACAAAGAGAGATAGATGGGCATTTATTCATCACGCTGAAGTGAAACTACTGCACAATATAATTACATTAACAGTATATATAAACTTGAAAGTTACATGTAATGTATGTCCAATAAGATAAATCATGAGGGCTCCAGGGATGTTAGTCTACAGTTCAGCAGTAGTTTCATGAATAATGCTAAATTAAGGCAAACAGGACCTCACTGGCATATTTTTTCTCACCTTCTTGTAAGGAGCTTCAAGCATTGCTTCAATATCAATATCATCAGCCATTTTTCAGGACACCTGAAAGAAGAAGCAAATTCCACCTGAGCTGGAAACACTCTTGCGCTTTATATTCCAAAAGCTTTTGTTTAAGAGGTCATCACTGCATTGGTTCAAATTCACTAAACATTTACAAATTCGGTAGGTATTTCCAACAAAAACTGGAATGAAGTTTTGCCCAATGAGATGGTAACGAATGTGTGCAAAGTAATTACAGCTGCAAACAACAAAATGTGGTTGAACACTATTAGCCACAGGAAACCCAGAGGCATTCCATGAATTTCTTTCAAAACAAAGAGCACAGCATATTTATGACACAAACACAGCTCTGGTGGCCATCTTGAGAAGTGCTAGAGCTTCAGCAAAGGACAATGAACAATCAGGCAAACCTGTTCACAGCTCCTAGCCTTTGCCACCATCATTTACCAGTCTCAGCATGTGGACACCATGGTGCTTTAAGAAATGCAGCCTCCTCCCTAACAGGGGTCACAGGAAAAGAGTTATGATTCCAGCACTAAGAGCTACTACAGCATACAAAAAGTCCATCCAATCTGGAATTTCGCTTCTCAAAACAAAAATATCCATCACACCAGGTAACACGTGACACCACAGACACTTCAGGTTTAGCTGCTCCTCTTATTTTCCAATTTCAACCCCCTAATATAATTTTATGTTCACTATACTCCGAATCACTTTGACACTTGATTTCCTCTCCCTATGCAGGTATGCTATTAAGCACCCCTCAAGACTTTTGGTATTAAACTTAGTCAACTTCCTCAAATCTCTTAGTGGAAGTTTCTCAAGCTCCAGAATGGCCAGTCCTCTAGAACCAAGTCTGACAGCCCAACACTGAAGATTTGTGTGTGCACAATAAAATGGATTTTTGATTATACAGATTAGGTTTTGCACCTTGTCTACAAGCAGTAGAACTGTGCTGTCCCGAGACTTCAGCAGAATAACAAAAATGCTCCAACACATCAAGATCCTTTACACCAGTCACCTATAATGTCGTAATTGAGAATGCTTTGCCAGAGCTGCAGCACATCTGACCCTGGCCCAGGGATACATTCTAGAATAAAACACCATCCTCAAGCAGGATCACAACACTGGAAGTTCACACTCAATACTTAACTGAGGCACACTAACCTAATTTTCAAATTATTACCTGTTGGGCTATAGTACTATTGCTTACAGATATGACTGTCCTTCCTTTAAGTGTAATAGCTCAATTTAACTTCTTACTACAGTATTTACAGTCAGCTTTTCAAGACATCTACATACATGCACGTGATTTAATTCACAGCTATTCTACCAGTATGTAGCATAAAGAGTACATCAGTATGATTAAGGGCATGAAAACGGCAAACCCAGAATTCTACAAAAAAAATCCCCCTGGTGATAACTCCCACCCAAAATTACATTTCCAGATGTGCAATTTAGCCAACATATCAAGCTACACTTTGGGAGGAATTCTTCATCCAGAAGAGGGGTGGCCAGAATAGGGACCATCAAATCCTGAATGGCATAGAAAAGTGCAGAGGGAATGACTATTACTGCCTTCCCCCAAATAATGAGTGAATGAACTATCATCCAAAACAATGGTCCTTATACCCAAAGCATTTAGCTATTGAATTCACTGTTGAAAGGCACTGTGGATCCTAACAAAGAAAAAGAAGCACATGCAATGTTTAAAAAAAAAAAAACACAAACCATAAAAGTTTAAAGAAAAAGATTTTCATTAAACAAAGGCATGTCTCATGACCCTGAACTACAACTAACTGACAACTAAGCGCACACAGAGAGAACTGTCAATGTCCGACTGCCCTGTTCATTCTTTTTTTGTCATTTACTGCTGGCCATGATCACTGAATCTCCCGAGCTGCACAGACCTTTGGCCTCACCCCAGCAATCTGTACCCTTTGTACTCTTTACAAAACACTTCCACTTGGACAATACCACGTTATCAGAATACCTTCTCTCTACGTGTACCAATCCTGCTATCAGCCCTGCGATGCATAAATGTAATGCATATAATGATATTACATACAAAATTAGAAGTATTAAAAAAAAAACCACAAATGAAAGCCCTTAATAATTTCAATTTACTAGAAAATCCTGACAGACTCTCAAGTATATTTCATTAAACAACAACGCTCCAAATAATTTTCCTAAAAGCCTTTCAGCTTTCTTAAAAAAGCTACATATGACTAACTTGTTTATAAAGAGAAAAAAAACCAAATAAAACCACCCAAACAAGCAAACAAAAAACACCAACAAAAACACATGCCAAAAGATCAAAATAAAAAAGGAATGAACTACACTTGAAACTTTGTGGATCTACAGAAAATGTAAAGGGACATGAAATTTACTGCAACGCAACTAGTAACTATTTTGAAAGAAATCACTCTCTTTCTGCCGAACTATGTTACATAAAAAGAATTTAAAAGGGTCCCGTTTTCAAAATTATTTGTTTTAGAAATCTACCGAATGACAATTCGACAAGTTTTTGCTGTAGTGTCCGGGAAGAGCATCAGGAAACTTTAGGGAGGACTCCGACGCCTCAGAAGGGGAGCTAGCCTCTCAGCAGGACCCAAACGCCTGCGGGCAAGTCCCCAGCCTGCAATTACCAATTCCCTCAATTCCCACATGCTCCTGACACGACCGAGCGGACCGAATTCGGTTTTCCAGAAACAGCGATGCCCAGCGCTGCCTACCCCGCCGTGGCCGCCCTCCCACCTCGCTTTTTGCAAAGGCTTTCATTCCCCGCCCGCCCGCCCGCGGCGGCCGGCGCTCCCCCACCTCCGCCCCATCTCCCTGCGCGAACGGCCCCGCAGCTGCTCACGCCTGGTCCCGCCGCACAGCGCCATCACGGGAAGAGAGGGGGAGCTGGAGCGGAGAGAGCCAGGGCGGGGCAGCACCATGCTAGGGGCAGTCGGGCCTGCCCGCGACGTGGCCACGGGGACAACCAAACCGCACAGGCCTGGCCGCGGTGCGGGGATCTCCGGGCGCTCTAGCCCCGGTGAGGCGCAAAGCGGCCCCGCGGGCAGGGCCAAGACGGCCATGGCAGCGGGAGGGGCGCAAACGCCCCGGCCGCAGCACCCCGCGGACCAGGCCGCCGCTCACCCGGCGGCGGGGCCCGGGGCCCACCCGCAGTTACCTGCGCCGCGAGCAGTGCGATCCTCGCTAGGGCCCCGAGGTCCGGCAGCGGCGGCTCCGGCGTCACTGCCCTGGCGGTGGGGAACAGGCCCGAGGGCTTGAGCACTTTCTCCAGGCGCCTGAATCTTAAATGGACGGCGGCGCTCAGGCAGCCCCGGGGAGCGGGCGGCGAGGGGCGGCGCAGCCGTGAGTCGGTCCCGGTACCGGTCTGGACCCGTCTATGGCTCCGCGGCTGCTCCCGAAATGGCGCCCGGCCGCTTGCGGCTCCGCGCACGGCACGGGGGCGCTCAGCACACCGCGCAGGGGCTCTCGCGAGACGCACGGCCAAACAAGCCCTTACACGCCCGGGCTCGCCGCCTCTCGCGAGATATCGCGCCCGGAAGCAGTGGCTCAAGTGCGCGCGAGATTTGGGTAGCCATGTGGCCTTGTCACGCGCCTTTGTGGTCTCGCGAGGACTCGCAGCCCTGTCGGGAGGGGCCGAGGGAAGGGCGGACGGGGCCGCGGGTGCGTCCATGGCCCGGGCCCGGCGCGACCGCCTGCTGGCCTGTGGGATTCCGGTGCGTTCGGAGCACCCCTTCCTTCCCTGGCTCTGGGAGAGCTATGTCCCAGATCCTTCAACGCCATTCTTAGGTCCCATGCCGAGGCCTTTCATAGATTCTTGCTTTCCAGGAATCTAAAGTGGATTAGGTTATGGAGCGGACAGGAGGATGAAGTTACTGTGTTTCTTCACCAAAGATTGTTCTGACGTGATGATTAAATAGGGTCTGTGGTCTGATCTTCGTCCATTAGGCTGAGGGCTTGATGTGGTTTGATCAGATTAACAATGCCCGAAGTTGTTCGGCCGTATTCTGTCAGAAACTACACCTCCCTTCATGGGCTAGCAGTGTCTTGTAGATGTTTTCGCCACTTCACTTCCCAAGTAAATCTGTCAATGACCTGCTCTGCTGGTGCAGCTTTTGGCCCGAGCCACTGTAGATTGCTGAAGCCTCGAAGCTTAACTCAGAAGGGAAGAAATGTTTTGTGAAAACAGCTCCTCTTTAACAGTGCTCAATGCTGTCTCATTAACGGTGCTTTGTTTGCCTCAGAGCTCATAGAATGGTACATTTGTATTTGTGTTGAATAATACGGTTTGGGGCAATTGTTCAAGGTAGGACAGATAGCATTAAGTAAGTTTCCTGCTGCAATCAGTATGAAATAAATTGTTGCTGGGGAATTTTAGGTTGTTTTTTTTTTTTTGTTGTTGTTCTTATAGAAATCTGAAACATAAAGAGAAATTCTAAACAAACTTTGCCTCCTGAAATTACAATTTTTCTGAAAATCCCAGACTACTGTCTCATTTAATGTCATTTCTAACAAAGTTCCTGAAATGTTAATAGCAGAAAATGATCATTGGGCTCTTGCCCGGAGTGTCCAAGTCTTTCTAAGATCAAGTAGTCAACTAGTTGAGTTTGGAACATTTAGGCAAAATGATCTGGTTAAAATTAAAAACAAAGCATTACTATAATAGGGCTTTTTCCAACGTAATAATTTCTGTACTGTTTGGTTGTAAACAAAATTACTAGACTTCTCACAGACAAAACAAGGTTTGTTGTATTCCCGTGCACTACTCTGGCTGCTTGTCCCTTACCACTCTGCTTTCAATCAGCCACCAAGTCTGGTCTAACCACCTCCATGTTCCTTGTTGCCTCACCTTGCTGTGATTGTGGCTGAAGTATGTGCATAGACTCATGTTGGTGGATTTACCCACGGCTTTTCTCTGTCATCATTTGCCTGTGGAGCCCGGCTCTAGAAGGACTACACAGACGTGGGTTTTTTTGTCTACTCCACTAACACGCCCCTTGCCCATGGCTGGTGCCCAAGCAGTGTGGGAGAAAGGATGCACCCCCGACGCTTACAGTACTCACACAGAGGGTGAAGGTGGCTAATGAGGGATCTGGAGAAGCAAATATCTGCACAAGCTGCATGTCCAGCCCTGTGGCCACACCCGGCGTATCACAGCAATGCCCCGGCCCATCAGCTGTCGACGCTCGGCTCTGCAGAGCTGTTGGGGTGCTCACTACGCACTTGGCTGGATTCACCTCTGGAGCTGAGGGAAAGCTCTCAGTTACACACTTCCTGAAAAAGGTTTTCTGTTTTGTGGGATGGCTTGATCCGGAGGAGAGGCTGGCTCTGCAGTGCTGAGACATAACGCCGACTTATCGCTGGTGTTCCTTACTCTAAACCTGGCTCCGTACCAGCGCCAGAAGTTCGTTCGCCTCAGGCGCTTGGGTTGCGAGCGGGAGTTTGTGTTACCTGTGCAGCGAGGGGTAGGAGGGATCGCGCAGAATTAACAGCAAAAGGCAAGAAAGCGAACGAAAAAGCTACGCTTTCCCACACCGGGAGTCGAACCCGGGCCGCCTGGGTGAAAACCAGGAATCCTAACCGCTAGACCATGTGGGACTGCTTGCTGCATTTTGCTGCCTGCGCCACCCAACTTCTGCATTGCTCCGTCTCTGTGCTACTCCTGTCTGCAGCGCCCACCCGCGCTGCGCGCTGTCCACCGCTCGCTTCCCCCTGCCCGCTGACCGCCCTTCACTGCTCACTGACCTCTGCTCGCACCGTTGGTCAGGATCGGGGAGTGGGGTGAGGGGTGTAGGGCCATTCCCTCACTTACTTAAAAGATGAGGTTGGAAGTTGACAAAACTGAAGTAGGAAATTACTAATGGGAAGATGAACAAATGAAATACGGCCTAAAAAGGTGCAGACGCTTCATAACAGCCACCAATGTGCTCTGAAACAAATCTGAACAACCACAAAAGCAGGCAGAACAACTGCACTACCCAGTTTTGACACTGGTACAAGGCAGGTAAGAGGTGGCACACTGAAGTGGCTGGCTGTGGATGTGCAGGAAGAACTGACTTGAGCATGTGGAGGAGTAATACTGGATGTTGAAGAAACTTCAGAATCAATGTACCTAAACCATTTTAATCTTCCAAGATGTAACTAAACCCCTATATGTGGAAAATTCAATCCTAAATAGGCAAAGGAGAATTAGGACTATTGCAGTGAACAGACTGTAAAACCAGTGGTGGTGACAGTAATGTATTTAGGAGGTCAGAGTTGCTACAAAGGCAGAAAACATCATTATGAAAAGTCTCCAATTACCCCCACACCGAGTGAGTAAATGTCACATCAGCACATCATGTGCTTACTACACTTAGATATCACAAAGATTTGATTTTTGGAACAGCTGGTTGGAGAACATAAAAGAAGCAATTGGGTTTAATGCTGAGTTGTGTGAGGGGCTGTTAGAACAGTCATGCATAGCAGTGAGTATAATGTATTCAATCTGGTGACATTGAAAGAACAACATCAACAAAGAAATTCCTACTTCAAGAGGTTATTAAAAAAATTAATAAACCAAAAGGATAACATGGTTCTAAGAAGCATGGAGATTCTAAAATTACTCAGAACACTTGTATCACCACAAAGAAAAAGCTATGGCTACAAAGCACCAAAAATAAGGTTATGGAAATATTAAATTAAAGATAAAATACCCTTCAAAATGTGAAGGTGATGTAGACCATGTCCATGTGCCAGCAGAGAAAATCTTGAATAGGTTATAATCTATCAAATTAATCTGACAGTAACTACAGAAGGTAGATTTGAACAGATTCTGTTTCCTTGCATGGATCCCAACTGCAGCCCACTGACCTCCATGAGGTTGCTAAAGACATGGAAAAGGACTGGGTGACAACCAGACAGCCCAGCTTTTTTGGCACGCAATGATCTTAGTCTGTCTCTGATATGAGGGGGAAATTTGCTTCTGTAGGACTTGACAATGGTGGTGGAGAGATTTGAACTTCTTCTGCGTATCAACCTGCCTGTCCTCAGCTTCTCTTCTAGTTTTAGAACTAGATTAATCTCTTTCACCTTCCAGAAGGCCTAGTGAGATGTCAATACGAGCAGTAGTGCCAGCATCTACGCCCCTCCACTTTTTCTTGCTTAGGAATTGCATGTGAGGGAAGGGCAAAGGTTTTCCTTTGTCAACCATCCTTGAAGATCGGGACCTAGGAGAGGCAGAACTTTGGCTTCATTTCAACTGGCCATGCTCATGCTGTTAATCTCACCTGTCTGTGAAGTTGTTCTCAGGGCCCCAAGAGCACTAACAAGCCCTTAGGCCAGCCTCACTTAGGGCTTGCACCCCAGCCCTGCCCAGGAGCCCCAGTTCACATCAGCCCTGTGTGGCGGCAGTTCTCTCCACAGAGAGCAGCAGGCAGAACTTTCCCAGGCGTTTTCCTGGGGAAGGCTGTGAGAAGATCAGAGAAAAGAATGAGAAACAATTCTTACCGCCACTTGCTGCACCTGTTGTTGTGCACATGTGGAATGTGTTATGGAGATTTGTTTACCAAAGGCTGATTTCTTAATTGGACACTGGTGATGGTGTTTTGATTGATTGACCAATTAGGTCAAAGCTGTATCAGACTGTCTGGAAGGGGATGAGTTTGTTAAAGAGTAGAGTAGAGTATAGGATAATATAGTGTAATAAAGCAATTGATCAGCCTTCTGGAATCTTGGAGTCAATGCAAATTATTACTAGCTGGGGGCCTGCAGCAACAGCCCTGGACCCTCAGGCCCCATCTGAGCTGTGTTGAGGTGTGCTTGTCTACAATGCTATTCATCAATGTGCCCATGGCCATGGCCCTGACCTGGAGCATGCCGGCCTGACCTAACCGGAGCTCTGCCTTGTTACTACAGACCTGTCATGGGCTGGGTCTGTCCCTGGTCACCATCACTGGCCTCATGCTGATCCCAGTCTGCAGACTGACTTTCCAAGTTGATCTCAGACTTGCCTCATCCCTGTGAGCTGCTCAACAGTCTGGGCTACCCATGAGACAGCCCCACCATGGTGGGACTGACCATGACCTCCTGCAGATGTGCTGTTCTGGGGGACTACCTGCAGGTTGCATGGGGTGGGCCCCTGAGACACTGCTCTGTGTAATCCCAAGTGTATTCTCTCTCCTCTAACAGCAGCTGTTCACAATGAGCAGCCTCAAGGTACAAGGACAGAGATGCACAAGTTCAAGCTGTCAGCACCCAGCCTGAGTGCACAGCACTCAAAATATAAGAACCTGTTGGTTGAGTTGATCTGCTTAGTAGATCTCCAAGATGTTTAAAAAAACTAACAAACAACAGCCTTCAAAGGGGTTTGCCAAAAGCTGAATACATACATGCTGAGAGGAATCCAGCTTGCCTGTCACAGTCAGTGTAGCACGGGCGGACATTGAGCATTGCAATGCTGGCAATAACAGGTTTGAAAACTTCACTTCCCCCTTCAGTTATGTGGCAGAGCAAAGAATTTGCTGCTGTTCCCACTGAGTTCAGCAGGAACATGGCTGGTCCTCAAAACTTCGACTGTATGAGAGAAGAAAACAGATAAAGAGTTATAACCCACTTCTAGTGCTCATGATAGGATTTCTGTTTTCATTGTGTATTAGTAAGCAGGTGGTATGCAGGCAGAGGTCAAGACAATACCTGAGAGCAAAAGGGATTGAATTTTACAAAATTAAATCTGTTTTATTTTATTGAAAGGATACAGTAAGAAATAACAATGTGGATAAATTTCAGTTGAGGACACCTATAAAAAACAAAATGGAACAATTTTTTTTTTGTGTTAGTTAAAAAGAACAGAAATAGTGGGATGAAGCTGAGAAAATTTAGGCAAAACACCCTGGTGGGATTTCAGATAGGTGTCTGAATAGTCATCCCAGACACAACAAGGCCAGGAAGAATTACCCACAGAAATGCCTCTGCAATGGTCAGAAATGGTGAAAGTGATCTCACAAATCCCCATCTTTCTTTATGTCTTGAGACCTGACTGTGGGACCTGCATTCCAGCTTACTCATAGAAATGGGGATTCAATTAGTTTGTCAAGGCTTGTGAGAAAAAAAACATCAGACTATAGGATTAACTTGAGGAGTTACAGGTTCTGCCTGTGGCTAAACAATAAACTCAGTTCTTGCCAAGTACCTAGAATATTTCGCTGTGTAGCACAAACGTCAACCACAGAGAAGCCAGATGGGCCAAGCAGCCCAGTGGGAGAGTGAGCAGGGAGGTATAGGGAGGTGGCACAGCTCTGTCTCTACCACTCATGCTGCTGTTTGGGTGCACTGGCAGTTCCAGCTCAGTCTTGTGTCATAAGCCCTGGCCACAGGCCTCTCAGCAATTGTCCTCTGCTCTGGGCAGGTGTCCCCCAGCTCAAGGCTGCTGGTGGAGAAACAGTTTCATATTTTCCAGAGTATAACATCGCCTGTGGGGCAGAGAGCACTACTACCCAGCTTGACCAGTAGACCCTTAGCAGAAGTATATTTGAGAGCAGCAGAGTTTACCAGAAACAGAGAAGTATGGGAGGCTGTTATACAGTAGAAGTCCTTTGGGAACCTGTAACTGATTTGGTGTCAGGAACCTAAGTACCTTATTTTGGGGAGTTTTCATCCCACAGGAATTTTGAAGTAAGGCAGGCAAACCTTGCTGGGAACATTTTCCTGACCTTCACTGCAGCAACCTCAGAGTTTGGCTCATAGAAAGTTACCTGGGAGCATGGACCTCCTTCCTGTGTCTTGTCTAGCCTTGGAACAAGGACTATCCTGGACAGCAGAGTCAATCTGATTCACAAGGGACATCCCACCTCCACCTTCCTCCTGTGTTCTTCTGGCCCATCCTGGAGTGTGGCTGCTTTCCTCATTCTCATCCCAGTGCTTGCCAGATCATCCATCAGGCCAACACAGGTTCCTAACTGTCAAAACACCACTCACTTTTGATCCATGCCAGTTTAATGAGCTGATGGGGTTCACCCAAGCTCAGATGAACACCAGAATCAGGACTTAGAGCAACAAGAGAAGCAGGACTTGTTGGGCCTTCGGCTCAGTTCAGCCATTTCATCCACTGCACCCTTCCTTCCCATGCAAGGGCATGTTGACATTGTATCGAATGCCCTTCCTCTCTTGGCAGCTCTCCTCTCAAAGGACACCGCTTTCCTTTGCTGAGGGGAGATGTTACCCCCCCTATATAATGCCATGGCTTTGTCAGCAGCCAGGAAGCCACAGTAGCAAGGAAGATGGCAAAAACCTCCCCTGTATGTTTTTACTCACAAGCTGTTTTAAAAAGCAGGAGAGGAAACAAAGAGCATTTGCTGCTCCATCTGTTTCCGTGTCCCATGCTGCACGGTTGGGTTACAGCCAACTGCTGCACTGCCAAGCAGTAATGCGATTGCACTGCTGCTTACTCTGCAAAGGAGCTAAAGATGGTAAAGCAGAAAAAATTAGGACACGATTTTTTAAAAGCCCCGTTGCAAAACACCTGGCTAGTTATATAAATTTACATCACTACAACCTGCTGATCGGTGCTTAAAAACATGTATTTTTACAAATGGTCAAATATCTCCAACTATCCTTTTCCAAAGGACTGTCCTGGGCTATTCAATATCATCATCTTCACAAAACAGCCAGGATTAATGAAGAACAGGGATGTTTTTTTCTTTTCCTCATACTTGCTAAGACCATTTGCCAGAGAGAACTCTCACAGCACACAATCCAAAGAACTTAAGCCAGCAATGCCTGCAACCAGGTCAGCCTGGTTCCATACAATAAGGTCTTTGAGACACTGGATACAAGATGTCTGTCCTGAAGTACTGGAGAATTCACCACATATGGTGCATTTGAGCCCAGCTCAAACCTCTAGCTCCCTGATATGGAGTTATGGATGTATTGGTTGGGAGGGACCTTTGGTGAGCATTAGCCTGAACTCTTGCTTGAAATGAGACCATCACTAATACTAGATCAGATAAACCATGGCTTTGCATAGCCAAACCTTGAAAATCTCCAAGGACAGAGATCTCATCACTCATCTGAGTAAACCATTCCCCTCAATCAGTCCAGCACTTTATCTTTGCTGCAGCAAAGAGCACCCCATGGTGAGCCCACATGTAAACACTCATAGGAGTATCTAAGCAGTAGTTTGACCTATTTAACACAGGGGTTTCACAGAATGTTTGGTGGTATTATTGGCTCCCTCATCACAAGAGCACACCAAGTTGCTCCTGCTTCTGTCCACCCTTGCAGCCATGGGGGCTTGGGGTGCTGGAGGCAGGAGAGAATGACAGATGAGCAGGATGAGCCAAGGTAACAGCACGACAGCACCATACTCACCATGCAAGAGAAGTAGAGAGTTTGGTGTCAGTAACCAGGGTCAGCCAGGGTTGAGTGACTACTGACCCAGTGAGTGGGCCTGGCATGAGGCTTCAGTGGAATACAACTGAGGTGAGGTCAAGGCTGAGGACCTGAGCTCAAATGCAGCTCAGGAGTAGCAGCGGGAGTCCTCAGTGAAGCATCTCCCAGCTCATCCTCCCACCATTGGTGGTGCCCTGGAAGGTGGATCAAAGGCTGCAGGTGCACTGGGGTAGTGCTGGCTGTAAGCCTAGCCACACAGACCTTGCCAAGCATTTTAGGCATGTACTCCCAGTATCACCAGTCTCTCAACAAAGGTTTGTCAGAACTGACTGGAGCTGTACATGGAGACAATTGCTGTGGGTCTGGTGCTGAACTGGACTGGTTCCAAGCTGTGCAACCCAGTTTATTAACAGAGGCAGAGCAAGAGCAGTGCCTGCTGGCCCAAACCTCTAGGGCAATGTGCTGACTGTGCTCACATCTGTTGTATATCTGCCCGGGGATTGCCAGAACTCTCAGCCTGGGACATACAAGCAGGACAGCAGCACTGCAATCCTAAGCTTTCCATAGCTTTAGCATCACTGGTTCTTCCACATCCCCACATGAGGAAGACTTCTCATGTCAGGTCCTCCACCTGCCATTTCCTGACAGGGAGCACATGCCCAAGTATGAACACCAGATAAGCAGTTTTATGAAAGGGTGTACAACTCCAAATACAGTTACTTCCACTTGGGAGCAGTATCTGAGGAACAATTCAAGCATGATCTCAGGGAGTTGCCTCATTTTGCAGTTCTGCAGTGACAGTTATACAGTATATCCTTCAGCCGAGAACAGGCAGCAACGAGATGATTTGGTCTGGAAACACTGATCTCTTACCACATCTTACAGTGGTCTGGTGTTCACAGTCTTACAATTCATGAAGACTATTTCTTCTTTTATTAGCAAGAGAGCCAGGACCCTCTGTTCTCAGAGACACTGCAGTGTTTTCTATGCTCTCAAGTCACTTCACATTCACCTCCTGCTGCCACTTTTGGTGTATTGATAACAGGCCTTGTGACTAGTGGGCTTGCTCTCCAAAGCATGTGTCAGAGTGACCCAGCTGTATCTCTGAAGGAGAACTGCCTTGTGTTATTGCACCAGGTGCCACTGGCAGAAGTTTTCCTCAGCCCCTGACTGTCTGAGCTGTGAAAGTCTCTGAAAAAGTTCCCACAAAAGAAGCTTTTCTTTTAGCTTCTTCCCCCTCTGGGATTACTCTCCCCCTCCCCGAGTCACTAGTGCATCACTGGCGCCTACGTGCCAGGCTCAGCCTTGGAGCTGTCTGTTGTGCTGGATAATTGAACCTCCTATCATCCAGCTTTCCTTCTCTAGCAGTGGGGACCTCTGCTCCCAAAAGTGTCCTTGATGTCAGCAGGTGTGCAACCCTCCTCTAGTGGGGAGGTTCTGCCTTCAAGGTGGCTTCTTTGCTCTGCATTTTGATGCCTTTCTGCAGTGTGACTTTGTGCAGGTCAGCACAGAACTGCCAGCTCATGAGTTGGACTGACCTGAGATGTCATGTCAGTGTGTCCTTTGTGTACTTGAGAGCCTCCAGTTTGCCCATTTTGGCCTGAAGAGAGACAGGATCTCTTAGTCCAGAATAACATCCCAAGAGTTTGAGCTGTGGCAGCCCAGTGATGATGTTTAGGTTCTTCAGCAAGGCTGCCAGAGGCGTAGGTGGAAAACACCCTACACATTACCATCAAACCCTGAAGTATGCAAAATAAAATGAGAAGGTTGCAAAAAAATAAATATTTTGTCTGGTCCATCCTGCAGCAAACTTCCCACTTACTGTAGCAGGTCGCTGATTTTGGGGGGCCCTGAAGATGGGCCTTCTGAAACCTCCCATGTCCCCAGCATCTATTTTCAGCATGTTCAAAAGATCTTTCTAGCAGAAAAATTATGATCAAACTGTTAAAATTCTTACACACTAAGTCTGTGTCTACAGGAGCCCTTGAACAGAGACTATCAGGCTGCTATAAGCATTTTCCCAGTATTACTGTTTCCCTGAGGACAGGTAGAGCCTGTATTGGCAAAGGTAAGCAGTATCTGCATTTCCACAAGGAGGGATCCCAATTTTATCATAGTAGAGCTACATCAGCAAATTTTTGTTTTCAACACAGACCTGGTTCAACTCCTCCTTTTCTTCCCTGCCAGCCTGTGCCTCAGTCCCTGAGCTGAGTCCACAGAACTCAGCTTCTTCTGCCTGCTTTCCCACAGCACCTCAGGCATCTCCAGCAGGTTCACAGCCCCTGTGGGGGCCCCACTCGCCACTGGCCCTGGCTGCAGGGACACACTCTTCCCCCACCCCCCCCCATAAGCACAGTGCAGTTGTGTGACCAGCCCACAAGTGCAGCAGCCATGATCTCACTGTGTCTCTATTTGCTATTTAAAAATGCAGTGGGAATTTCATGGGAATGTCTGCAGATTAAGTTACCCTCAAGTTCTCAATAGGGCCAAAATGCCATTTGAAAATGAGCGCAGTGTTGCTCTGGGTGGGACCCTGACCATTGGCTTGCATGGGGTCATTAATAAGCTAAACAGACTAATTTCTTACCATAGCAGACATTTGCTCCCTGGTGCAACATGAGCCCCAAACCACTCTGTTAGAGGCAAAATCCACCAACTATCTGTCAAGTCTTACACCCCTAGTTATAGGGTCTGAGGAATTTGGGCAGCTCAACCCCTAGGATTTGAATCCACATGGGATTGTTTCTATTCTGGAATAACAGGACAGTAAGAGATTCCTTGGGAACAGTGGCACATTGCAGCAATTACTGATATACAGGAGTTGTTCTGTGCCACCATACCAAATGACATACCCCAAAGCAGTGGCTGACAGAAGCTGATCTAGCAGGGTTGACCTTTAGAGCATGGCCTGTTTATTCAGAGTACTCATGTTGGCCGAGGAGCAGGGCCCTACTTGTTCATGAGGTCTCTGAACCTAAGCTGTTTGTACGCCACTGGTGGATCTGTGCATCTGCTGGAGACACACCTGATATTCCTGCACAGCTTTGATCAGTCTACTATGTGCTCAGGATAGAGAAGAAACAAAAAGTCTGCAAAATCTGCCAACACAAAGCTGCTGGGGAAAAAAAAAAAAAAAAAAAGAGAAAACATCTGGGCAAACCCAGAAAACGGCAGCCTTACAGCTCAGGCAGACCCAGATGTCTGTACCCTCCCACCTGGAAGCAGAGACAGCTCAACATCCAGCATTGGCAAAGGAACTTTCCTCTGTCAATGCTCCACACTAGTTCAAGTCCCCCTCCCGCTTTCTATCCACGCTCTTGCAGGATGTCGGGAGTACCAGAGGGCAGAGCAGAACCAATAAAGACTCATGTGCCCAGGGCAGCAGGAAGCAGCGTCGGGAGAACTCGGTTCACCGGGGCAGCTGTGATCCAGCGGCGCGCACAGGCCGTATCTGGGGCCCGCAACTACAGCGCTGCCAAAAGATCCCCGAGGCGAGAAGAGGATGTGATCTGCTTGACCACGGTTTTCCTCACAGAAGAGGTCACGACAACTGACTTTTGCCATTGACCTGTAGCTCAAATAAGGCTTCAGCGGCTCCAAAACTGATGTCCCGGCTCCGCTTCCACTCTCCTCGTTTCTACTCCTCGGGCCGGAGGTTCAGGACGGCAGGGCTCGGCGGACTAGGTCGGGTTCCGTAGCGACCGCACCCGCCGCCAGGGGCTGCCCTCGACCCGCGGCTCCACCACTAACGCCGACCTCGCAGTCCCGCCCCGTTCCGCCTCGCCCCGCCCCGTCCCGTCCCGTCCTGTCCCAGCACACCAGCCCCCGGCAGAGGGACCCGGGGAGCGGCCGGGGGTCCCGGGTCGGGCCGCACCACCCACGGGCGGGGCCGGGATCGGGTTTCACATCCTGCCCCGCTCGCGGGCAGAGCGGCCATGGCGGAGAGGTGAGTGCGGCCGCCGCGCACCTGTTGAGCGGCGGGAGAGGGGAGACAGGCGTTGCCGCTCCCCAGGGCAGTGGGCCTGGGCCTGGGCCGGGGCCGGGAGCAACTCCCGGCTCGGTGGACGCGGGGCCGGGCAAGCCGACGGAGCAGGTGAAATGCAGCCGAGCGGAGCCGTGCCGTGCCGTGCCGAACGGTCAGACTCGTGCGGGGCGGTGGTCCCGGGCCGCCTCCCGCCGCGCTGGGCTGTCTGTGGGGGGACTCTCTCGCACTGTTCTGGCTCCCGCCGGGGCCTCCGCCTGGGGCTGGGACTGGGCTATTTGCGGCCTCCGAGCAAGGCGGGCGGCCATGAGCTCGACTGAGTGGAGCCGGCCCAGCCCTGAGTCGGAGTCCTCCCTCCTGCCTGGCCCCGGCGCCTTCCCGAAGGCTGCGGCCGGACTCTGTCGGGTGCCCTCGCACCTCCGAAGACGCGTGGCTCGTCGGGAGCACACCATGGTTTTGTGCCCGTTCCGGCCCGGGCTCGCTGGCGCTGGGCTGGGTGCCGCCGTAGCTTTCTCTCTTTCGCTTAAAAAATAAGCGCTTTTACAGAATGACAGTGAAAATACTATGGGGTGTGGCTGTTGCACTGTGGCCAGGAGAGGGTTTTGTCCTCTCCTAGAAGTGGGTAGGGAGACAGGATCACCTGTTGGCAGTGAAAATGGAGGGCCAGGTAGCCAGGCCAGTTTCCCAGGCTGCATCCGGCTTCCGACAATCGCAGGCGGATTTTACGACTCCAGTGAATAACCCCATTGAAGGAGAACTCTTCCTGGTCCCTCTGCGCCTGGATCGTCGGCCAGAAGTGGGTAAATTAAGTTTGGTTCTGCCAGGAGGAACATGCAGAGCCTGGCAGAGGCACTGTCCTTGCTGTTGCTGATGCCAGTTGCAGTTGTGCTGTTTTGCCGGTGGTTTTTTTTCATTCTAGGTTAAATACTTGACCGATTTAAAATTCCTGCAGTGCGACTCTCTCCAGGGGTACCAGATTTCAGCTGGCTTCTCATGTTCTCGTTGGCTGGGGGAGAGCTGCACTGGCCTTTTGCTCAGTGCCTCATTGGTGATGCAAGGTGTTTGGAATAATTTGTTTCTCTTGCACTTGAAGTTATTTTATTTCTTTTTCCTTCTGCATCTCCTGCAGCAGACCAGGGTTTGAGTTAGTCTGTAAGGAGCATCTTGGGAAGGGATAGTAAATCCCTTTGAAGGTGGCCCTAAAATACCAGAGTTCAGACTGAGCAAAATGATGAGCCCAGCAGCATTCTCTCATCTTGCCAGGAGCAGCACCTCACAGCAGCTGCTTCTGGCCTCTGGGCTTGTGACAGCCAAAGGTGCTTGGAAATTGAGGTTGTAGATTCCTCCTTTTAGGGTAAACTCTAAAGCCTGACAAAATTGTGTAGATTTGAGGCTATTATTCCACTAGCTGGTGCAGATGAGTACGGAGCTTCTTGTGCTGGATTTCACTGTGTTTTACCTGTGTATCCCTTGCTTTCTCTTTAGTGCTTTTGAATTTGGTTTTTGCTGGGTTGACGAGACAACTCTTCCTATCAGTTGGAAGGAGGCAATGTGGAGAGATGCTGAAATGACAGTGGATTACAGGGATGCAGATTTAGAAGCCACAATTTAGTTCAGATAGTTCACATGCCTTCTGTATTCACAACAGGTTTGCCTACCTGAAACAGATATCTTGGCCTCAGCTGGGCAAACATAAGCTGCAGTGAGATCTCAGTCCACACGTCTGGTGCATTTTGTAATTGAGAGAATTTTGCGGTCATCCTTGGGATGCAAAAGTCTGCCTTCAGCCTGACCCTGGCTGGATTTGCAGCAGAAATCCTCATGGGAGACATGCATGCGTAATATGCCATGCAGAACAGGGCTTACCGAGTGATGCTCTGCTTTAGGGACACAAAAAAAGTGCCTCCCATTCAACTGCCTTACTTGATTTCTAGAAAAATATAATGTGTGGTACAAAGATTAAAGGAAAGCCTGGAATTCCTGTAGTGAGCTGCCTATGGGGTAAGAACATCTTGTGGATTTCCTTGTATTGGTGTCTGAGCTTTGACGCATTTTTAAAATACATTTTGCCATTCTTTTGGAGCTGCCTTCACAGGATTGGGGTAGCTGCCTGATAACAAACTGGTAAAGTTTTGTAAATCAGGGACCAAGGGATTTTTCCCCTGAGAGCCTTGGAAGAAGAATTATTAGCATTGTTGAGGGACTGTGGGAAGAGCTTTAAGATACATAAAGTTAGCTTTAATGGAATTATTTCTGTAGTTTAAGGTAAGAAAGCATAAACAGCTGTAGGAGTCTTTGGCCCATGAGGGTGGCTTGGTTTTTTTCCGCTGGCAGTGCCATTTAATAAATATTCCTTTACCCTTTTTTGGAAGTCATATATGTCATATCTGTATTTCCTGATGGGTAAATGCTTTAGTAATAATACTACTTGGGTTGCCATTTTACTTATGGAGAAGAAAACTTTTAAGTTTGGACTTGCTGTTTTAGCAGCATGTTTTTGGCTGTTGGAATTAAACAGCCTCAGAATGGGTGTGAAGGGAGATTTTCCAGCCTACCCAGAAGTACTGAGGTTGCCGAAGTCATGTTAGCTGGGTGGAAGGACTGGGAATGGTACTAAGTGTGCTTGTTCAGCAGGAAACCTGCTGTTCTGGTTGGCTGTTTTAATTTGATTTATACAAAATGTAAGGGATTAATGTGTTTTGTTGTGATTACAATGAGGACTCTAAATTTTGTTATTGAATCTTGAGTCATTTTAGCATAGTTTGTTGTTTTTAGTTAATTCAGGCTTTGAGTTTGCATGGATACCAGTTTCTGTGTTTTTTAGCAACTTTAATTTAGGAGCGATGAAAATTTTGGCACTTTATCACCCTGCCCTGGAGCTGCTGATGGGCTCTGTGTGTCTGAACTCAGCTGTGACATTGCAGCAGAGGGGTCTTCTAGTTTTGGTAGGTCATCCAAGCCTCTCACTGTTGTGCCTTGCAGAGCCCTCCACATCCTCTAACTGGGTCCATGTGCCCTGTTCTGGTTCTGCCTCTTCTTAGCTGGCTTAAATAAGGCCATGAATAAACATACTCTCTGTAGCTAACTTTGACTGCAGGACAAGCCCATGCCCCTCAGCAAGGTCATCCCACTCTTGTCTGCTGAATGAGCCTTTTCTTGGATGGGCTGGTGGTTCACTTGGCAGTAAATAAACTGGGATAGCAAAAGTCTCTGTTAGCTCTGCAAAATCAGTGGAAATAAGTGAAGGTGGGAGAAGTTATCAGCAAGCCTGACCTCTGCGATATGCTTGCTCCTGTTGTCACCACTCCTCTAAACATGCTGCTGAGCTGGTAAGCTTACCAGGGAAGTTTCCTTGGAATGAAATGTTTTAGAGGTGACTGGCCTCAAGTGAAGCCAGGGGTTTGTTTTCCTCCAGTAGCTCTTCTGGCAGAAGCAAAATCGGGGCTGTAGAGGACATGGTGGTTGTCCTGTTTACCATCACTGCCAAAACCTTTTAAGGTGCTTCCATCAGCAGGCCCAGCATGGCCCGGAGCTAGCTCCTAAGGGGCAGTCAAACCTTCCAGTGTTTGCCTAAGCAGATAAAGCCTGGTTTTTGGGAAACGCCTTCAGACAGATCAGTCTTTTGATGGAAACTAATCAGAAGTTCAAAGGAAAGGAGTGTCTCCTCCTCCTTGTAGTCTCCTTTTCCAGTGTTTCTGTTCCTGCTGTACTCCCCAGATGGCTTTCTCAGTGGATGATGCAATTAGGAGGAGATGCTTGCAAGCTTTCAGCAAATAGGTCAGAAATTGAAATGTTCCATTTAGGCTCCATCAGTCCTTCCCAAGTGGAGTGCAATTATTTGTGCCTTGTGACATGTATGCACTTGTGTTTCTATAAAAAGTCCCCCAGGCAGATTCAAATAGTTCAGGAAGTGCCTCTTATCTGTAATAAAAAGAAATTCCAGACCAGGCACTGGGATTTGGTTTTAACTGGATTCATAGGAGGTTCCTGAGTTCTGCTGTCATTATTACATATTGAATGTTTATTCCTGCCTTCACCAAGGAAGGCTGTTCCTGTGTAGGAAAGACAGCTTTAATGAACAAATAATTTCTTATGCTTTTTAGTAGCTCTGTCATGAGTATCCATTGAAGCAAGCTGTCTGTTTGATGGGGTTTATGCTTTTCATGAGGAAGAGTAATCTGCTTTGGATAGTTTCTTAAAGCAGTCAGTTCTTGGAGTGGCAGGAAAGTATTAACTAAAGCAGCAGCCATGAGGTCTGTTTGGTTCATACATCTGGAAGAGACACTGTAGGTCAAGAGAAAATTCTTTTGTGCTTGGTCTTTGTCTCATGGGATAATGGAAGTACCGTTATTTGGCATATATTCTCTCATCCTAATTACTGTTCCGTGAGTTTGAGGTTACTGCTGTAAGGATTAAGTGTTTTATATTTCCAGTTGAGTGTAGCCCAGTAAATTCCAGTGTAGCTGGTGTCAACTGTCTTCCAGCTACTCTCCCAAGCTTTTTTTCTCTGTGTGTTGTCAGCTGCCATTTTTTGGTTATGCAACTCACACAACCAAGAGATATTTGGAAAACTTAAAATGAGGGTGCTGGATATCCAGATTGTTTGCTTGCAGCAAAGCATGGGAGAGGGAAAGGACTCTGTGATTCCCAGATGAGCGTTGGCATGACAAGGAGACATGGCCTCCCGGTTACATGCTTCAGGCAAAAAGAAGAGGCTTGAGGTAGACAATATCAGCTTTAGAAAATTCTTCCTGAAAAAAACACACTGACAGATTAAAGTGCTGGAGATGCTGAGTTTATTTTTTTTTTTCAGGCTCTTTTGTCTCTTTGTGCTTTGGGTCTTGTATGAAATTCCAGCAGGGGCTCTATGCTGCAAAGTGCTAGAACTTCTGAAAAAAAAAGGTCTTAATGAAAATTATTTGCTGACATCTTCATCAACCACCAGAGGCAAACAGAAGTCTAGTTCTCTAAGGAGGGTGTATTTTCTTACCCCTCACGTATTCTGCTTGTGCCAAGCTCCCTGAACCAAGCTGTTGCTGCGCTTTGCCTTCCTCAGTGGCAAGTGTTTTGACACAGATGAAGCGAAGATGAAGAGGGAGCACCCTGTGCTCCCCAGATTTCCTGTGTGTTCCTGTCTCAACTTGAAGCAGAGCAGTCCTGGGCCTCTCTAAACCAACCTTTTTCTTAGCTGCAGGGTTTATGATCTACCAAAACCAAACAAGCCAAGCAGGAAGGGTTCCCGACACAAACCTGTGCTGGGTTCACTTGTGTGTGTTCGCAGCTGTGGGACACTGCCATAAGGCACTTTGCTGTGACATATGGGGCTGTTTCCTACCTGGGCAAACAAGGTTGCTGCTTTTTGCCTGGAAACCTGTTACTGAGGCAGAAAAGACTCAAATGTAGTGGGATTTTTTGTCATCATGGATATCATGAACTTGTGGCCCAGGGCCAGGTGCCCTGTAGCCCAGATAGCCTCTTTGTTCTGTAGGTCTGGTATTTTCTGTTTGCTTTGCTTGTGTCATTCATCTGGGAAAAAATAAACAAAGAGGCTTACTGTCTCCATCACTAGTGATACCAAGAAAATCCCTGCACAATGTTGCCTGATGAGCTGAGACTGAGCTCAGCAAATCCCCTTTAACCACATGGAGTTCAGCTGTCTTGGGTTTTTCTGACTCTGAGGGAGTGCAATATGTTGTGGACAAGCAGCCAGGGCTTAGGTTAGAAGGTATAAAATATGAATTGGTGTAAAATATTTTCAGTCACAAAGGAAAGTCAGAGAAAAACTTACAGGAGACTTTCTAGCTGAATAATTAAATACAGGCCCAGGGAATGCAGTGCATGAGCTGTGCTGTATAGTCTTGCTTGGAAAGGTTCCTCTGCACTGGCTGGAGTGGCTGACTCACATACTGTTGGAATTCCAACCTGCCTGCTGGTCCTGGGCATCTCACCTGCTCCACCAGCTGCTTCTCACTCCCCTGCTCATCTGCTGGCACAGTTGTACCCCGTCACGTGGTCTTACCCGCTCTGGGCTGGTCTCCACATGCTGTTGGTGCCATGTGGGAAATGTCAAGTGCAGGGCTGTTTCCAGACGTGGAGTAAACTGCGGGTGGTCCCATTGTAATCTAGGCACTGAGTCTTCCATATAGGTGTTTAAATAGTAACCCCAAGGCTCAGCTGTTAGTTTCAACATGGTCAGTTTGCTGTAAAGTGATAAATGCCATATTTGGTCATCTTCTGGTCCTGTACCCATTTCTTGCTTATGTACATTGTAGTTCTTTGATAGTCCTTTGATATCTACAGCTGTCCAGCTGTGCATCAACCACATTGTTTAGCTCTTCTTGGCTCCCTAGATCCAGTAGTTATGCTTGGGATTTTTTTATTAGACCTTCCAAGTGTTGCTCTAAGCTAGGGTGAGAAGAGAAGCTCCAGCTGTTTTATGTATTCTTGATCATCACCGATCAACATGAAGTGAAGCAAAGAAGCAAAGAGAGATGGGGAAATGGCTGTGAGCTGAGGTGCAGAGCCTGGAGTGGAGCCAGCAGGAGAAGCATTTAATGTAGTCCTGAAGACAGAAGCTTAGTGTGCCGTAATGTGGAGGTGTATTATCTTAGCAATTTATGCCCACGTAATACAGTGAATAGTCTGGGTGGGATATGGCTGAGTTGTATTTAATCAGCCCAGTAAACAGAGTGTGAAGGAAGTAGCATTGGGGCTTAGAGGGCAGCTTTGTGCTTGAGTTGGTGCTGCCCTTGGGCTCTCATTTGCAGTCCTGAGTACAAATGGCCTGCAAATGGCCTGCAGTGTTGGCTTGGAAACTCCTTAGGAAGCTTTCCCCCGAAGTAATCTACTCTAATTTTCATTAAATTAATTTTAAAATCTTTGAAAATAATCGTGAAATGCAAATATGCGCCTTTTTGTTCAGAGGGCTTAGAAGCTGCTGAGGAAATGCCTGATGGTGGTATGACAATCCAGCCTAAATTCACTAAAGCTGTAGTTTGAAATTAGTCTAAAACACAGGTTTAAGATTCTAGAGACTTCCAAAGTAGAAGTCTGTTTTGGGATGGCAATAAGCAGAAAAAATTTGAAAAGACAGTGATGACCTGGAGGTGAAGGTGAAGCTGTGCACTGCCACCTTACCTTTTTTTTTTTTTCTGGTTCTGAGTCCTGTTACCAGAGTGGTTGAGTTCACTAAAGCAAGAGAAAACCATCTGCTGTTAGTTAGCAGGCTGAGTTTTCCCTGTGAAGGATTTGAGGAGCTATACAGGCCTCATGTGATAAGTGCTGGGGATGGGGAAGGAGTGGGAGGGGGTCATGGAGAACACATCACTGAATCGTCCACTCTGATTTTAGTGTGCCATTGTGCCATGATGTTATCATCCTGTTCCCTCTCCATGGTCTGTTGAGCCAGCTTTGAATGCTGTTGAAGTGACTTTGGCCTTGAATTCTAAACTCTGCTATAAGAGGAAGGCTGGCAGAGAGATACTGTGGGCAGAACTTCCTTTAGTGGTGACACTTCTTTGGGTTGATCTTGTTCTTGAAACTGGAAAGGCTGTATGAGTTTGGCAGTGAGGGGCATGTCAGTGATTTCAGCCTTTCCGGCTCCCCATAACCCTTCCCTAGGAAGGTGGCCTCTCCATGTCCGATGACGCCTCCCCCTCTGCCATCCAGTGCTCTAATAGCTGAGCACTTTTATGCTTAAACTTTATTTGGTCTTGGAGGGATGAAATCACTCACTATTTTCTCTTTAGAAAGATGAAATCACTCACTGTTTTCTCTTTAAGCAAAGCTGCTGCTGAGCTGTGAGAGTTGTCTGTACTTGGAGAAAAGCTTTTTGGGTACATGGTGTTCAGTGAAGTTGTACTTGCTGTGGGGCTACAGGGAAGTTTCACCTTGGGCTATTTTGTGCATCCCACTCTCCCTGGAGCAGGAAGCAAAGACTTCAGATGGGAAAGAGTGAATAGCATGGTGATCACCAAATGGCTTAGTGAAAGTACCCAGAGTTCAGCTGGAAATGCAAAAATTAGTATCTTCTAGTAGTTGGGCTTTGGCCTGGATGGCTCGAATGGTGAGCTGAGCTCCAGAGGTGTTGATTTTGAGCTGCTGTGGAGTCTCATTGGGGAGGAGCAAAGTTTTCTATTTTAGGATGTCTCCTGATACAAGGTACATCTTGTACTCTGGATGAGAAATAAAATAGCCACTGCAGCTGGCACAGACAGCTCTGTTACTCTGGTCTTGCCCGGGCACATGGCACCAACTGCAAAGTGGAGTTGGGCCTCCAGGACCTGCTTGTGGTGGGCCCTTGGTGCAGGCAGAGGAGGGCATGCAGTTAATTCCTGCTGCTTTGCTCAAGCCTTGGCTGTTTGCAACAGTAGTTATTTTTTCAAGCAAGAGCATGCAGGTGGTCGGAGAACAGACAAATTTGTCATGGAACTGCCAGCAGTGCAGCTTTCTTGCCCTTCAAATTCCAGCTGGACCTGGCTTAAACCCAGAGCTTTTACAGACTGCAGAGATTTGAAGGACTTTAGATGAATTAACAGTTTTCACCAGAAATTACCATTTTGGGTCTGCCTCTTGATCTGTACTGCTTTGCGTATAGATCTGTAGCCGTAAACTCTCCTGAATGGTGTGGCTGTTTCCCCTGGGAAAGGCAAATGTGAACTCTGACATGAAGAGCTTTAACAGTGAAATGTGTCTGTACTAGAGCTTGGATTGCTACATTGGCTCTCTGGGAAGTGCGGGCTTTTATTAGGACTGGCAGTTAGTGGGCCCATGGACAGAAAGCAGTATTGGGATGGCTTACTGTGAAAACTGTGTGCTGCTACAGGGGATGTTCAGCCAGCCCCTTCTTGGGCACAGCTCTGTTGTAGCAGAGCTCTCCGTGCTGCTCAAGATGCAGGACAGTATTTGGCTTCGTCTTTCAACTTCACACCTTGCTAAGCTGTGAGAGAAGATGAGAAAAGGAATGAGTAGTTGAGAGATGTAATCCTCACTTTTACTATGCTTCAGGCAATAATTGATCCATGATGCTTTTATTTTTTAGATTAAAATCTGTTGCTGACTAAACTTGTTTTGCAGTTTGTTAGCCATTGGGCCTAGTTTTTGTCTCTTGTACGTCTCCTGCCAAGGTCCTGCTGGCTTCAACCTTGGCTACAGCTCTGCGCCCAGCAGTGCTGAAAATAGACATGGGAGAAGGTCCAAGCTGTGGCAGTTCCTTGGAAGGGAAATGCTGTTGCAGGGCGCTGCTCTCCTGGAATCTTTTCTGCCCTTTGATGTCATCCTGTATGCGTCCTGGGAAGGAGAAGCCTTGACCCCTCTACCTCTCACCTGGTGGGTGCCTCTGGAGGTGCTTTGTTTGTGTAACATGTTTCCAGCTGGAAAAACATCTAGTTTTGGGCATCTGGAAACTGTGAATTTACCTGTGAAACTGTGCAGTTACCTGTGAAAACTCAGTACGTATGTGCTTGAATGGTCATAATAATGCGAAGCCTGGGGTTATGATGGGATCTTTATGACTGGCAGCATAAAAATAAAATAAATGAGACTTGTCTGCCTCGCCCCAGAGCTGGTGTTTACTCCTAAGTGTGCTAAAAAGAGGCTGTCTGCTATCTTGTAAGAAACCTGAGATCTGTTCCTTGGCTAAAGAGGAGCTGATCAGAACAGAGGTGGCATAGAAAATATTTAGTGGTTATATTACCAGCTCAGAAGGAATGGGTACCTCCACCAAGAACAGATCAGACTTTTTTGTTTGGCCTTTTAAAGAAAGACACAAAAAAAGGGAAATTTGCAGGGGAAAGAAGGACAGTGGAGTGAGAAGCACGCTTACCAAAAAACCTATTTCAGCAGATTACATGTAAAATCAAAATAAGGTGGGCCAGATTAAGACTTCTGAGGAGTGAATTTGCCAAATATGATTAACTTTCAAATGCATTGAAGCTTTTTGGAAACTGCCAGCAGAAGAAATCAAAGTGTGAGAGACACAGAAGATAAAGCTATCACAAAAAAATCTAAACCATTTTTGGCCATCTTGACTCCTGTGGAGGAGCTTTGCACACTTCAAGCTTGCTATAAGAAGAACTGTTGTATAAGGAGAAGTTGTGTCGCATTGAACATCAGTAGAAATAGCTTTAGAGCAAAAGAGGAACTGATAAGAAACTAAGGAACAGGTAGCATTTACTCAAGAGTGCCAAAGGATCTTAAATCTGAAATTGCTGAGATACTTTCATGTGTATCCTGCTGCTAAAGTGGCCTTGTTATCACATAAATTGGTGGTGGCAAATGCAATAGCATTTTTAAAGTTGAGAGTCTTGAGGAAAGTAGAGAAGTGGCCCTAATATTTGTCCAGGTGCACTGCTAGGGAAGGGCTGTAAGGAGTATTCATGGTTCCATGGACTGTTGGGTCTGACTCCTGTGCCTAAGTCTCTGCAATGAAGAGCAAGTTTGCTGAAGGCATGGCCAAGCACAGCTGCTTGGACCAGTGTTAGAAGGGCTATTGTAGAGGCAAACCCTGCCTCTGCTTCATGGACCTGCTGGAGGTGATGAGCATGCTAAGGGCAGGATCACTAGGCTTCGTGTGTCTGTGTTTTCAGACGGCCTTTGGCAAGTTTCTCTGCCAAAGGCTTTGAAGAAAGAGTCACCATGGGCATGGAGGAAGGGTCTTGTTATGGACAAAGAGCTGGTGAAAGCATAGACTACAAAGTTTAGGGGTTACTGGTCATTTTTCAGCCTGAGAAAGTCAGCAGCAAGGCTGAGAAACTGGTGCTGGGAGTGTTTTGCATCTCATGGGTAACCTCAGATATAGAGGGGTGCAGTGACATTCCCAGGTTTGCAGAGGATCCTCAGTTTCTTCAGTGGGTTGAGGAGCTCACTGAAGATGAGGAAATCCATAAGAACCTCACAGAACTGACAAAGTGGACTGATATGTGACAGATAAGCTTCAATGTAGGAAAACATGGTGAACAGGGAAAAATTACCTGTATTGGACCTGTTTGATACTCAGCCTGGGACTAGTGGGTATAGCTTGAGAAGGAGCTAGGAGTCATTGACAGTTCTCTGAAATCATTAGTTCTGTCTGTAATGTTTGCCAAAGAAACCAGTCAGTTTTGGTCGCCATCAGCAAGGGAGTTTATACCGAAGCAGAGGGCATCAATTTCACCCTCTTTAACACTTTGTTCATGTCTTGGAGATTGCATACTGTTCTGATTTCTGCATTGTGAGAACGACAGTGGTGTTAGAGAGACTGTAGTGAAGATGATTAAAATTACTAAAGGATAGAGGAGCTGCCTTATGAGGAGAGAGCAGAAAATTTGTGATTGCTTGGTTTGGAAAAGTCTTGCATAGCAAGATCAAGGTATGTTAAGTCACGAAGGTAATAAAATCAGAGAATGGTTTGGGTTGGAAGGGATCTTAAAGATTACCTACTTTCAACTCCCTGCCATGTACTGGGAGGTCTTTCACTAGGCCAGGTTGATCAGAGCTCCATTCAGCCTGGCCTTGAACAACTCAGGGGACGGGCATCCATGATTATTCTGGGCAAACCCATTCCAGTGCCTCACCACCCTCACAGCAAAGAAGTATCTAATCTAAACGTACTCTCAGTTTGAATCTATTCCTCTTTGTCCTGTCACTACATGCTCTTGTAAAAAGTCCCTGTCCATCTTTCTTGTAAGCTCCCTTAGGAACTGGAAGGCTGCAATTATGTCACCCCTAAGCCTTCTATCTTCCAGGCTGAAGAAACCCAATTCTCTCAGCCTTTCCTGCAAAGAGAGGTGCTCCATCCCCCTGATCAACCTGGTGGCCTCCTCTGGACTGGCTCCACCAGGTTCGTGTCTGTCTGGCACTGAGGCCTCCAGAGCTGGATGCAGCACTGCAGGTGGGGCCTCACCTGAGGGGACTGTGGGGCAGAATCCCCTCCCTTGACCTGCTGCCCACACTTCTTTTGGTGCAGCCCAGGACATGGTTGGTTTCTGGGTGGCAGCACACACGGCCGGGCGTGTGCAGCCTCTCATCCATCAGCACCCCAAACCCTTCTCATCAGGTGTGCTCTGGATCTGTTCCTGCCCCGGTCTGGATCAGTGCTGGGACTGCTACCCAGCCCAGATGCAGCACCAGCATCTGGCTTGTTAAACCTCAGGAGATTCCCATGGGCCACTTCTCACTTGTCCAGGTCCCTCTGGATGGCCCTGTCCTTCAGGTGTGTCATCTGCAAGCCTGCTGAGGGTACACTTGTTCCCTTCATGTACTAATGAAGATATTAAACAATGCTGGTCCCAATATGGACCCCTGAGGGACCCCACTTGTCACTAATATCCATTGGGACTCTGAGCCATTGACCACTACTCTCTGGTTGTGACTGCCCAGCCACTTTCTTATCCATCTAACAGTCCACTCATCAGCTTCATCTCTCTCCAATTTAGAGAGAAGGATGTTGTGGGGATCTGTGTCAAAGGCTTTACAGAAGTCCATATAAATGACATCTCTGTCCCCTCCCTTGTCTACTGAGCTATGCCATTGTGCAAGGCCACTGGGTTGGTCAGGGAGGACTTGTCCTTGGTAAAGTCATGCTGGGTGTCCTGAATCACCTCCATGTCCTTAGTAGAGCTTCCTGGAGGGTCTGTTTCATCACCTTCCCAGGCATGGGGGTGAGGGTAAGAGGCTGGTAGTTCCCAGGGTCCTCCTTTGTACCCTATTAAAAGTTGGGGACAATGTTTCCTCTTTCTGTGGATAAGTTGGATTTTTTTCTACCAAGTCTTGTGGCCCTAGAACTATGTGCACTTGGTGAAACCTAAAGGAGATTGTGTAAAATAAATGGCCTTCCTCCTATCTGCTATAAACCAATCTGTGATGAACTTCTGATTTCAGTGTTCTTGGGGGTCGCAAATGCAAAAGGCATCATCAGATTGAAAAAGTATTTGGGTAAACTTATAGACAGGGTGAAATAGTTACTAGGAAGAACAGCCAGCCATCTGCCTTTAACATCTCTAATACATGTGTGGGTTCTTGAGCAATGAGGGAGAATATGGAGAAAGGACATGACCAGGCTTACATGTTTTGCTTAACAAACCTCTTGGAGTGTCTCACCTGTAGGCAGAATGGAAGGGGCATTTGGTTTTACCAAAGGTGCGTGTCTTAGACTTCAAAGTTTAGAATACAGAAACCAGTATTAAGTGGGAACATAAATGGGCGTGACATGTGGGGGAAGAGCCAATATGGCTTTTGGAGACCAAAACTGAGCTACATGACTCCACAGGTACTTGGAATGTGTTTCCAAGTACATGGCAGGGGTGATCATGGAGTGGTCTAGTGGACCTCACTGAAATGTTTCAGCACAGGGTATTAAGGAAAAGTCCATCATGGGTGGATAAATGGTTAAAAGATTGGGTTGCAAAGATGAGGAGTAGATGGTCAGACTTCACAGAGGAGGGAAGTCCTGGGGGAGCCAGGCTGGGGTCTCTGCTGCTAACTGTATTTGTACCTGATCTAGAAATGGGGACAAAAGTAGTGGCTGGTAAAAAGCAAACAAGGGAAGAAATCCTGAGCACTACAGTTCAGGAATGAGTTGAGGGTAACAGATGGTTCAGGAAAGTATCAGCACTCTGTGTGTGCTCAGTGCTTGGCAGTGCTGCAGAAGGGAAGAGGAGGCTGGGAACTGCAAAGAGGAAAGCAAAGGACAGAATAGCACAGCATCGTGATCTACTGCCATGTTGGATATTGAATGTCAGGTCATCCCGTCTTGGAAGAGACCTTGCTTTAAGTGCCTCTTCAGTTATTTGCTCTTATGTTAGCAAATAACTATGTATTGGGTACATAGTGTTTGGCGGATGAACTGTCTAGATGGATAGCAAATAAAAAGTGAAGTTGAATGTGGTCTAGTTTCTGCCCCAATCCATCAACCATGCCATTGCAGAAGGACAGAGAGTGGTGCCTACTTTAATGTCTTCCTGAATTTGTCTCTTTTTTGCAATCATCCTTGCAACTGTTGAAAGTGAAAAGCTCAGTTTTGGATTGACACAAGCTAATAAATGTGTGGGTTTTGGTGGGAGAAAACAAAAGGAACTTGTTTTGGGCACCAAATCAAGAAGTGTATTGTTCTCACCCCACTGTTCACTGTTACCATGTATAGCAATTTCTGCCATGGCAACACATATTTTCATGAACCAGCCAAGATCTTCCAGGGCTGCAACATAACTTCTGATACTTGCTCATTGTGATGCTATTAATAACTGTGTTTCCCCCTATCATAGCCAGGAAGCTGCTTCTTCCTCATAGACCGAGTGCAAGGAATAAGCTCATTTTAAATCAATTGTGGGGAGAAGTGACACTGCGGATTTCCTGGGTTTTTTTTTGTTCTGGAGATCCTGTCTAGTGCTGCCAGCTCTGCAGCCACCCACTGAGCTCTTTTGTGTCGTTTATAAGAAAGTCATTTCTCAATTTTCTTTTTAATTAAGTTTCTTTTTTTCCCCTCTTTTTCCGTTCTCCCCCTTCCTTTAAACCAGGACAAACAGGTGATACATATTTACCCCTCCAGCTATGCCAAGTAGCTTAAGTGTTTATCTCTAGACTGACTTACTGAAGCAGAGAACTGGTGCAAATCAGACATGATCTGGGCCAGGCTCTGGTCTACGTGATTTCTTTACTTATCTCCTGGTTATTCGAACAAGATAAACTCTGTTTATTTAAAATTGCAGCTCAACTGTTCTTGACACTAGTTGGATTTAGTGGTGTTTAAAACCCCGGAGTGCATTAGCATGCCTGCATGAATCTGCTTTGAGTTGGAACTGTGTCAAAAATATCATCACCATTGTGGTTTTTTGGAAACTTCTAAAGAGCTGTGGAAAAGGTGAAACCTGGGGTTTTGCTTAAGAGGGTGGTTCCACTTGAACCTGAGGATCTGTGAAGAGCTGCAGTGGATTCGAACCAGGGTCATGAGTCGGTCCCCAGCTCTGGTTCTGGGTGTACACAAGTCACAGTTCTCCAGTTTCATCCCTCCAGAGGAAGGAGTTGTTTTGCCAGACCAGTCTCCTCTCATTTGGGGAGTTCACTTTTCTTCTGCTGAAGTGTAGATATTAACTGTAAAACCCTCCCTCCCTTTCCTTACCAACTTGAAAGTTTTTTTGGCAGTCTTGAAACTTGCAGCTTCAAATGTCACTTTATCTGATCTCCCTGACCTGCTGGATTGATAGCCTACTGTCATTAACTGAGAGAAAGAAATGTAGTGAAAACAGGGAATTCTTTATCCTACCGACCTCCTTGGAGAAGCTGAAGAAATGACCATATGCCCTGCAAAAGGTTTGTCCAAAGCAAGGAGTAATTGTGATGTCCACAGTGACTGATTGCATCATTCTTTTATTGCTGCTCTCCTCATTTCTTGGGAGGGTCTGTTCAAGGTAGTCCTCCAGAGGTGCTGCCAAGGGCTGAGTCTTCCTGGGGAGGCATGATATACCCTGCAGGACTGCCTTCTAATGCAGCCCAGCTGGTTTTTCCTGAGCATCTCCAAGAAACAGCTGAGACCCTTTTTGAGAGCCTTCAGTGACTGATGCAGTTATTTACCACAAGCTGCCTCCCGGGAATCATAGAATATGCTGAGTTGGATGGGACCCATTGGGATCACGGAGTCTACAACCTCCTGGCCCTGCATAGGGGACACCCCAGTTATCCCACCCTGTGCCTGAGAGTGTTGTCCAAATGCTTCTTGAGCTCAGACAGGCTTGGTGCTGTGACTGGTACCCTGGGGAGCCTGTTCAAGTGCTCAGCCACCTATTGGGTGAAAAACTCTTTCCTGATATCCAGCCTAAACCTCCTCCTACTTCATGCTGTTTCCTCAAGTCCTGTCACTGGTCACAAGAGGGAATAGATTAGTACCTGACCCTCCACTTTCTCTCATAAGACTGTTGAAGACTGCAATGAGGTCTCCCCTGGTTAATCCCACCTTTGTTTCTGTGACATGGTGAGAGCAAAGGCAAATTTGGGGCTTCACCTTATTGCGCTTTATTTTGTGAAGTCTTACATCTGTGAGATTGAAGAGATGTTCAGTTTTTAAAGAGCTGTGACTGTATTTTAAGGCAAGGTCAAACACCTCAGTCTTTGTTTCTCATTAAATCAAGCCAGAGCTTGTTAATGACAAAGCACTGGAACTATAGAAAACTAGTATTTTGGTTTCTTTGGAGTTCAAGGTGTTACTGCTGATCTTGCAGATGCAAGTGTGTAACAGACAAAGCAGAGGATGGAACACAGCTCATGGGATGTGACTATGTGACTCCTACTCACACTGTAATGTTGTAGAGACAGTCAGGAAAAGAGTGTCAGTTTGGGGCAACAGTTAAGCATGCCCTTCCTTTTAGAGGAGGCTTTTTTAATGGTTTGTTACATCAGAATAAAAAACAAGATAAAATAGTCAAACATGGGCTGTGTTTTTCATCCCAAACTAAGAATTCACGTAGGGATAGGTGAGCTTTCCAGAGCTGGAGCTGTGCATAAAGCAGGGATCCGTGTGCTTCTCTGTGGGACAGGCATACAGGGGGGGAGGCTCTGGGATTGCAGGAGGGACTGATGCTGTGGGTCCAGCGCATTGACTTTGCAACATCCTGACTCTGTTGTGTTTGATATGCGTGTCGTTCAGCAGTTCCTGTAGGCAAAACAAATGGAAGGACCTCTTTTCCATGATATATTTATTTTTCTTGCTTATTGTTTTATAAAGAACTTACAAACTTTGTGCCTGAGGTTTTCAGCTATTTACTTTCTATCTCTCCTTCTTTGCCAGAGGAAATTGGTGTGCTTTGGGCTGGAGAAAATGATGACACTGAAGTGGCTCCTCTGCACAGAGTCATGTTGGGATGAGCTTCCTGATGGCATCTCACAGGATGGGAGAGAGTTGTTTGTTTGCGGGCGGTTATTCCTTTGACTGGCTGCCAGCTCCCATTCTTTCCTTTGACTTGCGACCAAATTCCTCTGCTAGCTTGGTGCTGTAGTGGTTAACTTGAGTCACACATAACTAGCTTGGACAGCTAATACTTTCAAGAGCTTCACTGCATCTGTTCTCTCATTATTTTTTTCAACAGAATTGGCAGAGACAGCTGCAGCTGGAGAGATTTGCTGAAGAACGAATAGCCCTAAAGAAGTTATGATGAAGCACTTATATTTGTTTTGTACTTTTAGCCCACAGTGTTTTGTGGACTCTGCTATCTGAGGAATGACTTGGTCCCTTGCTGTCTGTGGCTATGTTGTGCATGAGTTTTCAAGGGACCCTGTTTTTCTGCTTATGAATGACTGGTAGCCTTTTAAATGAACAGAGACAGAGGGCCATTATTTTGCTAATGTCCCACTTCTAGGAACTTAGCTGCCTCAGATATGTTGTTTTGCTGAGTGGTGCTTGAAAGCATTATGCTCTGTGATCTGGCTGTTTGTAGGGCATCCTCTGTTGGCACCTGGGGTGACGCTGTCCAGTTGTGCATGGCCTGGCGGTGCAGGTTCTCCACCCAGTAATTAGTCTCAGTCTGCTGTTCTTGACCACTGCCAGTTCATGTTCTGCCTTTAGAAAAATCTACGGTTATCATGTTTTTTTGATGGTCTGGTGGAATTATTTTAGATCAGAGGTGGGTGTCTTGAGGAGTCCTTAAGTCCCCAACCCCACATGCTCTCACTCTGGTGGCCGTTTTGTCCTGAGGACCTGGCTGATGGGTTTCCCTTTACTGGTTCTGGAAGTATCTTTTCTGTTCCTGTCTTCCCCCTCTTCATCCTCTAACACTGTTCAGAAATCTGGGTAAATGTTTTATTGTCCTTACTCAGTGTTCCCTTCTGCAGCAAAAAGCTATATCCCTGTGCATGATGCAAATGAGCCTTGGGAGCTGGCTATTTACTTTGTTCTGTTCTGGCTGCTATGGACTCTCTCTTCCCTTCAGTGAAGATGGCACAAGAACGGTTGTTCTTCTGCCCTCTTTTCCCCCATAGTATGGGGAAACTATGCTGCACTGCAGTGTTTTTATGTCTGTGCAGTGCCTGGCGTCATGTCACTGAGCCCAGGATGATCTGTGTACAGAAATGACGAGGATCAGTCACTGCTGAGTCCTGCTCCTTCCACGGTGTGCAGGTTGTGGGTTGCTCTCAAGGTACTGGAGCAATTGCTGGGTTTATGTGGTAATTTGGCTTTTCTAAAACAACTTCTGATTGGAGAGCCTCCTATTCCCAGACTGCTTTCTTTGGCATCATCTGTCTGAGGCAGCAGCTGCTGCACTGGGCCCCTGGCTGCACAGGCTTCATGGCAATGCTGGGAGGAATCCCTGAAATCAGTGGTGGTGACATAGGAGGCGGTGAAGAGGAAATCTCTGTCCTGAAGCAGCTGGACAGCAAGATAGATAAATCAAGACCTTTGTCAGTAATTATAGGATGACAGGGCAGCAATTACTGCTGTGTCCTTGAAATAGTAGGGGTTTCATTGATGTGACATTGCTTGCTTTGGCCCAGGGAGAGCCCTTGCTGCATGCTGCTTCTCCAGGGCTCTGGGCTCTCCTGCCTCGTTCTTCACTTCATTCCTGCAGTTTAACAAGAGCATGATGCTCTTCACCCAGGGTGCAGTTTTGTCTGCACTGGGAAATGTTATCCTGCTTCAGGTCCAGTTTACTTCTGTTCAACAGCTGCCAAGAAGTTTTGGGGTCTTACAGATCTGTGGAGCCGTGTTCAGCTTTCTAGTCACTGACCAGGGTTTCAATCAGGCAGTGCTAAGAGGTGCTGGGGCCCATTGAGAAGGCGGGAGACTCAGAATGGACATGGAACCCCTTTCCTTTTGTTGGTATACATCCTCCTTAAAAAACACAAATAGCCCAGACCTGATTTTAGAGTTTCATTCATGCTGGGAGGCTGTTAGCTGCTTTGAGTACCATTGTGGGCAGATCCTGTATGACTTGGTGCCTGCCTACGCTCTCAGAAGAGGGTGAAGCTCAGGTCTGCTTCAGCTGGTATCATGTGTCTTAGATTGGTGTGTTCCAAGAAGATGTGGAGAAAGTAGATCTATTACTTTGGGTACCTGCCTGCATAGATTTACACTTTTGGAAGAATGTGCCTGGTGCATCTGGTGATGACCTTGCATGAGTCTTGCTGCCCCCTGTGGTGGGATCCTGTACAGGTGGGATGACCATGGTGATGCTCATCGAGGCATGCTTGCAGTGTGCCTGCACCAATCCTTCCTGAAACTAGGGGCATCACCATGGGAGCAATGGGAAGGCAAGAGGCTGATTCCTTGGGGCTGAGCCCAACATGCTGCCATGGCGGAGCACCAGGGGTGGAAGGGAAGCAGTATGCATCCCAGCCATAGTCATCATTTGTTGCTGGACTGGCAGGTTGTCCTGTAATGCCTTTACCTAAGCAACTGTGAAATATTTCCTCTCTAGGATATTGATAAAATTGAAGTTTTCCAATTTAAATCCTGTCTGTTGGGGACAAAGTCTAGTTATGAGCATGTTGAGGTGAGATGCAGTCGCTGTCAGGTGCTGTGGTGCTAGTATTGGACCCAGTCCAACGACAGCCCTGACCGTGTGTCCTGGGATTGATGCAGCCTAAGGCTGTGCAGGTTGGAGGCCAGCACCAAGCTGTGCCATGTCTCAGCTCCCTGCCAGGGGGCCTTGTGTCCCTTGGGTAGGGACTGTCCTGCTGGCACCAAGCTTCCCCCCACAGCTGTCTGCCTTCCAGCAGCTGTGGTTTGGGTGCAGCTGTGGACGCAGTACATTTTGGAAGGAGTGGGGATGAAGACTGCCAGATTTTTTTTTTCTTCTGCAACTTGTTCTTAAATGCTCAGCCCCTTAAAAGGAAAAATAACTCTGCTGAAGCTTTCATTGAGCTTAGGAGGTGCTACTTCATCTGGAGGAAACCAGAGCTTTGGGGAGGCTGTTTAAGTACTGGAGTTCTGGGCTTGTGCTCTGACCTGCAGAATGAAAACCCCTGCCATAATGGCAGAAGAGACCCAAGGTATGCTATCACAGCAGCTTGAGAGCTGGGTGTCAAGGCAGGTCCCATAGCCCGAGGAAGCTAGCTCACTTCTCTGCTGTGGCCTGAGGCTCAAGCTCCACAAATGATTTTGCTCCTCAGCATGTGAAACCCAGGGGGTGGATGTGACAGACAGACAGGGGAGTCTGCCCGCCAGATATGTGTCCCTGGCCAGCCTGTGGATCATTGCAAAGAGTAGAGGAAAGCACCTAGAAACTTCTTGATGCTGAATGTTTTTTGACATGTCTTTTTCCTTCTGCTAAGGCTGCAGTGGCCACAGCTGGTCTCTAGCCATAACACAGGCCAAGGCGCTCACCCTCAATGATAATTTGGGGACAGAGAAAAGTGAGAGGCCTTTGGCCTCCAGGGAAGCAGCTGGTAGCTCTCCGGTGAAGACCTGTACTTGGGCTGCATCGCCAAGATTTTTTTAACAGGAGTGAATTTTACTGCTCCTCCTGCCCTCAGGTGCAGTTTCCTTTAGTGTTGGTCTGCTGGTCACCAGGCAGTCCCCTGGTGCCTATGTCTCCAGTACATGACCTCCTTCTGCTCAGTGTGTCCATCCAGCAAGTGCTTTGTGTTTTGTCTCAAAGCCATGAAAACAGGGATGTTTTCTGTCCCTTTGTCTGCCCTCTGTTGCAGAATTGCCCATCCTGTGATGGGGGGGCTAAAGGATGGGGTGGGGATGAGCAGCAGTTCAAGCCCTTCTGTCTTTCCCTCCCTTTGGGGTGCTCTCTCTGTGGCTCCAGGGAGGGATTTCAGGACCCAAATCAGTCCAAACCTAGTGGACAACATTTAGCACGGAGTGGATGATGGAGAAACATGAAGTTTGGTGTGGGAGTGTCTGTGCTTCCCTCTCTCTTCTCTGCTGACGTACAGAGCTCTAAGATGCCTGTGCGTCCATCCCACCCAAGTCTCAAGTACTGGTCTTGGGCTGTTGGGCCTTATGTCTTGGAGACTGTTCTGGACTTTATTTTAAGCTGATTATCACTGGGGCATGGCTTCTCATGTTGTCTGCCCTTCCTTATGCCCCCCCTCTCTCCTTTTGCAGAGACCCCCAAGACATCTTACTTGTGTCCTAAAAGTCCTTTTTACTTACTTCTTTCTCTCTGAGACAGGATCTTTGGGGAATTTGCTGGTAATTTTGGTGTTGCCCCAACCTTCTCCCATGGGCTGGGCTATCCCTTTGCTGTCTGTTCTGCTCTGGATTTGGAATGAATCAAGAGGCTAACAGCAGCAAGATGGAGCCAGCAGTGCTGGTACCTGTGCTGGGGGAAAGTTCGGGAAAACCAGAAAAGAGGCAAGAATTGACACAGTCCAAGCAACCAGAAAGCCACCAAGTTTCTCATCTGACATCTTCATCTTTCAAAATACCGCCTAGCAGAAGGCTTGGGGCTTTGGGGCTTTTTTCGTTGTTTTATGTTTTGTTTTCTTTTTAATTAAAAACACCAAAGTAGTGAGATGATTTTTGTGATAAGACCTTTTCCAGGCTCTCTTGTTCCCCTAACCCACCCAAACTATGGTGTTATTCTCTCTTTTCTATGCAATGTGTTGCCAGGCTGGGCTCTGCTTTCAGAGGCCTGCCCCTGTTCTGCTCTTGCTAGAGCTAAGCATATGTGCTCAGGCTTTGAGCAATCAGCATTTGTTCTGGATTTTTGCAGTGTGGTCTGTCTTTGGCAAAGCAGAAGTTGGTTTGTTTGCATAGTGCTTATTTTCAGGAGCAAGAGAGTTTTATGAGCAGCCTGACATGATATTTATTTTTGTTCCTCTATAATTTTTGTTAGAAGGAGGCATGGATATTCAAAAGAAGTTCTAGAGTGTGTGTTTGTCTGTATATATATATATGTGTGTGTGTGTGTGCACGTGTGTGTAGGCGGGAGATGTTTGTTTTGGGTACTTTTTTTGTCCTGAGATGTAAATTACAACTTTTCTGGATTCAGCTGAGAGAAGGCAGTGAATAAAGCCTGAATTGTCTCACTCAGCTGAAGGAGGATTACCATAAGGAGCTGATGCTAGAAACATTCTGGAGGCTCTCTGCAGCTCGAGGATAGAGATGAGTTTTACAGCCTTGTCCCGGCTTTGATATGCAAATCTGAGTGAATCAAAGCCATCTGGAGGTTGCACTTGTTTCCCAGCGTCTGTACTAAGTGATTTTTTCCTGTGGTGATGTTTGAGTTCTTGAACACCAGCCATGTTGTTCTTCAGTCAGCCAGGAGCCTAGACCCACAGAGGAGCAGCAAAGTCGGCAGCAGTGGAGCCTCTGGGCTGGTACCCACTCCCCATTCCTGAATGGGTTTGCCATGGTCTGCTTCAGGGGCCTCCATTTATAGGACTCAAGATGGTGAACATGGCATCATTCTCTGTATGACTGCTTCTGCTCCTTTTCACGGGTCCTTTATCCTATGCACCGTTAACACCAAATGAAAGAGGATTTGAACTCGTCTCTGTGGGGCAGATAATTTCAGATGCCCATCCCTCCCCATCACCCCAGGTGATTGCTACAGCAAGTAGCCCTGCACTCACTTCCCTGCCTTCGGCTGGTTTTACACCATGGCCAGTCTCTGGGAATTATACTTATGTGTGTGATGGCCAAACTGCATTCCTCCTCCTCAAGGAGGGCCTGTTAACAAGGCACTTAGTTTTGGCGTTGGCACATCCTCAGCTAGATTATCTCTGATGGTGGCAACAACTGGCGTCTTTGTCTTGGGACTGGCTTTGAGTATGCATTTGACTAATGCTCGATTGAGGGCATTAGTCTTGAAAAATCCCACTTGGTATGGAGCCATGTTTGGAGAGGAAGGACTTAGTACTGCCCCAACTCTCTGCAGGGATCATCCCAAAGAAGGGAAGTGGGGGAAGGAGGTGGGATCTTGACTTGAAGGACAGAAATCCAAAAATTACAGAGCATGGAAGTAAAATGGGAGACCAAGTCATAAGAGGTGTCCTTGTAGCCATGCAGAAGGGTTTGTGGGCAGCCTGGTGTGAAGCTCCCTGAGGCAGTTGATTCCCATGCTATCCTTGGTGCTCTCTTCCCCTTGGTGGATGCTTGCCTCCTCAAGCTGGTGCTGAGCAGCTTCCACTCGTGGGGCTGCAGATCACATCAAACTGATCTTCTGATGACAGCTCCAGCTAAGAAAGCATCGCTACTATTCTTACCTTTTTACAGTCTTGGGAGGAATTTGTGGTGTCCCAGACTGTGCTTGGCTGCCTGGGCTGTGTTGTCACTTGGGTGATGGTGGCAGGAAAACCAGCTCTCCTGGGAGGGAGTGGCCATTTGACTTCTTGGGGTTCCTCAGCGCTTCCTGCAACTGACTCTTTACCTGTACCTGCTCCTTTCCATTTCTGGTCCTGCTCAATTCTCTGTAGTTGAAAAAAAAAAATTATTCCTTCGTAGACCTCCTACTAGGCATTTACAGTCTTTGTGAAAAAGATGTATTCAGGAGATGCTTGCAGGTGCCCTTTCAGGATGAAACGCTGTTTCTTAAAAATTGCTGCTATCTTTTTTTTTATTCCGATGCTTTGCCAAGCAGGAGTGGCAGCCAGGAGGAACTTGAGCTGGTTTTGAAGGAGCAAAGTTGGTACATGTCAATTCCCTGTGTCCTTGAGGCTGCAGGACAGAGTGCAGCAGCTTAGCTCTTTGCTGTACTATCTATTATAACACTTCTTTAAAAATACAGCTGCCCATCTGTGAGGCAAAGCCTTCAGATGGGACCAAATCCGTCTGCCTACATGAGATGTGATTATTCACAAAAGCCCTACACTTTCTTCTGCTTTTTCCATGCCCGGTGCACCATCTTGTTCACAGTGTACTGCTGCTTGGGGGCTGACCCCTGCAATGGCCTTGCCATTCCTTCAAAACATCAGCATGCTCAAGGCACAAGCCATCATAGCTGGGGGCCTGCTGGAGTGAGCAGCTGGAGCTGTGTCCCGTTTCCCAGCTGTGTGGTCTGGAAAGTATTGCTCAGGACACACAGGAAGCTCCTGGACTTTCTGACAGTACAGGAGGATGTACCTTGGGAACATGGGCTGCTTTTGGAAGCAAGTGGGGGTTTTGTTGAAATCCGTCCGCCTTGCAGGCTCTGGTGACTGCGGTAGTTCCCTGGAGCCATTATGATCCCAGCAGGCTGCCTGTCCTGTGCTCGGGCACTGGAGGGGTTTGGTCTGGCACTGCAAATGGGGCCTGCAGGCAAGTCCTGTTTTGGGGACACTGAGTTGCAGGAGCTGAGATAAAGTGAAACCATTGCCGTGATCCTGCTGGTGGGAGCAGACGCTGCAGTGCTAGTGGGCATGGGCACACACTCTGTCTGCTGCATCCCTCAGCACTTGGAGCTGAAAGGACAGAGAAAAGCATTATTTAAGCCATCTCCAGGAAACTTCTTTAACCTTGTAAAGTGGAATATTAATTAATTTGGGGTTTTGTGTGTTCAAGTTACAGCCTTATCTCTGCAATCCTGGGTTTATCACATCTTTCCAGAATTCCTGATGTTATGTTTGAGGCTTGTGTGGCAGCTTGGGGCTGGCCCTGCTCCAGGAATGTACTCTTTGCTTTTCCTCAATTTTGAGGGCTGGGGTGCAATGCCAGACTGCTCAACATTGATTGCTGTCAATCAAACCCACAGTTTTCCTAGCAGGGAGGTGCAATGGGCACCGAAACCCTCACCTAGACTTGCCTGATAGAAGACATGCTGAGCTTCCTCGGAAAGCCAGGGCTGGGCACAGGAGCCTGGGTTGCCATTTCAGGCACTGCAGTGCTGCCACCATCACTCCTGACCCTTCTGAGGATCTGCAGGCTGGCAGCTGGGGGTGTGAGAAGGATGCAGTGGGATCTCCCTTCTCCTGCTTATGCTGTGGGATTGGCTTCTGCTGTCATACACTCGCTGGAGAGCAGCTGGTGGTTGTGTCAGAGTGACCCCTGGGCAGAAACAGGTTGCAAGAGGGACCTTGGATCTGTCCTCTTCATATGGCTTTTATTAATAGCAAAAGTAGCTTCAGTTAACTAGGCCCTCCTTCCTGCAGCCTCCACCAACATTGGGATGGAGGCCAGGCTTTGGAGTGTGGGAGCAGGAGGGACTCGTGGTTTTTCAGCATGCTGAGCACACAGCTTGGTTCAGGGTCACTTTAGGTGGCATCTCTCCTTTGTGGAGGGAAACCTTGCTGGGTTTCCACTCCCTTCCTCCTTTTACCTGGGCTATCCAAAATGGTTAGGGCTACTGCATTGGGGACGCATTATCTTTGCTGAGCTCCTCAGGCCAGCTCTTTAGGCTTGGTGTGTCAGTGGTATGGTTGATATGCCATGTATGACGGCTGTGCAGCCCAACACCTCTGCGTGAAAACCACTGTGCTTATCTGCCTGAAAAGCAGTCCTTCCGCACTACCTGCTTTGCTCTCACTGACTGGGCCAGTACGGGTGCTGAGGAAGGACCCTGGAGCTCAAGGGGCTCTTTAGGGCTGCAAAGGGTTATGCATCAGCAGCAGGGCCTGTCCATTGGGTCACCTTGTACCCTGCTGAAGGCTCTATCCCATCAGCCAAGGGGTAGGGGGAAGAGCCTGCAATGGAGATGATCTCATCCACCAGTTATTCCCCACATATATCTTTTGGACAGATAAGTATGGGCTTCGAGCAGGGTCCATGGGACCCAGAGGCCCCTTCCAGCCCCACAGCATGTGGAGCCTGCGGGCAGGCACTTGCATGGAGCAGGCTGCCCACATTGTTGGGAGCCAGGGCTTTGGTCTCCCCAGGTGGAATGTGCAGCTCTCAAAAGGAGCAGATCCTGTTCTGCAGATACTCCCTGCTCCTGAAAGTCAAGTCCCCTACACTCCTGCATCCTGCACCCTGCATCTCCCAGGCACTGGCACTCCTGTGGCTGGGCCAGCCCCTTGATGTGAGTCATCCCAGCATCAACAGACTGTGCTCGCCAGCCCTGTGGTCAGTCCTGGGCTGGTGAGTGGGAAGTGAGTGGGCCAGGCTGATGGGGCTGACCTCCCCTTCCCTGTGCCAAAGAACTGCTCTTTTGTAGCAGCCCCATCTCCCTGGCTTCTCCTAAGATCATTAGATTGCTGAATAGCCCCAAGCAATGCTTTGATCTGCAAGCAGGCTGCCTGACCCAGTGGCAGCAGCAGCTCTGTAGGACTCTTGAGACAACCTGTTTGCTTTGGGCCTCTGGCCCGGACTAATGTGGCTCTTGTGTCCCTGCAGCTCGGACTGGGTGGAGATCATCGAGCCCCGCTCCCAGGAGCGGATGTATGTGAACCTGACCACTGGGGAGTGCAGCTGGGAGCCCCCTCCCAACCTGAAGGTGCGCCAGTCAGACCAGAAGCAGTGGTGGGAACTCTTTGACCAAAACAACAACCGCTTCTACTACTACAATGCCATCACGCGGCAGACAGTGTGGCACCGGCCCCAGGGCTGTGACATTGTGCCCTTGGCACAGCTCCAGGCCATGAAGAGGAGCTCCCAGCCTGACTGCTGTGGCCGGGAGCACCAAGGCAGCGCTGGCAGCGGTGGCAGGAGCACCCCCATCCAAATTACTGTCTTGCAGGAGATGGAGAAGGGCAAGAGGAACAGTGTGGCAGAGAAGAGGAAAGATCCTGCCAGGTATGGGGAGAGCTTCAGCCTTCTCTGTTTGTATCTATTGGGTAAATTTAGCTGCCGGGCAAGCCCTGTTAGGCAGGCTGGGAACTGTGCTTCCCAGGAGGGTGCTGTGCTGCCCCAGGAGGGTGCAGCACTGGGTCGGAGTACTGCCAGGCCCCCAGTCACTGCCATGTGCCCTCCTCTTCTTGGGGTATAGCTGTCTGCTGTCACCACTACCTGAATGTCCCCAGCTTGGGCCAGGGTGAGACACCATAAAAATACATATCAAAAGATAACCTTTGCTCTGGGTGCTACAAGAGACAGAGAGGGGACAGGCAGGAGTTCATGTAGTGATGAAAACTCTCTCAAAAACTTGGAATGGGGTTTATTGGGATGGCATAGCTCCTGTTCAGGGGGTCAGGCTGCTGTGGGGTGCAGGTGAGCCCATGTAGTCTGGCTTCTTCCTTTCCTTCCTGCTCAGTTGCTGGTATCTTGCAGCTTCAGCTAGGGCAGGAGGTGGGGCTGCAGGGACAGAGCTCCTGGGCACAGTTATGTGGTCTCATCAAGCCTGAAATAAAAGACCAATAACAAGATGCTATTTTTATGTTTGACTAAGAGATTTATGTTTTTTTTACACTCAAACTAGTCTGACAGCAATCGGGGATTTTTTTATTGTTTTGAAACCATTATTTCAGCTTCAGTTGCACAAAAGTATCCCTTCTCCAATCTCTCTTGGGTTGGCCCCTCTGCCTGGGATACTGTGTGGGGCTGCTCTGTCTCCCTTCTGCTCTGTCTGGGCCTCATCCTGCCCTGGAGGATGAGGTACTGGCAGCAGGGGAGGCTGTGCAGCAAGTAAAGTTGGGTCATACTGAGAACTAGGGCTAGAGCAGCACTTGGGTAAGCCTGACTGTCCTGCCATATATGCTGGGATGCCTGGTCCTGGTTCTGGGCAGTGCAGCAAGTGCTAGTACCTTGCTTTGTGGATCAAGGTCACCTCTCTGTGTGCCTGGTGCAGGCAAGGATAGAAAAATTGATAGGATGGCAGTTTGGAAAGTATATGCACCCTGAAGTGAGGCTGCTTATCATGTCTGCTGCTTCCTGCAAGATGCTTCTGTATTCAGTGCAGATCTTAATGGCTGCAAGACACTGGTGATGTACATAAAGTGCACCAGAAGGAACCCAACAGTTTACTGGTGCCTGTGATGCTCCCTGTGCCTCCTGCCCCAGAAGCAGCATCTCTGAGCTTCATATCCATCCAGAGAATGATCCCTGCCCTGCCAGGAGAAGTCCAGTAAATATCTCAAGCTGTACCTAAGTAGTTCCCAGTTCTCTCAGGTCACCCCCAGTGACTTAGGGGGGGCTCACACATGGGATTTGACATGAGACAGGTGACTTTCCTTCCTTGTTCCTACAGCCTGGTACTCCAGGGAAGCCAGGATGGGCACCATCAAAACTACATTACATGTTTCCAGAGAAATGAGTATAAGAGCCCTGATAGGGTGTAAGATATTGTGAGCTTCACAGAGTCCAAAGTATTCCTGACTGTGCCGGTTTTAACACCAGCTGGAACTAAACTCCAAATAAGCCACTCCTCTTCCCCTCACTGTTTCCAGTAAGGGAGAGACAAAAACAAAGATTACAGGTTGAATTAACATTTACTGAAAGTATAAAGCAGTGGAATAAGACACACACAATAACAATAGCAATGTTAATAGTATACAAAAAGAGGAAGTGTTTTGCCCACAAAAAGTTGTTCACTATTGGGAACAAAACCTATGTCGCAGATGCTCCTTGTAAGTTGCATCTGCATGGTTTTCCTGGACACAGGCAATGTGGTGGCCATTTGTGGGCTGCCCGTGTGGCCACTGGGAACAAAGGCATGATGGTGGGAGAACTTCTGTGACTAATGTTTGCTGCTCCCAGCTAGAAACCACAAAAACCAGTTACATATCCCCTGAAAGCTGGATCATCCAAGTGGAGTCCCTCAGCTGCTGCGCTGGGCTCAGTTCCACACAGGTAACTGTGCCACCATTTCGACCGCCCCGCTGCACTAGAGGCCAGCCCTGCAGGTCACTGCTACTTTTTTGTCCTACTGCTCAAACACACTCCTTTAGGCTCAGTTCAGCTGGGTTTGGCAGGGCTCCTTTCTGCTCGGCTTGATGGGATCAGCGGGGTTGGGGTCACTCCCACTGCTGGACTGTTCCCTTCCAGCACCTCCTCCTCGCCAGTGCTGTTGGTTCAGCACTGCAATCAATTTGCATTTTCACCACTGTCCCTTTCAATGCCCTGTTCCATAGTTGTGTACTGAGAAAACAGGAGGGGAACCGGCAGGGGAGCAAAGGGACTGGGTCCTGCAGGGGTTGATGCCAACAGTCCCTCTGGAGAGAGAGGTAAAATGGCATGCTTCAGGTGGGGTGCCTCCTGAAACTGTGGCGTGGTTCAGGAGGGAAAGTGTTATTCTATTTCTACCATGATGTGCATGGTATAGAGTAACAGCAGCAATAAGCTCTGGCCCTGTCTGCAACCAGGACGCTGATTCAGTCTCTCAGGAGGGAACATGGCCTCCTCTGCCTTTGTACCAGAAATTGCTGTGCCTCAAGGGAAAAGTGATGCTGGTTTTGACCCATCCCTCAGTTCTTCAGCCCTCTCAGTAGGGAATACCCTTCTGTAGAAGGAAGGGGGGTGATGCAATGTGGGCAGGAGCTTGCTGTACCTTTTCTTGCCTGCCAGGGCAACATCACCACCACTGCTGATTCTCCTGCAAGGAGGGAAAATGGGAAGGAGTTCTCCTTTGTTCCATCCCTAGATCAGGTTTATGCAGCAATCAATCTTGGGGCACCTTCAGCCGGCAGTGAAGGGCAGGTGCTGAGAAAGGCATGAGTGGCAGCTTGCGTGGGAGCTAACAGGCTGCTTGGATATGCAAGGCTCTTTCAGATTACAAGGCTCATACCAGTAAGCTGACGTCTGCGAAATGTCCTTTCTTGGAAGCAGGAGATTGGGCACTGTTTCCTTGCACATCTACCATGTGTTCTCTCTACTGTGTGAGCGAGGGTTGTGTAAGTTGTAATGCAGAGTTTGATTTCCCTAGTTGAGCCTGATGCTCAAGGAGAGATTTCTTGCCTTTTGCTAGCTTGTAAAATGGGGAGCAAAGAGCTGAGCCAGAAGCAAATGCTCTCAGGTGGCATCTAATGCCATTGCTGGGATGTCTGGTATACTAACAGCATGAGCACGCTGAACTTTTCAGCTCTGTTGTCTGTGTTGTTCTCCAAAGACAACCTCAAACATGTCCTCCTCTGCTCAGGAGAAATGCAGCTGCATAAACAGAGGGTGAACACATTGAGTGCTGTTGGTAGTATTTGACATCTTTATAGTTACTTGCACCCAAGACAGTTTCACTTTTGTTTCTTAATGCCAGTGCAAAAAATAGTGCTTTTCTTTCCTTCGTGTTTGTCATTCTGTGATAGATGGAGAGGCCAGCAGAGACCAGTGTAGTCCCCAAGAGGGGTCTCCTGCAAGCCCATCCAACAGAGATGTGGGGGAAGAGATTTCATTCTGGTTTTAGTTACACTTTGTGGTCGAGTTTTTTTTTCTTTTAGTAAACTGGATTTTACCACCTTTCCTCTCTTATGCCTTATATCAGCACTGCAGAATTTGTTGTGCCCCCTGCCACATTTCAGTGCTGTGAAACACCTCAGCAGCCTCAAGAAGAACAAAGAAGCTCTACAAACCTTGCTGTCTGTTCCCTGTGTCTCTATGCCCATGCCACGCCTCCCTCACTGCCCCACAGCTTGTTGCTGCTCTTCCAGCTCTTGCAGTGACTTGGAGCAGACTTCTCTATACATCAGCCTTTGGCCTCCCCAGGTAGTACAGGAGGGTAGACCTCCTAGGGAAAATGGCAGTTTCTTGCTGTGGGGTAAGACACTGGTGCCACTGACCATCTCTGGAGCCTTCTGGGGAAGCTCCTCTGCCCATGCTTTTGCTCCCACGTTGTCTTTCTGCCACTCGTGCCTTTCTGTGCTCTCTCTGGCTGCCCAGCCCAGTGCTGGCTCTTCTTCTCCCTTGCTGGACAAGGACAGCAAACAGCACTTGCTTCATAGCTCCAGACTCACCCTGAGCTCTTACAATCCTGTTAGGGAGCAAGATAGACTCTCTTCAGGGGAAATGATGGCCAAATTATCCTTTCACACACTGGAAAGCTCTGCAAAGGATGGATGTGCTCCCTTGGGGACTGTGAGACCAGCCTGGGGTTGAATACAGCATTTTGGAAGTGTACCCTGAGCCACTGCAGACATGGTGAGCTTTGCTGGAGCTCCAGGGTGAAAAAGGGCTTGGTGGAGTGCCAAGGCCTGAAGAAGGCAGTCTTTCTGGGAGGCTGTGTGCTGGTCTGCAGCATTTCAGCACACTGCAGGTCAGGACTGTGAGCAGGCTCTGCTGTCCCCAGCCCTGCTATCCATGCAGAACCAGCCCCTTTACTCCTCTTCCCCTGTTTCTCCTAAGGTCAGCACTGGGAGTTTCAGAGTGTGGTTTCTGAGGTTCTCTTTGAGATAACAGGCTATTTTAAAATCCTCTGTAAGAAAGCCACCTTCTCTAGGAACAATCTGTCCCCCAGAAGAGGAAGGTGAGGGTCCTTTCTGCATGGGCAGTAGGTTGTGCTACCTATCCCCTCCTCACCCGCCCTTCCCAAGCTCAGCATCCTTGACTGGGAAGGAGCAGGGGCTTGGTCTTACAGTGCCAGGAATATGTGCTGGAAGAGGAGTGAGAGAGAATGTGTAATTAGGTGGCTGTAAAAATACCTCTGCTTCTTCCAAGTCTGGTTTGTTTCATCATGGGCTCATGAATCTCAAGGCACAGCAAAATAATGCAACTGTTAAGTTTTCATAATCAAGCAAAAAAGACCATCAGAATCCTTAGTACAGGTTTGTTTCCTGCCTGTGCAGTTGGCCTTGGGGTAGGATATGCAAACACAATGTTCTTTGCACAACTCTGCAGAGTTTTTGGTTAGGACAGGTTGTATCCCTGCCTCTAGTGTGGGAATTAGGGGCAGAGCAGCAGTACTGCTGGAATACAAGCAGCCCTGTTCGCTCACCTTTGTCACAGCACCAGGAAAACAACTACTAGAAAAGGCAGAGCTAAGGTACAGGGCCTTTCCTCCAGGCTTCTGGGAAGGAGAAAAACAAACATTGGAGATCTGGAGCCTGGGAAGAGCTACTAGACATGCTGGGCCTGTTGGAGCTGGGTGCAGGCTGGGAAAATCAGTGCCAAGTTGAGGCCTTTATATTGGAGCTACTTGAAAGCATTCCTCACAGGAACAGTCCCAGGGGATTCATCGGAGTATCTGCTGCTGTTGGCTGAAGAGCTCAGCTGGGACGTTGCATTTGGACACTTCTCCACCACTGGCTTTGCTTTATGTCATGGCTTTCACAAGGACAAGACTGAATCTTCATGCTGGGAAATCAGGAAGTCCCTGTTCTCTTCTGCTTGGTCTTTCCAGCAGTCTGGGGATGGAGTTGAAGGAAGGTGTATCCAGACATGGCCCCAAGAAATCATTCATGGCTTTGGAAATGGCCTTTTCAAAACAGCTTTGTCTTTTCTGTGATGGTGCTTCTTTCCTCTCATCTCTGGCAGCTAGGGAGGCTGGAAATGGCATGATGTGTCCATGATGAGACTGATGGGGTATTGTATACATTCAGTAGTTTCCCTTCACCATCACATTCCTGGGTGGGGGAACATGGTGGCACTAGTTGACATGGGAGTGGCACAGCTTCCCAGTTTCCCCTGACCTCTGCAGGGCATCCAGGTGCTTTGCCTCTTACCAGTGTCCATGGTAGCCTAGCTGTGGCAATCCCACGTGTTTCTGCTTTTCCTCCAAAAGCAGCAGTGTCAGTGGGTGGGCTCTGCCAGCTCCAGGGGGTTGCAGCGGTCTGGAGCAGGCTGGCTCCCAACGTGTGCACGTCGGCCTGAAAGAGGGAGCATGTTGGGGCATGGACTGCAAGTCCTAAATCCTGCTGCAGGGAGGCTTGCTGCTTGTGGCAGAGCCACTTCATTGCCTTGCTGTAGCTATCAGTCTAATTTGTCTTGCTGTCCTGCCAGCTGAGCTCAGGGCAGGTGCAGAGAGAGTCCTGTACCAGTGCAGAGCTCCTGCTGCTCTCCATCGTGTCCCAACCATGTGGCCAAGTCTGTGCTAAAGGCCCAGCACATCCTGTCCTGGGCAGGCCCAAGGTGAGGGATGTCCCTGATGAAGGGACTCTGGGCACTGAGGAGCTGTTGTGCTATGGAGTGCCTTTTGCCCTCCGGCTTGCTGGGGCTCACAGGTAGGTAGCTTGCCTCTGCAGGAGGCTATGAGCACAGTATCCTCTTTTCTTTTTCAGATCAAATCTCTCATCACTTATCTGAGGACTAAAATCTGGGCTGTGCTCTTTATCAAGATGGAGGGGCAGAGGTTGTTGCCAGCTGAGGTCCCATAGGGCCCTAAAAGTTATAATGCCATGCTGGAGCAGGAACCAATCTCTTGACGGGCAGGTTGGTGGTGTTCTGCAGATTCCCAGGCCCACACCTGAGCAGTGACCAACAGGGATGTTCCCAGTGCTACTCCGTGCGTGTGAATTAGGGCAGATGGGGCAGGGGGTGGTGCCAGTGGCTGCTGTGTGGACAGGGAGAGGCTCCTTCCTGTGGCTCAGAGATGAACAAGGAGGTGGCAGAGCTTCAGGCTGAGTTCCTGGTCACTTGATTTTCTGGTGCCAGACAGTACCAGTGTGTGCTGAGCCTGGACAGGGGGCACAAATCTGGTCATGCTGTGTCTGGCTGAGGTGGGTCTACCAAGCCTTGGCTCAGTGGATGGTTCAGATGTGCACAGCTGGCTGGGCCTGCAATGCTGCACATCAGGGAGAGGAAAAACTTCAGGAGGTGGCTTGTGGAATGTGGGCGTCCAGCACCTTTCCAGAGAGCACAGGGTTATTTTCCAGCCCTGCCATAACTGGAGGTCTTGTAAGGCAGTGGGACAAATCTGCAGTTCCGGGCTATCCCTCTGCAACTCAACAACTGGGTAATGCTGTTCCAGATGCAATGATGGTTGATGTAGGGTTGAGCTGAAATGTGTCCCAGTCACACACTTGTGGCCTGCCTGCTGAGTCAGGAGCCTGTGGATTGTTCTGTCCTTTGCCAGTCTCTCTTCTGTGCCATGAAACGAGAGACTGGCAAAGTCTCTCTCATTGATACTGCCATGGAGGTGTCAGAAATCCTCATTTAAAAGCCTGTGAAGTGTTGCTGTTCTGGTTCTTCCTATTAGTCCACGCACTCTTTGAGGAAGGCCCTGGTCTTCAGCAAGGCTTGGGATTGAGACTGGAGCTTGTCTGTGCACAGGGGAGATGCCCTGATGCAAAAAGCAGGCCATGTCCCCCAGGGAGGGATACCTGGTGGGTTGTGGAGCTGGGTGTCCTCATGAATGCCACCCTCATGCTGCTTTTACCACACCTCTGGCGCTCGACCCCTGCATTAGGTATTCTGCCCCAGGAAGAAGCACAAACCACTGAGGGCTAAACAGGAGTGGGAGAGTAGCGGCTATGCTAGATGGTGGCTTGGGCAGATTGAGAGAAAATCTCAAATTTGTATTTCCCAAGCTGCTCTTGGCATAGGGCTTAGGTCAGCACTGGGCTGCAGTGCTGTGAAGAGAATTAAGGTGGAGGCTGGGAGACAGGCCTTCCTCGTGGCAGTTGCATCACCATCTTAAGTAGTGTCGGGAGCTCCCTTAAAATAAAGTCCTTGGCGCCTCAGTGGGAGATACATAAGAGGTCCCAGGGCAAGGGGGGCCCCAGGGTTCAAAGCAGAGGAAGACAGCCCTTTCTCAACCTTCTCTGGCCACACCTGGGTAGTTGCACAAGAGAGCTGCAGGGACTCTGTTGCAGGAAAGGAGCCAGCCCTGCGAAGATGGAGGTGCAGCAAGTGTGATCAGTGTCGTGAGGCCTTTGGACCCTGGCCATGGGTCAGGCACTGCGCCTATGACAGGGCGGTGCCAGCCTCGTCTGTGCCACTCATGGTGCCATTGTGTCAAGATGGGATTCATGACACATTGCCAACAGAGAGCATGTTTTGCCAAAAATATAGTAACCAGTGGATGGGGAAGGAGCACACCACCTCTTTAGGAGGGCAGTGATTTGGAACAGATGTGAGACGTTAGGTGTTGGACAGAGGATGTGGGGAAGGTGACCAGAGTGCACCAGGTGAAATAGGACACCCACTGTGATGTGGGGGCAGGTGTGGGGAGAGCAGCGGGTGTGCAAATGCACTGGCAAGATAACCATGGGGGAAGGACAGGCAGAATACCCCAGGGAAGCTGTACTGAAGGAGGAGGCTGGCACCTGGCCAGGTGAAAGGGCTCTGGAGAGCAGGAGCAGAGCAAGAGGGCTGGTGTCCAGATACCTTGGGATTTGGCAGGGAAGGCACAAGAGAGCCAAACATGGTGCAGGGCACGTCTGGACATGCAGCAGAAGTGGGTGTGTCTGCCAGCACAGAGGCCATAGGTCAGCGGTGTGCAGTGGGGAGCAAGGTCAAGGTACAAACAGCAGAAAAGCAATGAAGGTGTTAGGGGAACATCTCCTGTCTCAGATGGAACACATGCAGTACGCCGTCAGGACTTACCCAGTGATGGCTGGTAGCAGATACATGGAGGTAGGGCACAATTCAAATGGAGGTAGGGCACGATTCAAGTGGACCTTCCTGGGTACTGTGATGCCTTGGAAAACCTGGAAGCTAAGGCGGTTTAATACCCTTTCTATTCCTTTTTCTTCGGAGCTCACAAACACAGACTGGCTGTGGTCACAGCAGTTTGTTGTTGCTATACTGTAGAATACATCCTGGGAGCTGGGGTGTTGCCGTGGGCGTGTTGGGTTGTGGTGGATCCGAGTACCAGGATCAGAGGTGATACTCCCGGCAGAGGAGGGTTTCACAGCCGTGAGAGCTGAGCAGGGCCAGTTGGTGTGGCCAAGGGTACCAGATCCAAGTCCATCTGGACAAGATTGGGTGGAGGCGTGGCAGGTTATGTGGGAATGTAAGCTGTGAGCGGAGAATGGCCACCCCCATATACCTCCCATAGAACTGAGGGGTTTTTCTACAAAATAAATGCACATCTGGAAACTTATATAAAAAAACAGCATGGTCTGGAAGGACTGTCATCACTGGTTGGATAATCTGAAGGCAGGTACTTCAGGGGACTTTTCAGGCACTTTGAGACTAACAATTTGGTATTTGGGTAGACGTAGAAGGTACTTCAGAAAATTTAATTCCTAAATAATTCTGTGTATTTGTATCTTTCTTCTTTTAGGGAGACTCCTACCCACTGGCAGCCTCTGCCAGGCACAAAAGCAGCCATGTTGGTCAAAGTGAACAGTTTGAGGCAGATGCAGAACTTTTCAAACAGTTCTCTTCAGCTGCAGGGTACTCCAAAGCCCAACAGCCCAAAATCTCTTCCCAAACCAGCTATATATGCTCAGCCTCAATCCACATCCCACAGCCCTGGAGCCACAAAGCAAATGCCTGCTGGAGAAACAAAGCAGTCTGTGCAGATCAAAAAGACGGAGGGTGGTGGGTTTTGCCTGGTGATGATGAATGGCCCTACTTCTCAAACACCTCCAAGAAGCCGGACAGGAACCCCCCAGCCTGCATCCCCCACATATGCCTCTCCTGCACCTATATATGATGAGCCATCTTTAGAGTTGCCAATTTATGATGAGCCACCAGTAGATATGGACACTGAAAATATTTGTGTGAGTAGGATGTCTCCACCAAGGTCACCAAGCAATAGCTTAAAAAAGCAGCTGCAACCAACCAAATTATTGCAGCATCCCAGTATGCAACAACAGCAAGCCGCAAAGAAGCATGCAAGAAATCCCTCTTCCACTGAATACAGCCCAGCTGGCAGAGAATATATAAAACATATGGTCAATGTTGACCAATCTGCCAAACTCTCCCACTCTTCTGCTGCTACAACGGATACCTCCACTAAACTGCCTGGTCAGCTTGCTTCAAAGGACAGCTTCAAGGAGTCTTGGAGGATCTTGGAAGCCAATGTCCTCAAGAACATGGAACTGCACCACAGTCGGCAAAACAGCCTGCAGACTCAGGAGTACCCAACTGGGCATCAGGATTCTGGTTATTCAACTGGCCCTTCTCCAAGCTTGAGAAAAAGGAAAGGAAGGAGGCAAGGAGCAGGTCAAGCAAGACCTGGCTCTGTGGGCAGCAGCAGTGAGCTCACAGCTCTGAATGATAAAGTGATCGCTGAGATGCGTGCTGTGGTGGGCAGGTCAGCAGCTTGCAGGGGAAGCAAAGCCAGCCTGGATGCTGAGAGCCTGGAGAATGGTGTTCCAGCAGAGAGCAGCAAGGTCAGGTTTCAGTCTGACCACTTGAAAAAATCCATCAGCCAGAGCTCCAGGGATGATATCACAGCCAGCAACAGGTCTCTGTACAGACAGGACCTGGAGATTAGGGAATTCTTTCCCAGCAGTGTGGCTGCTCCACAGGACACAATGAGGCAGAAGAGAACTTTTGAGAAAATAGATTCTTTAGAAAAGAATGTCACCAGCCAGACAAGCTTGGCTTCATCAGGCACCACACGCCATTCCTCACAGGTACCTCCCCATCTGTGCCATATTAATTTTTTTTTTTCTTTGCTAGACTTGCTAGACTCATCATACAGAGCTTGCTTCTGGGAGGGTTTAATTCCAGGGGTGTGCTGCAGGCAAGACACGTCTGTTCCTGCTGAATAGCAAACAGGTCATAAAGCTTCACAGCTTTGCTCATGGAAACCCTGTTGGAGGCCAGTGGCTTGAGAGGAAGGAGAATTGTGGGATGGGGCTCATGTCCAGCAACGCCTCAGCACTGTGGGTAGCTCTGCTCTGTTATTTGGGTAAATGTGCTTGCCTGATCATGTTACTGTCACTCATGTCTTCCCTCATACGTACTTTCTTTACTGGATGGTCTGAGTTGTTTGGTACAGCATCAAGATTTGCATAGCCACATGACAGCAATTCCTCTTTTTCTCTCTCTCCTTTTTCAAATGGCTCCTCATATGCTATTCTCCTTCCCAATTCCTGAACATGGAATAGCAGTATTTAGAAAATCGGTGTCAGTGGCTCTAGCATCTTGTTGGAAATAGCTATTTTAAAGCCCCATTAGTATGCCTGCACAAGGGGACTAGTTTTCTCTCTAACACAGCACTTCTGCAGCATTATTTTGCCATCTTTTTTCCTACTTGGATTCAAAGGAATGTCCTGCTTCCTGGTTTAAGTTCAGATTTAGGTTCTTTGTAGATAGTTTTATATCTCCTGAAGCTTTTTCCCTTTTTTCTCTCTGCTCACTCTTTGCTCCCATTTTGAACAACCAGGGTCTCGACATCAATTTGATAAGGCAGAGCTGATAATCATCCTCCATGCTGAAAAATGGCTTCTTCCTTTTTTCTAGTTTTTCTCCTGTTTGCTGGTACAGTCTTTCATGAAGAAACTTGGGGAAGCTCCTTGACTATTCCAGGTTACTCCAGCAGACCTGTGAGGTGTAATTTTTCTTTGAAAGCCAGGCTGACACCTCTCCGCTCTGTCAGATTTATCTGTATGTGTTCTCTTTATTGCCATTTTGGATCAATAAATGCCTTGCTTTCATCTGAAACCTTTTGGAAAACTGATATCATGTTCCCGCATTTCCCACTTTTCAGGCACAGAGGCACGTCAGGTTTACATGACTTATATGTTACTATTAATAGTTCAGCAATTTCATTTCATAGCCTCTTTAGACTTGGTAGGAAACTGCTCTTCAGTCTTCTGGCTGTGTTACACCCTGTTACATTGACAGGGAGAGCTGAAACTTGATTATGCACAAGAGATGGTGGGTTGGGGATAGGCTGTGAATGTCCTTGAAAGTGAAGAAAAATAATTCATATGTGGTAATATGGAGAAGCAGAAGGTTAAAGGAGATGGATGTTGTGGTAGAGGCAAAAAGAGTCATTTAAAAAAAAATTCATAGAAATACTCGAGTCAAGTAAGGAAGGGAGGAAGTTGCAGAAAATATGGCAGCAAAATCACTGCCTCACCTGAAAATAACATCAAGTGGCTTGAGTGAGCAGTGATGTCTTGTGCTGAGCTTGTATGATAGAGAGGAAAATTGGAAAATAAGAAAACTCAGTATTGGAGGAGGGTGGGCAAAAGTTCTGGGACAGGCTAAGCAGAGGTGGCTGTGAATGAGATGTGAGAGAGAAGCCTCAGAGAGAGCAGAGGAGAGAACCCAGAGCCTCCTGAACCTCAAGATAGTATGAGGAGGCGACTCCTCAGAAGGAACATACTGAAGGAGCAGGTAGGGTGATAAAAGGAAAACCAACTCCAGGCAGGTAAGGTGGTATGAAGGAACCAAGGATGTTGAGATGGCAGAGAACTGCAGGTGGGAATTTTTAGTCAGTGTGTTGAGTGAATTCAGAGGGTGAGTGTGTACCGCCACTGGGCCTCTTCTAGCTGGATAGCGAGACGGGTCCAGGGTTCCTCAGGCGAGCAATCTCAGGCCAGGCAGCTCAGCCTTCCGCAGGCTGAGTCCAAACCCTAAGTGCCCCAAGCCTGACATCTTAGCGAGCTCAGTGATTATCAGCTCTTAGTGATTTTCAGCTCTTTTATAATTTCAGCTCTTTGCTCGCTAAGATGCGGCCTCAGTGGCTTCCACAGAGCAGACGGAGAGAGAGGAGAAGGCAGCCTCGGAGATTCCACGATGGTTTATTTGCAGGGGGTTCGCGAACGGTTCTGATGGCAGCTCTTCTACCCAGAATGGGCCAGGGTGGCTTCCTATATAGGGTTAGGGGGGATTGAAAACTGACCAATTGTAAGGGTTAGGGAAAACTAGCCTATAGGGTCACAGAGAGATAAGCTAGGCCAGAGGACCTAAGTGAAGACTCCAGGCTTAGCTATTCTGACTCAGCATTTCCTTCTCAGGCTTACATCCTCCACGGGGCCTTAGCCATCTCAGTGTCTGCTACGGGTGAGGAGATAGAGGAGTAACTCAAGGAATAAAAAGAACAAAGTAAAAAACCAGGAGAGATTATTGTGCCCCAGGCTGGCAGTGAGGGGTGGAGTGTGATGAGGAGCTCAGAGCAGCTAATCCCATCATCCGCATGCAGAGATGTGGGGTGTGAGATGGGAAAGGGTTGGACTGCAGAAGCCTCTGTCCTGAATTCAGGAGTTCCTCTATACTAAGAAGGGGACACTGACTTGCTCTAAACTAAGAACTAACGTGTATTTTGGGGTTAACTGTAGACCAGTGTCCCACCCTCCTCCTGTGCTCCTGGAGCTCCCCTTGAACTGAGGAGTGCAGAGATACTTGGTTCCTTCCTGTGTGCTTGGTGTCGCAGAGCTGTGCTGCTGCTCCGGAAATCAGCTCACCTCCTGTCTATCCCCATAAACTCAGCGACAGTTGAGTTTACTCAGCCCTGTTGCTGCATGTCCCAGCTCTTCCCTTAGGGACAGCATTAGTGTGTGGCTGTGCCAGCCAGGCTCTTTCAGAACTGCAGGTGTTATCCACCAATTCTCCATGTACCTAGTCATGTTTGTACAGATTCACCACTGTGCAGTTGCTGGCAGCTTCATGTCTCCCTGTGGATAATTTTCCTAGCCAGGTAAGGAGTTACCTAAGCTGCTTTTAACGTCTGTTCTTCTTTGCAGCCTGAGATCATAGAGCTGGAGCCCAAGCAGGAGGGCAGCAGCCAGCGTGGTGGCTGTGTGGGATGCCATTTCCCTTACAACACTCTACGGAAGCCCATCTCTCAGAGCAGCATGGTGGATTGGGCTTCCAAAAACCTGAACATGCACACGCAAGGCATCTTCCGCCGGAGGATCTCCATCTCCAACATGCTGTCCTGGAATGGTGGCTCCATTAAAAAGCCAATGCTCATCACCAGCAACCGGGCCATCAAAAAAGAGGCATGTGAGATGTTCAAACTGGTGCAGAGCTACATGGGAGATCGTCAGACTCGCATGGACCGCAATCACGTGGCATTGGTCGCGGTCACCAAGTGCTGGAGCATGCAAGGCTTGCGGGATGAGCTCTACATACAGCTGATCCGGCAGACAACAGATAACATGTGCTACCGAAGCCTGACATGGGGCTGGGAACTGATGGCCATCAGTCTGGCCTTTTTTTCCCCATCACCCAAATTTCAGTCTTACCTGGAAGGTTACATTTACCGCCACCTTGACAATGATGAAAAGAGTAAGTGCCTCATGCACCTCCTCTGTATGAAGCAGCATCTTGGTGGGTTGTGCCACATAGCCAAGGTTGTCTGGGTTTGAAAAGTACCGGTAGTCCCCAGCTAGTGCTACGGGCTCTGTCAGTGAGAGCACAGTGTGTTGTCTGAGTTCACCTTTCATTGGTGGGGCGCAGCTGCCACCAGCTTGTGTCTGGCAAAAAAATGTGAGCCCCAGACTGCTTACCTCACCTGTCAGCACTGACCCTCCAAATGCAGAGCTTTTCTGGGTTCTCTGATGACATAATTTACTTTTAAGTTCCTTGAAGCTGGCAAAAAAATGGATTGTTAGTCCCTAGTCCCTTAGTCCCTAAGTTTTTAAGGGAGCCATTGCAGACACTGAGAACAGACCTTGGCTGTTTGGGGATCCTGAAGAGCACAGGCTTTTAGTGTGAAGAGATGCAATTTATCTGTCTTTCATAAGTTTGGGGACCAACCCAGCTTATATTCCGTTATTATCCCAATTTTAAATTGCTATAGCATCCGGTTGGGGGGGAGGGGTGGGGGGGGGATCAGTGTGAAAAAAAGAAAGAAGCGAAGTACCAGCCTGGAGAGTATTAACTGGTATTTATTGGGTTATTTCCACTATTTCAGCCACACTCACTGTGTCTTGTCCAATCTCAGGCCAGAAACCAGACACCTATTTTCCTCTTGATCCTCTGGGGACCTGCTGTGTTTGAAGCCCCCCCCAGGTCTCCAGGGTGGCTACAGGAGTTCTGCCTCAGCACCCCTCTGCCTCTGCTCATGAGCATGGCAGCAGAGGTTGGACCAAGGGGCAATTGCTACACTGGCAATATTTGCCTTCTTTTTTTTATGATTTTAGCCTTAATGGGATTTCTTCACTGAACTGACAGGTGTGCAGCACTAGTTTGAGTTTTATAAAGATTTTCAGCCATTGTCACTTCTGTCCAAAACCATTCCCTCCAGCTGTGCTTTGCCCAGAATGCAGGCAACAAGAAGGAGTACTCTGAGATATTGAGAAGATGGTTCTTTTGCTGGTGTTTAGGCAGCAAGTTTATTTAGGTATGAACTTTTCAACTGTTTGGCCATTTGGAGAAGCTGAATGATGTTCTGAGCCCCTCATTCAGGTTGATTGGGAGCTGGCTGTGGTGCAGGACCTTTCCCCTGACAGAGCTTCTTATGCTGCAGTCAGGCCAGCTGCCATATCTAAGGGCAGTTCTGTATTTTGGTATTTTAGTATATGCCACCTTATTAATCGAGACCCTCTTCTGAATTTTCAGTTGCCCAGCACATCAAGGAGCTTGTGGATCTGAAAAACAAGAAGATCACAAAATCCAGGAAGAAGAGGAAACAAAACACAGAGGATGAAGGTAGGGAAAGGCACAGGGAGCTGAGAGAGAGGTCTGCACTGACTTCAGGCAGACGGCAATGCTGAGCTCTGCTGAAAATCAGACCATTTCTTTAAATACCGAGACTTGGGTGGAAAAATTTATCTGGTGGCAGGCTGGTGTTCAAGATTAGACCAGAACATGGATCAGCAGTGCGAGTGGCAGCTGGGCTGCATTTGGGACAGGTGGGGGCCCTTTCAGTCACAATTGTGCAAGTTGTTTGAGGAATTTTAAGTTGGATGCAGATCTGGGGCTCTGATTCCTCTGATCTGTGCATGCCACATTTCCTGGAGCATATTCTGGTGCTAGAAGCCATATGAGCCAGTGTGTTGAAAAGAACTTGTCTCAGTTGTTTTAATGGATTTTGTAAGTCACTGCCTAACCCAAGACTCTTCCTGGAGGGTGCTGGTACCTGGTGAAGGACACTGCCCTTTTCTCTCCAGAATTGGTTTCCTTTGCCCACCCTTTCTGAGCTCTGCAGCCTAGGGCTTGCCCTGGCGTCTGTGCGGAATGAACAAGAGCTCGCACATTCCTCTGGACTTAGTTTAAATGCTGGCTGCAGGATAACACTTTATCTGGCTAAAGCCTTACTATACAAAGTTCATTCAATATTTTTTATATTGCTTTCAGGAAACTTCAGTTAGCCCAGTGAATTCCTCTCAGGCAGCAGTTTATATCAAGTGGCTTCAGTGTTTTTAATCTCTGAGATCTGGAGTCCAGCTTCCTGCATTCCTGAGCCCTCCCAGCAGAGAGCTGCTGCCTATGGTGGCTTTCCTGTGTCACCCTATTTCTTGAGACAGCTGCAAATGAAGGGTAGGGCTGAGGACAGCCCTGGGTTGAAGTACTAACAGTGTTATTTGTTTCTATCTCTCTGGTGGGATTCAGAGCAGATTCCAGCAATTGCATGGAAGGGTTATATTTCTGGTAGGGATATGTGTTTTTTCTTTCCTGTTCAAGCCCAGGAGAGTTCAGGTCATTCTGAGCCTTTGAAAATTCATTTTCCTTGTGCTCCGATGGTCTAAGACATCTTTATGAGACAACTCCATGGAGATTGTTCTGTTCAGAGGGCGTGCTGCCTGTGGGCTGAGCAGGCTGTTCTGTGCAATTACGTGTCTAAATTCTAAATTGCATGTGCTGGAGATGTGCTTAGGAAAACAGATGTAGTTTTTACCTAAAAACAAATGTTAAATTTAAATTTTTTTAAAACATAAAACCAAAAATCAACAGTTAAACTCTTTGTAGGTCCCTTCCAACTCAGGATTTTCTATGTTGCCTCTGATACACATTTTTATTTTTAAATATATATATATATATATATATATATATATATATATATATATATATATATATATATATATATATATATATATATATATATATATATATATATATATATAAATGTTGTGAAAAAGGCATACTTTTTATGCCTTTTATGCCAGGATAACTGATAACTTTATAGATTTTCCAGAAGGAAGCCCTTGAAAGTCTGCTGTGCCTGTGTGGCCTCAGCTGGGGCTCTGGTAACAGGTCACACACACGGTTACCTTCCATAGAGTGATGGAATTATTAAGGTTGGAAAAATCCTCTAAAGTAATTGAATCCAACTGTTCCCACAGCACTCTCAAGGCCACCACCAAATCATGTCCCCAGGTGCCACAACCATACATTTTCTTAGTACTTCCACAGATGGAGGTTCCACCACTGCCCTGAGCAGCCTGTGTTCAAATGCCTAATTACCCTTGCAATGAAGAAGTTTTCTCTTATATCCAATCTAAATGTGCCCTGGTGCAGCTTGAGGCTGTTTACTCTTGTCTGTCTTTCTGGCCCAGGAGGCTGCTCTGGCAGGGACCAGGCTATGAGTTGTTCTGCAGGGGTTCAACAGAGGAGGCAGCAGGGCTGGCAGCTTGCTCAAAACAGCTTTTTCATGGTGACTGAAACTCTGAGAACTTTTCCTAGAAACTGACTTTAGAATTGCACCTGAAGTAAGGGGAAATCTTGCAGGAACATGCCAGGTTCTCTCTGCTGCTGGCTGGAAAGGTCAGGTTTTTCCCTGGAACACCTACTTCTGTTTGACTAGCTCTGCTTTCCAGATGTGTGAGGGGTGGGTAGGATTCACCTGAAGCTGCAAGGCTGTTGTGAGAAGTTTCTTAGTGGCTCTGAAATACTAAGATGCTTATGGATGCTGTAGCATCAGTTTAGCAGAGAAATCCATAAGGAAATCAAATGCACTGACTTCAGTCAGAACTGAATAGAAGATAAGTAGGCATCTATGTAAGTCTTTGAGTGAAAAGTTGAGTTGAAGCAGTGATTCCCCACACATGTGCACATATTGGTTTTAGTCCAGAATCTCATAGGTGAGTAAATATTTACCACTTGACATATACCCAAAGAAAGAATTCTGAAGTTTCCCACACTTAACCTCTGCAATATTCATCTTCTAGCTTAATTCTCTGTGAGTAAATGAAATACAAATGTGGTTCAAGGTCTTTTCATGCATGAATAACCTGTTGGCAGGCAGAAGAATAATGGGTAGGAATAAATGCTGTGTTTTCAGAAGGAGGATTGTCTGCTGATCCCACAGGAATGTGAGCTGGTCTTTGGATTTGTACAAGGAGACGAGTCATGAGCTGACAGCTCAGTGTTGATAGAAAATTGTTAACAGCTATAAAAATGAAGGGTGCAGAGGGATCTGGTGAGGGTGACAAACGGAGCGATCAAGCAGCAGAGGATGTTGTGTCACCAAAAGCAATGTTTTTTACCTGGGGGAGAAGTCCCTGACTGCAAGTGCAGGGGGAGGTCCCAGTTGAGCCTTTTTGAGGAGGGAAAGATGTTTTCCAGCTTGTATATGAATTTCCAGAAGCACATACACATTGCTAGGAAGTGGTCAGAAACCAAAAGAGGGACCAGGAGCTTGCAGGGAAGGGACAGAGAGCAAAGCACCACTTGGCTGTAGTTGTCCTGTGCCCACTCTGTATGTCCTGCCGAGGGTCCCTTCAAGGCTGATGAGTGAGGCAGGGAAGGTGACATGCGAGCTGAATGTGGAGGAGGGAAAAGGGAAGACAGTCAATGGGATGAAAGAAACTTAAAATTACCTGGGGAAAGCAAGAAGAAAATTTCTCACTATGTGCCATAGCAGAGCTGAAAGCTGCCTGGTTTTGGTGTTGGGCAGCAGGCTCAGGAATGGTCTGTCCTGAAGCACAGAATGAAATCCCAAAGGGCTAGCACATTGTTCAGATTGCCATGACCTTCCCAAAGAAGCATCTTGAAAAAGACACCTCGGGTGCAGAGGCACACCTGTGCTCACACCGGGTGATTTCAGCTCTGCCGTGATCCAGGAGACGCAGAAGGAGAGGTGGGGTCTTCGTGTGAGGTTCCAAGGAAAGCCTTTACTGAGCTTCTTTCTCAAAGGGATCCAGGGATGAAGAGCCGCTCAGGCAGGGAAAGCAGGGTTTTATATCAGGATCTTGAGGAGCAGGGCAGAACGCCAGGGCCAGTGGGATGAGGGCACAGGGATGGAGCGAGTGGGAAGGGCCAGTGGGAATACGTAGAATCTGCATGTCACAGATTCTGCATGCTGGGGAGAAGCTTTTTTCCTTACCTAACAAGGGTGGTTATGGCTTGAGGGGTTTTCCGTCCTGGAGAGTATTGTGGGTTCTTTCCCTCTTGGTCCACCAGCCTCCACAGTTCAGAGCATAAAGAGGTTTAGAAAGAAATGGGACAAATGCAAAGAAGGGAGGTCTGTCTCTTGATGGTTAATGATCCAACACTGCCTTAGGGTGTTGCTCACCTGCTGTTAGCTAAGAGTTTTTTGAAGGAGGATAGTAATTTTTATGACATCCTGTATCTGTTTCTCATCTTGGTGACAGGTGCAGGCTGCTGGCTTGTCTGGCTGATGAACATGGCATTTCCCGTATAGCGAATGGTGATCGAGAAGTATTGCTGGGATGTAGAAAGAAACGCTGGTGATGTGAGAAAGAGGAGCTAAAGCAGTGCTGTAAAATGGGGGATCCTGGGCAGATCTAAGCCTGGAGAGCAGCACTGCTGGTGCCAAGCCCAGTTTACCTGCTCAGGAGCACCTACCCCTGTGCTATAGAGTGCAGTGAGATGGGATCCTGGTCTGAGAACCTGCTCTGGCTGTGCCAGGCTGAGGTCCAAAAGGCTGCAGTAGATCAGACGAATATCCAGTCAACAGCTTCTCTAGTGCTAAAAGACGCATTCTATGGCCACACTGTTTGGTGCGTTTTTAGGACTTTTTTTTTGCAGGAAAGCATTAAATCTGTTCCAGAATGTATGTTCCTGTACGTGTCTGGTCTGGATTTTAACTTTTTCTAAAAGGAGGTGTTCATTAAGATGCTGTCCACGTGTGTTTCTAGACTGGCATATGGAGAAATATTTTCCTTTGAAAACTGTTTTTCACTGTGTGGGCTGTTAGTAGTCATCTGTTCCTGAGCTCCTGAGGCTACCATGATACCGTAAGGAATAACAGATCATCTTGGATTTCTCAGATTCGTTATGTGCTCACGGAAGTAGAATTGTCTTCAGGATTAGCCCTTTGCAGGTAGTGCAGATGAAGCTGCCCTGCTGTCCACCAAGAAGCAGGAGCTGAGCTGTGGAGGGATTACCTGGCCCACATGTTTGGAAGTGTCAGCATGCGTGATGAGCTCAGTGCTGGGAGTCAGTCTCTAGCTGAGCATTCTGAAAGCAGCAGATGGTTGGGACAGGTTGCTCGTTTGGAGAAGCTGAGGCTAAAGCTAAATTCTGCTGCTCTCCCTCATGTTCCTTCCTGCAGCTCAGTGTGTGCCTCCTGGGCTCTCCATGTCTCCCTCTCCATTGTTACCCATCCCACTCTGCACATGCCTTGGAGCTAGGAGCGCTTGTGTTGGGGTAGATGGCTTCTACTCTGGCGCAGGGAGGCTGCATGGGAGCCATTGGTCTGTGCTCTCTGGGATGAGTGCTGCTCACCCTGTTCCTCAGGGCTCCTGCCTCTTTTTTGGCCATTCAGGTCTGTGGACAGTAACTCCTCCATCCTCTTGTGCATGCAGCAAGTTTATTTTTCACTTACTTAAATTTGGTCAGCTTCACCCAACAGGCCCCATTGGGTCAGAGGCTGCCCATGGTTGTCATGGGAGCAGGAGGCCTGACTGCAAAAAGTGCTGGATGTAGGTTTTAGGCTTTTTCTGAGACTGGGGAGCTTCCTGGGAAAGTACAAAATAGGCTTCAAGCAAATGTGTCTGACTGCTGCCCATGCATCAGCCATGCAGAATCTGCAGGACGCCAGTTTCTTTTGCAAACATTGTTAAGCTTTTAGGGTGATTATGTGTTTCATGGTCTAAATACGGTGTGAAAAAATATTTCTTATTATTAGTTTTGAATGTGCTGTCTCCTGCAAAATTGCTGGGATGCAGAGGCGCAGTCCAGCTTCTTCCCCTTCCCCTCTGAGAAGGGTGACACCTCTCTTCGGGGTGTGTCTCACATTTGACAGCAGAAGCTGTAACCTGGGATAGTGAAGCATTACAGGACATCTCATTTGGTTTGTTTCCTTTTAATCCTTAGATATTCCCAGTGTAAGTCATGCCTAGCAGGATTTTTGCTTACAGTGAATATTTTGCTTTAGATATTCCCTAGAGAGAAATTCCCAAAACTGGCTTTCCTTCCCATTACACGTGGGAGATGGAAATGCTTTTGTACCTCCTCTGGTGTGGCTCCAGCGGTGTGGAGAAGCTCTGCTCCAGCTGTGAGGGAGATTGATTGAGGCAGGAGGTGCTTGTTTCATCGAGAGGAGCCAAGGACTGTGATTTATCTGCTGGCTGAGAGGACAACACATCTCCCACCTCTGGGAATTGTTCTGCTTGGGAACAGTTTGTCCTCCCTCTGCATTAAGAGGATTTGAAGACCTCCAAGCTCCCGGTCAGCATACCTAAGCCATGTGAAAGGCTGATGTAAAATGCACAGCATCTGACTAGAATGTAGACTTCCACAGCCGCAAGTATTTGAACTGTGCTGCAAGCTTTGGGCCTGGCAGGGAATCAAATAGGGCAGATCTGTTCACTGCTTTCAGTGAGCAGTTTTGGGTTTTACTCGAACAAGAACAAAAGGCCAACGGTTTTGGAAAAACTCTCTTAGCAATCAATGCTCTGTCTTTGCAAACATTTCTTTTGGTGTCACGGGGGGATTATCTCTGTGAATCGTGACTTGCACTTGCCTTCAGAGTACACTGAACCAAATACAAACAGAGCAGGTGCTCTTGTGGAGGGCAGCAGCTTTTGAGGTGCAGTTCCCAAGCTTCGGTGTGTCCCATTTTCCTTGTATCACAGAGCATGCCTGAGCTGCGTGGTACAAGCTTGTGTTGGAGAAGGTTGCAGGCAGGAATGTGAGGAGGTCTGCAAAGCCTTCTGCAGGTCTCTGGGAAATAAGATACTATCAGCTCCCCATGCCTCTTCTTGCGTTCTGAGGTCACTGTTGGTGCTGCCACTCTGTCCCCACACACCTTTCTCTGCTGCTCCTCTCTCACTGGCAAAGGAACCGAAGTTCTGGAATAATAAACAACTTTGGCTGTGCCCAGCAGGCCAGGGCCCAGGCACGTGTGTGTGCCCAGGCTGTGACTGCTGAATGGGTGCCATGCGTGGAGTCAGGGTAGGGCAGGTGCACTCTGGGTGCGAGAGGCTGAGATCTGCAGGAGCAGGGATGGGAGGTGCAGAGCTAGGAGCCTTCACTCAGGAGATGGATCTTTCTAATCCCAAGCCCTGGCGTGCACTGACGCTCCCTGCCATGGGACTGGGAGACTTCAGGGTGCAATGCAAGTTTTGGCAGTCCCACCCTGCTGCGGTGGGCTGTGCATTGCGGGGGGCTGCTCGTGCCAGAATGAGCTGCTTTGCTGGAGCTCTCTGAAGGGCTTCAGTGTGGGGGTGCATGGTGCTGTGGGCTGACCACTCATTTCCTCTTTCCCACCAGGTCTGCCCATTAGCACCTACGCCAAGTACTGCTACCGGAAACTCCATAAAGTAGCTGTCACTGGAGGCAAAAAGGTGAGACGTTGCCCTGGCTGCAGGGCCTGGGGGCTGCCTGGGGGACTGTGGTGGTCACCACTGATTCAGTGATAGGAAATGGAGATAGAGTGAGCAGGGGAGGCTTGCTCGGAGTACATTTCCCCATGAGTGTGTGGTAGAGGGCTGCTGTCCAGTTCCTGCCATCCTTCTGGCAGACAGCAGTGCCTGTTGTGCAGGCATCTGCATGGCTGCCTGCTTCCTGGCCTCAGGGACAAAGACAACCTCAACACTTACCTGTTTCCCGGGTAAAAGGAGCTGTTTGTGCAGAGGATACTTAAAATTTTGTTTCTTCAGGTGAGGGAAGAGTCTCCCTTTGCACTGAGAGCTTATATGGGCTGGGTCTTGCAGCTGTTTTACTGCAGAATTGTTCATTCCCAGTTCAAAGAGTCATACAGCAGAGATGGCTGGTGCAGAGGGGAGTCTGTGCTCTGTGTTATCTGTAATCTTCCTTTCTTTCCTCTGCATGATTGTGCCTGTGGCCGTGAATAGTGGTAGATGGCCTTGGCCTGTCAGTTCTAGGTCACCGAGCCCGATCTGGTCATCGGGGTTTGTTTTTTTTTTGTACATTCCTTTGGGGCCTCCCTGCCATCTGAACTTTGTGTAGTGAACAAATTAGCTGAAATACCTTAAGAAGGGTGAAGGCTTCTGGCATCGTGCCAGGGGCAGGGTGGTAAGCCTCCAAACACACATTGCACACAACTGCAGCCCTGGCCACTGACCCTCATCAGAGGGCTCAGTGGGAGCTTCTCCCTGTCATGTTCCCCACTTGGCTGCAGGATCACTGCTGAAGACCACTGTGCTGGGCAGCCTGTTCCCCCTGCGACAGCTCTGTGCTTTTCCAAACTGCTGCCTCAGGCCATTCAAAACCCCTTTTAAGTGTTGGTATTTGTCAGAAGCAACAGGTACCAATGCCCACTTTTCAGGTGTTAGCACCTCTGAGAGCAAAGGTTTCCCTGGAGTTGGAAATACCTGGAACTCCCACCTCCAAAGGACTTTTATACCTGTCCTGGCTAAGCACTTGTCTGATGCTGGGTTGGGGTATAGGTGCCCTCTGCGGACCTTACACAGCTGAGGCTGGGCTGGGCTGCACTCCATACTGCCTCCTAAAGCAGGTGGAGCTGCAGCAGGAGCAGTCCCCTTGCTGTGCAAAACACAGCAACAGAATCTCTGCAAAACCAGCCCAAATTCTCCAAAGTGGTCTCCTCTGCTCCTCCTGGGCCTGATGAACAGAAGCACCCCTGATTTCAGTCAGCAGAACAAGAACCATGCTGCCAGGAAGCTGACTAGTTGCCCACATGGAGGGTCAGCCTTCTCTGTCCTGGCCGCTCACCGTCCCCATCCCTGGGTCACTCTTGCTCTGTGGGCTGGCTGTGCCATGGCTGCACTAAGCTTTTCTCGGTCCTCAGGGCCTCCGTAAACCAACAGTGGAAGAGATAACGCATGCCAGGAATGCCATCCTGACGCCATCGCTCTTCGGCAGCTCCCTGGAGGAAATCATGCTGCGGCAGCAGGACATGTACCCAGAGAACAAGCTCCCCTGGGTGCAGACACAGCTATCACAGCAGGTCCTGGCCCTGGGAGGGGAACAGACTGAGGGGATTTTCAGGTGAGCTTTTGGGGTTCTGTGCTACTTTTGAGCAAACCACATGGCAGTCCTCATAGCCAAGGAGTCAAGATTGACCTCCACATGCTTCCTCTTGCCTAAGAATAGCACTCCACTATGGACTGGACAAAATCTGACTTTCCTCAGGTTCAGGAATCACCTCTTGTAGTATCATTAGCCAGTTTGCATGTGTTAGCATAGAGGCGACTAGTGTGGGTGTGACTTAACTATGTGTACAGCTCATCCCCAGGCAGGGCAGTGAGCTTTCATCAGATTTGGCAGTGGTGGTTAGCTGGTGTAGGGGAGGGAGAAGCTCCAGCGTCCTGGCAGAGCCCTTCATCTAACGCAGCACATCAGCCTCAGTGCTGCACAAGACGCAAGGAGTCAAGAGAGACACAGAGACACAGAATCTGTGGGGTGAACACGGGGGATTCTGCTTTGGGTTTGGGTTTTCTTTGTTGTTTTCTTTGTCTGTGTGGTTTTGTTTTGCATTTAAGATTTGAATTAGTTTTTCACTAGCTAAACTTAAGACAGTTGTTAAAAGGCTCAACTTTACCTTGTATGGGTAAATTTTTTGAGAGAGAGATAGATAGATAGACAGATAGATGGATGGATGAATGTGTATATATATATATAACTATCTTTAGCCAGAAATGCTGCTCATCTTTGGTCTGAACACTGCAAAGAAGCCTGGTTACAGAAAATAATCACTCCTGAGAACAGCAGTAGTTGATATCTGAGCTAGTTGGAGCCCCCACTTCAAGATGGTGTATAAAAATAAGCACCCCCTTCTCTCTGAGGAACTGTTGCTGTAGCTGCCACTGATGCCTGAGGCCTTCTCCCTGCTCCCTTCTCCCTGAGACACCAGAAGCAGCTTCAGAGCCATGCTTTCCTGGCCAGCTGCCTCACCAAGCACATTGCCTGGCTCACTCAAAAGGACCTTTTCTGTGTCTCTGCAGGATACCAGGTGACATAGATGAAGTCAATGCATTGAAATTACAGGTGGATCAGTGGAGAATCCCAAACAGTCTCAGTGACCCCAACATACCAGGTACAGGACTGTTGCAGGTGTGTTGCTGCAGCCTCAGCCACGGTGCAGTGCGGAGGGGCAAGTGCAGGAGCAGCTCAGTGGGTGTGCTGCTGCTTGGGAATGTGTACACAGGCTGTCTGCACTGACTGGGATTTTGTTATGTATCTTTTCACTGCCTTTCCAAACACTGCCCATAGAGGAAACACTGGGAGTGGGGAGGAATCTCTGTCTCTGATGCAGTCAGGCTGTGCAAGCTGGGCAGAGTGGTGGGAGTCTTTCAGGTCTCCTTGTCTTCTTCTTTAGGCAGCCCCAGAGCTGCTTCCTGGAGGAGCAGGTAGGTAGCAGCCAGTATTTGCCACTAACTGGTCTGCTTGGCTCCCTGAGCATTTCAGAGCCAAGACTGAATTAAGGTGAAGCAGCACAAGAAATCCCTTCCCTGCCATCTCTCTCACTGCCAAGTTTGCCCCTGAAGGGGGTGGGGAAGTGACCAGAGCTGTTCTCATGCACCTGCTTTCTGCCCAGCCTCTCTCCTCAAGCTGTGGTATCGGGAGCTGGAGGAGCCTGTGATCCCCCAGCAGTTCTACAAAGAGTGTATCAGCAACTATGAAAACCCCGACGCTGCCGTGGCTGTGGTGCAGCTTTTGCCGGAGCTCAACAGACTGGTGCTGTGTTACCTCATACACTTCCTGCAGGTAGGCAGCCCCCACAGCCCTGCACTGGGGCCACGAGCATGCGAGGCCTAGTTGGTGGGACAGCTGTGGTGGGACCATCAGCACAGTTTTAAGACCTCTTATCTGTACTTAAGGTGGGATTGATGGAAGGGTGTTTGCTGGCCTTGTTCCTTAAGAGAGCAATAAACCGTGATCCTGATCTTGTAGAGCCTGGCGTTGGTTTCCTGTCTGCCAAGGCTGCTGCTCTGTTGGTTGTGTCAGAGCACAGTGTTCTTCCCTGTGGACACATGGCACTTGGGGGACTATCCTTAAGGCAGGCTTTATGTCTGCTCTCCTTGCACCTTTTCTTGGGCCATGTGTTTGATTTCCTTGCCCTTTCCCACTGCTCCATCTGAATGTGTTCTTGCTATCTGCAGATCTTTGCTCAGCCATCAAATGTGGGCAGAACAAAGATGGATGTGAATAACCTGGCCATGGTGATGGCCCCCAACTGCCTGCGCTGCCAGTCCGACGACCCTCGCGTTATCTTTGAGAACACACGCAAAGAAATGTCTTTTCTCCGCATGCTCATAGTGCACTTGGACACGAGCTTCATCAAAGGGCTGGTTTGAGCCACTGGTCCCATGGTGCAAAACGTTGCTCTGAGGAGTTGCTAGATTAAGTCTTCTCCTTCCTCTCCGTGTAGGTTTCTTCCATTGTCCTTGCTGTTGTCATGCCCTGGGTTAGCCCTTCAGCATCTCCCAATATATATGATCACAAGGACTGGACATTTCTGGAAGGCTTGTTCTGTCAGCACCAGGAAATCCTTGGGCATGCCAGGTCAGGTTAGCAGTTCCTGGCCTTTCAGTGTGTGTCAGAGAGGTGCAATCCTCTTCCTGAGAGCCACAAGATTGGGTGCTCAATGAAAGGGCTGTGACATGTGTGAGGAACTACTACATGGGGCAGGGAGACTCTCCATTTCCCTTCTAGAGGCAGAGTTGGCTTGAGGTAGGAGAACATCACTCCTGGGCTCTGGCAAGATCTGGTCTGACAGAAGATGCTGCCTCATCAGGAATAATCCTACTACTACGGGGCCAGCCTTGTTCACCTCTGCAGATTTGGCTAGAGATGTCAGGGTTGTTCTGATGTCCCACAGTGCTGTTGGTAGAGGGCTGTGAAGGTGCAGAGGGTCAAGAACCGTAGAGTTGCGCAGCAGCACGTGAGACCAGCTGAGTACCCACCCACACCATGATACTGGGCACAACAGGAAGGCCAAACACCTGACAACAAACAGGTAAAGAACCACTTTGACATCCTCTTAATGAGGGCCGTATCTTCTGGAGCAGTGACCGCCGTGGCCTTGCAGCTCCTGTTTGCTACAGACAGCATGAGCTGACACCAGCTTTGCTGAGGAGCACCTGAGCCCATGCTCAGAGCAGCCTTCACAGCTCCAGCTCCTCACACCCCCCTTCCTAATACCACATCCTTCCCAGACTGCTCTGCCAGGAACTAAATACCAGTTTGACCCACCCTTCTGGCTCAGCCCAGGTCTAAAGAAAGGCTCCAACAGTCAGAAGTGCTCCTGTGCTCAGGTACACCTTACAGGCAGAGCAGCAGCAGTGCTGTGTGCTTGAGAAATGTTGGTACTGCCTGTAGTCAGCTGTGTTCTTCCTTTGAGGTCTTTTGCTTGCTGGAGGCAGGTCTGCTGCAAAAAAGTGTGTTTTGGGATTACTGATGCAGTGTAAAGTCTGCCAGTATCATGCAAGGTTGCATTTGTGTTTCTGTATCCCCCTTCCTTTCCAGTGGGGACCTGGGATCATCCTCTCCAGACTGCAGTGGAGAGCTGAGCCCTCTCAGCAGCGAGGTTTAGAGCTGATGCCTGAATCTGTACCAGCATGAGCATGAGATGCCATGTGTTGAGTCTTTTTAAGAGGGTTCCCAGAGCCTATGTTCAGATGAGTTTGAATGAACTCCAGAACAGGAATTCAGTTTTGTGCCTAGCTGAATAAAAGTTCCTCATACCAGATGATTCTGTGGGCCAGGAAATCTTGCTCCCTTGTCAAGATTAGCTTTGTCAAGCATGCCCACAAACTGTGCCAGCCAGCATCTGTTTCACGTACACACCCATCTCCATGCTTTGATGCCGCTCAGCTTGCTCTGTCCTTCTGTAGTGCTGAACAACTTGTTCTTCAGATGTGAAGCTACTGCCCCTGAAGTGTAGAGACAGGCGGAGGTTACCAGCTCTGACGTGCTGTCCTGAGGTTTGAATCACTGAACAAGCTCAGGCTGTCATGTTTGCCAGGGGCTGGAGCAGCAATGTAGGACTGGCCCCGTCTTTGGGCTGCAGGTGCCTCTGTGTCAGGCTTTGCCAGCAGCCACTGAAGTGGTGATCCGTGTTACTTCTTGCACTCAGCTAGTGGCAGTCAATCAAACCATAGGCATTAGCTGCTAATAAAAGTGAATGATTCTGGCAAGGGTTGTAAAACATGCTTATAAAAGACACTGGATATTACTGTCTTTGCCAACAGATTTGTAAATACAATCAGTAAAGTAGCTTTTCCTCTGTTCTAATAGTAATAAATACAATATTCATGGCTGTCTCTTTTGTGAATTGTCTTTTTTGTGAATTTCTGCAGCATGATCTGCATGGGGCTGCACATATCAGCCTGAATGTCAGTGCTCTTGAGTAAGATTTGAGAATCAGCATGAAGTAAGCACTTGGAAGCCATGCTTTGGGCTGGTTCTGTTGTTCCTAATTCTCTGGCAGCTATCAAAGGACACTTAATGAATCTTGGAAGAGAATGGTTTGAAACAGGTAAAAGACAATACTGCTTTACACATATCTTCTGGAGCCTTTCAGGGTCATAAAGGTATGAGAGAAGTTTATGGGCAGTTGGAGGGTAAGAGGGATATTCTGCTTGTGTCCCTCCTCCAGCTGGGAGTGCTGCAGGTGGACTGCAGGTAGTGGCTACACAGGCATCCTTTGCATGGCCCCCTGCAGGGTCTCTGCTGATGGAGATGTAATTAATTGGGCTGTTAGGCTGACCTGATGGGGACATGTTTATGGTCAGACTGGAGCATTCTCTCATCTTTCTTTGCTGGTAGGCCAAGGAACCACTGGAAGCAGTCTGCTGGTGCTCGAGACCGGTGCTGGTTGCACAATGTTGTGGAGCTGCAGGGCAGATGCTGGCTGTGCTACTTCAGCCACACAGGAATGAGCCCAGGCTCTGAGTTGTGTTGCTGGTGCTCTGGGGGTGGTCACTGTCCTGTCAGACTAGGAAAAGCTGCTGCACTTCAGACAAAGCCAGTGAGGACTGCTCTGTCACACCAGCAGTTTAGGATCACATAGGATGGCCATACCACTGAGTCTTCCCACCAGTCTGGCTGGCAGAAGCGTTGTAGGTGGGCTGCAGCGCAATGGAGAGCAGAAGGAAGACCAGGAACATTGTAACCTCACACAGCCCTTTCCTAGGGGTATGTCTGCAGCCCAATTTCTGAGTGTTACACAAAGCTTTTCTGTGAAATGAGCTGATTTTTGCCAAATCAGAAAAGGCCACAAACCAAATGCTTCAGCTCAGGCTCCAAGACTCAGGCTCACTCCTGCAGTCACGGGGCCTGACACCTGGATCAGTTAAAGAAGTGATGGCCAGAGCAGCAGCTGGCCTTGGAACAAGCTTGTGGCTGCTTCTGGGCTTCTGTGAGCAGTGCAGCTGGACCCAGTGCTAGCGGGCAGCTGGGACATAGCCCCTTGAGGGGAGGCACCAGTGGCTTGTCCATTACCTGCTGCTGGTTGTGAGAGGCTCATGTGTTCCAATGGGGCCAGCACTCCTGCAGTGGAGTTGGATTTCTGGCTGGTTTGAGTCTCCTTTTCACAGAGCCTTAAAAGAACTTTTTGCTATGCCTGCAAACAGAAATGGTAAAAGCAATTCTGCTCATGGCAGCTGATAGACACCATGCCCTCATGTCTGTTGCCCATGTGCCACCTCAGCTCCTGAAAAGGCTGGGCAGATGTTGTAGATCACAGGTGGATTTTGGACCTGTGTCCTAGATTGCAAGGCAATGTGTATTCTATTTGCCATCTGTTAGAGGTTATCTTCTGTTGATTGGGCAGTTCTCTTCATCTCTTCCACAAACCAGTCCTCCCTCTGGGGAGACATCTGCTCTTAATGGGCCGTTGAATGTCACTGTGTGACTGATAAAAATTACAGCATCCCATTGTGAGATGCTCTGCACAGAGGGAGGAGCCAAGCATTCTTAACTGGATATAATCTGAGTTTTTGGGACACCAGATCAGCCTTTCCACTGGATTCTTAGAGGAACAGCTGCCTTTTCCACTAGATCTTCAGAGGAGAACTACACTCTTCTACAGCATCACTGCTCCACAGAACCACATCTGCTACTCCAGGAGGACTGCTACCAACAACCTGACCAACAGGATGTCGGGTTGTATTCTGACTCTGTCTGTGGTTTTTCTTTTGTATTATTGCATGTTTTCTTTTGGGTTTTGTTTTTTTTTTTTTTTCCTTTTCCTAATAAATTGTATTTCTGACTTGGAGTCTCTCACTGGTTTTGCTTTCAAACCAGAACAACCTGTCTGTAGGTTCATCTTGAGGTGGGGAAAGGGCTTAGCTTTGGCAGCTGCCTGATATTTTACAGGACAGGGCAACCACAAGGCTACCCCTCCTGGTAGAGAAGTTCCCTGCTGTCTTTCCTCCCACGGAAAATGTGAAGGGTCTCCTGCCCTTGTCCACCAGAGATACTCCATTTCTTTCTCAAACCAGAGATGCACAGGGGTTCTGCCACCTCCTCAAAGCTCCTGGGTAACGAGAGGCCAGTTTTTAGTACAATTCTCATGTAGGTTTTTAGTCCAATCCTTACACGGAGCTTTGCACTAAATCAGCCCTGTGGGAAGGCAGAGACCAGAGGAACGGGCAGGTGTGCTTCGGGAGCCCTGCAGCACTGGCAGGAGGCAGAGATGGGAGGCTCCCTGTCCTGATGCTGCCCCAGTGCAGGTTTGATGTGGGTTCAGCACAGCACTGGCAGATTGAGCAGAACTGGCCCATGGAGGCAGTGCCAAACCAGGGCTGTGTGGAGCAAGGCTCTGGCTCTGCCACACCCATGGACTGTCTGTGGGACACCCACCAAAAATGAGATGAGAAAAGTTGAATTAGTTGCTGAGGTTGTTGCTTTTAGAGCTCCTGTTGTCCTATACCATTTGTCAGCTGTGGTGAACAGTGGCAAGAACTGCTTGTGGGTGCAGTGGGCTGGGGAAACCAGCTGAGGCATTCATCATCCCATGATGAGGGAACAGGGAGGAGCATGGGTGTTCTGAGTAAGGTGGACCACATAGGGACCTGGCCAGAACTGAGTGCTTACAGGTAGCCATGCAGGAAAGATTTTGGGACATATGGAGTCACTCATCAGCTTGACTATTCCTTCCAAAGCAGGGGACACCAGCTGAGGACTCTGTCCAGGCCACAAGGATTTGAACCTGCATCTCCTGCCCCAGCCTCTGCCTGGACCTTCCTCTGTCTCACCATGTAAACTATCCATTTTGTCTGAAGTGCTTAGTGTTTACAGGTACCATAAAGGGAGCTTGTGTCTGAGGACTGGAGGACTGTGTGACCTCTGCTGTCAGGGCTGGATGCTGGCAGGAATCGAGGCCCGAAGTCATGAAGGTGTTGAGGAGGTCAAGGCTCTTAAAAGCTGCAGCTTCTCCCAAAGGAGAACTGGTGCGTTATGCCAGTTCATCTCTGCTCACAGACACATTTCTTCCATCCCGTCTTTGCCATGTCTGGTTTTTTGTTCAGATTACAAGTGAGGCAGGAGACCAGGTGGTCCGTGGGGGATGTGGAATGGAGGAGGGAGTGGGGCCCTTCCTTTTCAGTGAGCTGTTGGATTGCCTCAGCTGCCTTGAAACAGGCTTCCTTGGAACAACATGGCCTTGGTGCCTGCTGGGGAAGACAAGAGCACTGCAACTGCAAACAGTCCCCAAATACTGGACTAGGGTGTCCCCTGGTGGGTGTTACCTCCTTGCTCTCGGGACATGTCAGTCAGACCCAATAACCCCAGGGACCACAGAAAGGCCTGTAGGACCTCATCTCCAAGTGGACAGCCCTGTAAAGAATGAGGAGGTGAAGAATCGACAGCCTTCTCCCTTCTCCCAGCTAAATCAGGATGTCTGGGTGCAGTGATGTAGAAATGTCTGCTTGTCTGTGTGTCCCTCCCAGCCACTCCCTGGATGGGGCTGTGCTTGTTCTGGCCAAGGGCACAGGCTGAGGGTGGGCACCCATCCCTGGAGATATGTAGCCAATTCCAAGCCTCTAGTGCTCTGGTCAACAAAGAAAGGGTGAGAAAGTGTCCCAAAGTAGAAGGTACCCAGATGTGGAATCCCGCTGTGATGATGGCACACTGACCTGGTGAGTCACTCAGCTGCCATCCTTGTGTGCACCTTGGGAGCAGCCTGGAGGTCAGCTAGACCTGTGGGACCTCCAGCAGCACTCTGACAAAAACAAGTACAAGCAGGTGAAGCACAGTGGGGACAGCTGGACACAAAGCTCATCCCTGGCCTGCTGCATATCAGTGTGGAGGGTGGAGACCATGTCCAGATGAATCTGTAATGCTCCTGCCCCAGAGCAGGATGCTGCAGCAGCTCTGCAGACTGCAGGGCCCCCATGGGGGCTGTGTTGAGGCAGCTGAGGGCTCTGGCAGAGGTCTAGAGACAGGAGAAGATCCTGTTGGCACAGACCCCCCTCCTTCCCACTGCCATGCAGGCCCCAGAAGGGCCAGGCAGGAAGGAGTGGAGGGCCTCAGGCAGGGAATTGCTCCAGCCAGTCACAGAGGCCTTTGTCACCGCTCTCTGGGGCTGCTCCTTGGGTGCATTGCCCTGCCACGAGTGTGATTGTCTGGGCTGGGATGTAGGGAAGCAGAGCTGCAAAGCTCGAGGCCAGCTTCCCAATAGCACCACTAGAGCCTTGAGGGGAAGTAGCTGAAGGACACCTCACTGGGAAATTCCTCCCTGTTTCTCAGGAATGTTGCCCAGCTGCAGATCTTTGCCCTTGGACCTCTGCCTGAGCTGGGTCAGCCATTTCTGTGATGATGATGAAGATCCTGGTCCAAGCCCATGCACTGACTTCTTCCCCTGACCTGCCTCATCGCTGTAGGATTTTCCAGTACTCATCTGGTCACTGTCACTGTCCCTGCTTTACCACTGGCCTGTTCTGTGCTGGATAGGGCAGTGCCTTCCCAGCTCAGTTCCTGCTCACCTGTCCTGTGACAGCTCCTGCTGCTCTCTGACAGTGAGCCATGTGGAGTGCACAACTCTGCTCATGGTGAGCATAAATAAAGGCTTTACAGGTGACACCTGAACTCCTTTGCAGAGAAAGCAGAGAAGATCTAAACTGATCCTTCCACTTGCTCAACAGCAAAGCTTGCTAAACAAGACAAAAATACTGGCTACTCCTTGCCTCCCTACTTCAAATTCCCTATAAAATTTGGTCTCAGCATGATAGAGGCTGAAGAATGGAGGACAGGACAGGACAGGACAGGACAGGACAGGACAGGACAGGACAGGATAGGATAGGATAGGATAGGATAGGATAGGATAGGATAGGATAGGATAGGATAGGATAGGGAAAATACCCAGAGACAGTATGGTCTAGCTTGAAGAAAGCACAAACAAGGCCTTGGAAATAAACTCTATTGCCACCACAAGGATGTGGTCTGTGTTTGCTGTCTGAGGGCTCTTCAGCTCTCCAGGCACACACCTCACTTGCATCAGATAAGCTAAGGGGGCTCTGCTCTGTGCCATGCTCTGGCCTGGGATGGAGGGATGGGCTGTTGGGAAGGCGATGGGTCCACATCAGGGAGAATGTCCTCAGTGGCACAGCTCTCCGTTCCACCTTGGGATGTGGGTGGGTTTGCAACAGGCCTTTGAAAATTCTTGTCAGGTGCTGGTGCAGGCCCAGGTTGACTGATCCGCTCTAATACTGAGTTAGCAATCCGATTTGACATGGTCCTTATATCCAAAGTGTTGGCTAAGGCTGTTGACTTTAGGTTCCTTTTTCTTTCCAAGTTCTCCCTCACCATTGCACAATCTTCAGGCTCCATGGTTTTGGCACACCTGGCCCCTTCTGCAGGGGCAGGCCACATTGCTTTCAGGCTCTGCTGTTCAGATGCGCTGGGGAATCCTTGTCCTGCCTCCATGCCCTGCCTTGGAAGTGTTTGGGACGACTGCACTTGTCTGTTGGAGACATTTCCCCCAGGAAGCTCCAGGATTTCAGTGCACTCACTGTCTTGTTCCAACTGAGAAGTTACAGAAGATTCCAAGGTGTAGTGAACACTCTCAACAACTTCTCTGGTGAGTGTGTCAAGGCAGGTCTTTGAAAGTGCTCTGTCTGCAGTGTCCTTGGATTTGTCTGCTTGGGTGGCTCTTCCAGCAAGAGGCAGCTCCTCCCACTTGGCTGCCACCCCTGTCTCAGCAGCTTTGGATGTGCTGGATGCCAGACGGTCCCCCAAGATCTCCAACACTGTTGCTACAAGCCCTTTCGCCATCACTTCCATTTTCTGATGGTGATCTAGAGAAGTATCCAAAAGTTCTACTCTCATGCAGCCTAAAAGTCTTTCTCTGATTCCCCGGGTAACCCTCTGTAAAAAGCTGGCATGGTGATTCCCAGGAATCTTCAACCTCTCCAACACTCTGTACACCACAGTCTCAACCAGCTTTTCAAGCTTCTTGGCTTCTGCTACAGGTAGTTGCTCAAACATAGCATTTAACAGGCCATTGGCAGTGCCATCTGGCTTCCTCTGGGAGCCAGCAGCAGTGCTGGCATTCTTCTGGCCGAGCTCAGCTCTGGAGTAAGTTTGGCCCTTGTTCAGAGCTGCTCTCCCTTTTCTGAATCCCCCTGAGTTTTGGATCTTGGGTAGGCTAGAAGGCTTTTGAGGATGCAGCTTCCCCCGGCCAGAAGTGTTGGTGATTCCCGGCAGGTTGGGGCCATGCTTTAATTGGGCCCAGGATGGCATAAGGGAAAAAAAAGTGAAAAGTGAAAAACAAAAGTGACACCTTCCTGAAAAGTGACACCAGGTTGTGGGTCATGTTGCTCAGCCCCTGCGTGCTGAGGATTGCTGCAGACCCAGGCTGGCACTCTGCTTCAGCCAGGCCACGAGGGCAGGGGAGAAGGGCTTCCCTCAGCACCGTGTGTGCCTGCCCGTGGCCCTGCTGCCTGTACTCAGCTCAGTGCCCTGCCCTGGCTCAGCTCCCGGCTGTGGAGTCCTTTCCCCACCACAGCGCCCAGCCCAGCAGCCCCGCCCTGCACAGTCCCATGCCCCTGAACACAACGCTTTGCCTACTTCTTGCTGCCCCAAGATCTGCTCTGACTGTAGCTTGATTGTGGTCAGGTACTGCCTGTACTCGTTGAACTCCTTCACAGTGCAAATCACCTATGGAGGGACGAGGGTAGAATCCTCCAAAAACTGTCAAGCCATGCAGTCGGCCTTTCCCAAAAGAGCCTGAGCCCAGTGGGAGAGGAGCTGCCCCCAAGCCTTCCCCCCACACCTTGGTGTTGGGGCCACTGATGTCCCCCCAGCCAGGGCTGAACAGGCAGTGTGGGGCAGGCTGAGAAGGGCGGGACTGGGGCTTGCCAGGGGGATGTTGGCGCTGCTTCTGCGGGACAGGGACACCAGAGCACGGCCCTGTCCTCTGGCAGCAGCAGGCGGCTGCAGCAAGGGCTGTGGGAACCCTGCTTGAAGAGGGCTGTTCTTGATCGGCCTGATGTCCAAACCCACCTTGTTTTCACTGGTGACAAAGCCCTGTTTCTTCAGGAACTGCAGCACATGCTTGCGCTTGTGGTAGTCCTGAAGGACAGGGTCATGCAGGCAGTTGTATGCTGGGCTGAAGTGGTGGCAGTAGGGATCATCCAGGGTGAAATAAGGAAATGGCCGGTGGAGCTGTAAGAGAGAATTTCCAGAGTATGAAGGAGGCAGGAGAGTGGAGCGAAGAGGTACCACATGGTACCTGGGGAAAGGTAGAGGTCTTCTCCATCCTTCTGTAGGCACAGAGACCTGCACAGATGGACTACAGGGCTGGCCTGGGCCAGGCTGGGCTGTGATGGTTTGGGGGAGAAAAAACAAACCACACAGCAACCCCACCAGCAAATAGGTATCTTAGGCCACCAGGAAGAGCTGCAGACCCATCCGCAAATTAACCTTCAAAGGTTCAAATGCAGCCAGTGGAGAGTGGATGAAACCAGTCTCCTTGGGTTAGGCAGGCCCAAGGGCTGTGTTGGCAACCTCCACCTCCAGAAAATCTCTATCTTGGGAAGCTGCAGCACAAGCTGGAGGACAACAGTGTGTGTATACCCCAGGCAGGGAAGCCCAAGCTATTCCAAAGGTGCCAAGAAGGCAAGCAGAAGGTTGGAATCTCCCTCCCAGGTGCCCCAGGGCCTGGCCCGACATCGTGGGATGAGCTGGAGGAATGAGCTGCCTTGGCACCCAGACACACACAGCTGCCTGCTGCAGGCAGGGGCCCAGCCACACACATGCACAGTGCCAGAAACCAGTGTGAAGATGGACAAGTGCTTTCTCCTCTGTACTCCAGGGGGCCTGGAGCTCCCCTGGCGCAGTCCTGTCCGATTGAAGGGCTGCAGTTCCTGCTGTAGAGCAGGTGGCCACAAGAAAATCTTCGCATGATGGGGAGTCTATGAAAGAGATTTTCTACCCATTTTATTTCCTTTACCTTTTCACCCAGCTTTCCCCTGCAGAAGACAGGCTTGGATCCAGGTGCCACAGGGATCTTGACTGCGAGTGGGAGGTTCAGCAGTTTAGGGTCCATTTTCCTGGTATCTCCTTCTCCCAGGTGTGGTCTCCTGGGGCTGAGATGGGAAGACACAGACAGGTGTTGCCCAACAAGCCTTCTGCATGGCAGTCCTAAAGCCCTAGAGCATCACCCTATGTCCCAGGCTCCCCAGCAAAGTCCTCTATATTGGCCCAGTGGTCCCCTCCCCACTAATTCCCAGTGCACTAAGCACTGCCTCTGCCTTTCAGCAGGACACCAGCAATGGGATGGTGCTCCACAGCTCTTGCCAAGACCTGTCATGGTGTTGTGATTTGACTCTTGCTCCAGAGACACACCAGCTGGTCTCCTTGCTAAATATAGCCATGGGGCACTGTTACATCATGGTGATGTCACATCACCGCATTGTCACATCACCTTGCTGACATTGTGTCACATGGAAACTGCCCACCACACCTGGGGGAAGGGGGGGGGGGCTGGCCTGCCCAAGGCCCCTTTGGACAGCCCCGTGGGCCACCCCCTCCGTGTGACCCAGCTGTGAGAGCTCCTGTCCACAGGCCCCTTCCCCCCTCCTCTGTCCTGTAATTCTGTCAGGCAAAGCTTCCTCACCAACAGGAAGGAATGGGAGAAATTGCCACATCAAACGTGTGCAGTTGGGTTCTGCGTTTCCCCCTTTCCCTTTATAGGACTTCTTTCCTGTCATGGCCAAGCACCACAACTGGGGGAATTGCAGTAAACTGGATATTTGGCACATCCCTGGCAATATCTAATTCCTGGTTCACATCTTGAGAAACAGTAGAGAAATACAGGCTGAGGGAAAGCCCTCTTCTCCTCTTTTGTCAGGCTCCCATTCAGCCAAGACACCTTCCTGCCACCTTCCTGCCACCTTCCCAGTCTCCCCTGCCCTGGTTTCTGCTGTCCCCGTTTGCTCTCCCTTCCTACCCCTTCTTGGCTGGATTTGGTGAGGTCTCTGGTGCCCGTCCTTTAGCCTGTCTGGTTCCTTGGGGCAGCTTTTACACTGCTGAGCCCTGCCAGCCTCGCTCTTTGCACACAGGCAAGAGACAGGCAGAGCAATCTGTTGGAGGTGCAGTGATTGATCACCACAGGGCTCTTGGGAAACAGCGAGGGGCACAGCCCAGGGACAGTGTTCCTCAGCTCCCAAAGCTGTTTCTGGCACATGCTCGAGCTGCAGCTCTTCTCCATTTGGCCAGGGGAGAAGCAGCATCGGCTGTGCCCCACTTCCCTGTGCCACATGTCCTGCTCAGCCACCAGGGCCGTGAGCCCCATACCACATTCAGCTGGCATGGACTGTGATGTTCCCAGCATGGTGACATCCCTACAGAGAAATCCGCTGACGTTCACAGTGCAAAACTGCAGCAGCTCAGCAAGGGTGGGAACAAGGAAGTCTCTGCCTAAAGTCTTGGCAGGGTCTGATGAACAAAGGGGATAGAGGAAAGCAGTGCTGCCTGCCTCTGTTCTCCTCACCAGTTTGGGCTCCTTCCTGGGCCACAAAGCTGAGTTTGTCCACATTTACTACTTTCCTCTATGTGAGGGGAAACTCTGGACCCAAATTTATCCAACTGATCCAATCACGGTCTGTCTGCAACCTGCATCAGAGCAGGCAGAGACCAGCGAGGTGCCTGTGGAGGAGTACCACTCCTGCTCCCTGGGAAGGGCTGCCGCTCCATGGACAGCCACACCAGTCAAGTATGGCAAATGTCTGAGCACTCATGATCATTTTAACCATGGACACTAACATCAGAGAGGCTGGACCCCTGGACAGTGAAAAATGAGAAATGTCACAAAGTGGCACAGACACATCCCTGAACTACCAAGAGCCATGTGCTCTCAGTGGGAACAGCAAAACAAAGGAGTCCAGTGGGATCTAGGAAGACCTATTTCAGAGGAGACGAAGTGGTTCTCAGGGCAGGTGTGCTAAGAGTCTGTAGGGTTTTTTAAGTGAGGAAACTCCAAAATTAAATACAGTGCTGTCAAAAAACCCATTACACAAACGCTATGCTGATGTTTTGGTAAAATAAAATAATTTTCTCTTTCTCTCAAAACTTTAGGGTTATTTTCCAGTTCCTTTCTATTTTAATTCTTTCTGCAATTTTTTTTTATCTTGTAGACACCTGCAATCTCAAGACCACTTTTGAGATTTCCAGGTCAAAATATAAATCCAAACTGAAAACTATTTTCAACCTTTTTTTCCCTCCCTGTTGCAGTACTTTTAGCAAGCCACTCTGCTTCCAGAGATTCCCAGCATACAGTTCACAGGCTCTGCCAGAAAAGCACTAGCACCTACTGCTGTCCAGCGATGGGGACACTCTGCTTTAAACCATCCTTTGTGCCCTCTGGGTCCTGCGATGCTTGTGAAACTGGGCTGAGGCTGATGCCAAAGAAGCAGCCAGATTTGTGTAGCAACAGCAGTTCCCGCAGCTGGAGGAGGAGGAAGAGAAAGGGAAAAGCCCTTGGGCCATGTGGCGTCTTCCTCCGAAGCCCAAAAACACCCGGGGCTATGAGGACACCTGGGCCACAGCAGTTACTCTTTCAGTCACAAAACCTGACAGGCAGCAACCCTCTGCTGGTCTGCGGCCTCTGGGGAGAATTTCAAGGATTATCCCAGGAAACCTACCTGAACCAGGGAGAATTTATCCACCCAATTCCAGCATACACAGATTTTTGCTCTTCTGTGTCAATGAGGTTTGGGCTTTAAGCCAGTATAAAACGGCCAAAAAAAGAAAATTAGATTAATTTGAACAACTCTGTTATCTACAGCTGAACCCACAGCCTTCTGACTGTACCAGAGGGTAAGCACGGCTAAGGGACAGTGACGACCGCCTCGGATGGGCACTACTCAGGCCCACCCGCTTCCGGGCACACGGGGCAGCAGTGAGGGAACCGAGCCGAGCCGAGCCGAGCCGGCGGTGGCTGCGACAGCCACGGGCGGGCGTGCGCAGGAGCGCCCGAATCCCGACATCCGCCGCAAGGAAGGCTCAAGGGGGCAGGCCGACCACTCTCCCCGGTATTTCACCGCCGTGCCAGCCCAGCGCTCACGCTCCCGGCAGGGCACTGCGGCTATGGCCCGCTGCGGGCCCGGCCCGGCCCGGCAGAACCTCCGGCCCCGGGGCCGCTCACCGCCCGTCTCCATGCCCGGCCCCGGCCCCGCCCCCTGCGCGCGTTCTCCGGCCGGAGTGGGCAGGCCTTACGCGGCCCCCGCCCCCCAGCGGCGCCGCATCGCGGCGGCCATTTTGTGCTGCTGAGGTCGGTGCGCGGGGCTCGGCGTGCCGCCGGCCCGGGCGGGGTGGCTCCGTTCTAACCCTTTTTCCCGTACAGATCCCCTCGGTAAGAGCGCGGCGGCGCCCGGGCAGGCCGGGCCGCCTGCCCGGTCCGGCGCTGCGGGCCCGCGGCGCGGCGGGGAGACGCGGGGAGGGAGGCCGGGGGGGGGCGCGTCCCCGCGCACAAAGGGCCGGGCCGGGCCGGGCCGGGCGGTGCCGGGCGGTGCCTCCTGCCTGCGTCCCCTGGGCGCCGAGCGGGGCCGCTGCCGCCTCGTTGCGGCCCGGCGCGCTGAGGCCCGCGGCTCGGGCCGGCCTCGGCCGCTCCCCTGTCGCCGCCCGCGCACGCCGGCCCGCGGAGCTGCGCGGGCAGGTGAGTCCGTGCGGGCTGAACGCCGGCGCCGCGGGCCCATCCGGCGGGGGTGGCCGAGTGACCTTGCGGCGACGCCAGGGCCCGAGCCTGAGCCGGGGCCCGAGGCGGGGATGTGATGGGTCCGGAGCGGCGTCCGGCGCGCCGGGTGCGGCGGGGAGCGGGAGGTGTAGGGTCCGGCGGGTCTGGGTTCCGGGAGTGCTCAGGCGGGACCCGGGAGAGGGGAACCCTCGCTGAGCTGGTACTTGCCGTGCCAGCTGTTCGGCACGGCAAGGGGAGGCTTCCGTTCCTTTTCTGTCCCATTAAATCTAGAGCATTTTTTAATCGCGCTGCACTCTGTCCCTTTAAACCATTTTAAAAGAACAGAAATTACGGTGGATATTTTTACTAACCCCAAAGTTGCCTAATGTCGTACCTGTGTAATGGGTACGTTTGGGAGGCACTGGGGTGTTCTTCCTGGCAGGTCTGTGTTCCGATACGGCTTATTGCCAGCAAAGTGGATTTTTGTACCAGTTGGTAAATCTGTAGCCATTCCAAGATTTAGCTAATCTAAAAGGTACAGTTTCGGGAAACTGTTTTATCACCTTTACTGACTTAAAATCTGGGTACCAGAGATGTTTCTGTGGTCCCAGGCTGTTGTTTCAAGCCTAATTACTTAAAACAAACCAGGAGAGATATCTGAAAGTTGATGAGTCCAAGTTAAGTAAAATAAATGTCACTAGGCTACAGAATTTTGTTCTGTTATATGCAGTAGGGAATTAAACAAAATGTTAAAGCAATGGTAGTGACTTCGAATAACCTTTTGTAAGTATCTTAGGAATGGAGCATCTCTGTAACTAATGCTCTTCACCTGGTGTAACTTAATTTTCTGAGTTAAGGATGCTTTTGCAGAACCAGTTTCTTAAAAAAAGACAAGCAAGAAGGCTTAAGCAAAGATCAGTCATAGCATAATTCTCTGTTTTAATTTTTGTGTGACTTCTAAACTTTCATAGTAATAAAGGAAAGTGACTTAGATGAATGTATGTTATTTGAATGCATGATAAGTCAGCTTGTGGAAGAGTTCAGTAGTTTACGCTCTTGCTGATAACTTTGTGGATGTCTCCTCAATGGAAATAAAATTTTACTTGAGCAGGCTGAGAATAAAGTCTGTCTGCCTTTAATTTTAAGGTCAATTTGGGAATGAGGCTTGAGTATTAATTGTTCATAGCGGTACTGCCTTCACTGAAATGTTAGAAGCATGTAATTTATTCTTACCTTTAATTGGCAAAGCTCTTTGTAGCACTTGCTTTTACTCCTGTAGTTCCTGCATGACCTAGGCAATGATATTGACTTAAATTCTCCCTCTTGGCCAGGAGAGGAGAGCACAACCCCTAATTTAATAGTAAGGGATGACTCTATAACTGCACATTCTATTTATAACTGCATTTGCAGAAGATAGGTATTGTCTGTAGCTGAAATTCGTCATCTGACAGGCTGACACTAGCTCTCCTGCCTGTGTGACACTGTCCTGTGCGCATGTGAGCACTTGCATTGTGAGCTGAGAATGTACATGGGACCGGGGAAGGATTTATTGCTCAGCTCTACAAGTGGTTGTTGTCAGTATTTAAACTGTACTCTTGGTGGTTGTCTAGTTGCATGGATACAGTGAGGTTTTTGAAATCTTAAGAGCAGTCCTTTGGGCTGGTGCATCATACTGAGAAGTCTTGTGAAGTGCTAATGAGTTCATTGTATGTCTGAGTAAGTCATCCTTTCTTTTTTCCTTCAATTAATCCCTTGTCTTCATACTTCATACTTCTGTTCCTTGCTTGCCTACAGGTTTGTTTTGACTGCTTGTACCTCCTGCAGGAAAAAACTTTATTCAGGTGAAAAATGGTGGCTTGGAACTCTTGCTTTGTCCTTGCTGTCCAAATACCAATAGCTACATGGCCTGTATATTTCTAAAGACCTTTCAGAACTACTGGCACTCCAATATTTTTGTGACTGCAAACACCAGGCTTAAATGATTATGCATGCATGCATGGGTGTATACTGTGTCTGTGGTGACTGGCTGCAGATAGTAACGCATATTGGGATATAAACACTCCTTTTGGAGGCATGTTAGTTTGTTGACATGCTTGTGTGTCTTTTTACTGGGCTTGAGAACTTTAAACCAGCCTTATTTAAGTGTAGGCAGCTATGGTTTGCCTTATTTTTTCATAAATCTACCTGAAATGGAGTTCTTAGGGTTGGTTAAAAGGAAATTGATTAGAAAGTAAAACATGTCTTCAGCTTGGTAGCCTGTATTAATGAAAAGACAGGAAGCACTGTTGCTTATTGGCAGGGGTTTTGTTTTTCGGGCTTGATTGTTGTTTTTTGTTGTTTTGTGGGCTTGATTGTTGTTGTTTTGTTTGGTTTTGTTTGTTTTGGGTTTTTTAATATGAAGTTAGCGTCAAAGAGCTTTTAAAAGCTTTTCTGATCTTGTTGCTAATGTTAAAATACTAGTTTCAGAATTTACTAATTTTTCTACTGCTTAAAATCAGCACTTATTTCCCAAGGAATTGGAGAATATCATCTTGTTCCACAGAGTTGTTGAGTAAGATACCTATCTTCAACACCTCTGTGCTCCAGATGCAGAGCTGAGCATCCTTAGCCTAGACATGTGCATCAGTGATGCAGAGAGTGCTATTGGTAGGGTTTGAGTTAGAATTTTAGTTAGTTTTAAAATGCATGTATTGGCATAGCAGGGGTTGTGAGTACACCAGGCTGGAATTGTTTCTTCCCTATACTGTAGTTTGCTAATGGCTTTTTTTGCTCCAAGATCCCGTGTATTTGTATCAGTCATTTCGCTGTGCTGCAGCTGTCTTTTGTTGCTGTTACCAGGCTTGCAGAAATAGGCACTTAGAGTTTTTTGGCTTTCCTGCTGTCCTTTCTCAGCTGGGAGACAAGTCTGCAAGCAGCCTTGAAGTGCACCCCTTTCTTTTCTTTTAAAACAAATAGGCAAGTTGCATCCTTCTTACAGGGTGACATATGCACAGATGATCTATCTGCTTAATGAATTATCTTAAATAAAGATATAATTTTTTATCAGTACTTATGGCAGTATAACTTGGAAAATGTTCCTTTATTGGATGCCTTGAAAATATCCTCTTCTTTATCAACAAGTAGGGTAGATTGGTTCTGTCAAGGCAGGAAGCAGTGAAACAGAATGCCATGTCTAGGAGTCAGGACACTGTATACTGACTGGGTGGAAGCAGTGACCTCTGGGATTTTCAGTAGCCAATGTTGCAGGTGCTGCAAATTATCTGTGAAAAATGTTTTTCAGACTTTTTTTTTAATGAATATTTTTGCAGGTAGATTTCTTCTAGGAGTCAAAAGGCCCAAGTCCAGTTACTGCTGCAGGTACTGTAACCAGATAATTTTTGTGCTTTCTGATTTGCTCCTTCCATTTTTGGTCACAATTTTTTCATCTGATAGCTAAAATTCATGTTGATGCTTGGTGATAAAATCTTAGGTCCAGCATCCTGCTGTAAGTGTATACTGTGCTTCTGGAAGACCCAGAGCAACCTCAGAGCTGGGATATCGCAGCTGATGGGTGCAGTGCTGGGTGGTAATTTTGCCAGATAACTGGGATTCCTGTCCTGTGATGCAGGGTCCTGGGAGATCAGGAAGAGGACAAACATTTAGCCTCTGGAGGCAACTCCTGTGAAGTGTGAGGGCAAGGTACTCTCTCAGAGATGATGTAATAGTGCACGCAAGGAGGTGGACCACCGTATAGAAAGGTATCCACTACCCGAGAGGATCAGCTGTGTGGGCTGATCTATAGGGATTCCAATAATGAGCAATCCCCTGTCATTCCAGATGAGGTCAAGAGTACATAAATGTTTAACTCCAGGGCTTACTTGGCAAGTTTCTTTAAAGAAGGTACTACTTTTCCCTGAGGTGGGCACACAAGAGAAATGCTACAACGCTCTCAGGAGCTTAAAAAACCAAATCTAACTGGCAAACTTCAGCAGAGCAGGAATTTGGCAAAATTTAAAACAAAACAGTCAATTGGAATAAAGCATTTCATTTAGAAAATTCCACCCATCCAGCCTTATATTGCCCATATTCCAAGAAGAGGAAGTTAGAAGTGAAAAAGAGAGAAAACAAAGATACAGCTTCCATCTTTGATCCAAGTGCAATCTCAGTTATCATAAACTCCAAGGATGATAGCAGAGTGACCGCATGCATCTTAAAGCAGTGGGTTTTACCTTCTCTGGCCTTCCGTGGCTATGCTTCCCAGGTGGACTTCTGGTTCTCTCAGGAGCTAGATTGAGGCTGCAGGCCTGGGGTGTGGGCATTCCTTTCAGTGTGCCAGTGCCTGACAATCATTCTGGGCTGGACTAGTGGTTCCTGGGGGTGGGATTGTGGAATGGAGCAGTGCACCTTCCACTTTCCACAGAACTGCCCTCTCCCCTCCAGTTGATTTGAGCCAGTAATAATTTTCTCTAATTTTTCACAACAATCCATGTGGCTGAAGTTTGTATGGAGTGCGCCATTGTCATATACCAGGGCATTGACATGGATGTCAATGAAAGGAGGGGGACAAGAAGTGCTCTGGGTGACTACCTGATTCAGCAATTTGAAATCATCTTTTTTCATCCTGATTGACCTGTGGCTGTGAACTGTCCAAGACTCTGGAAAGACTTGAAAGACTCAAGCAAGTTGAAGAGGACATGTCCTGTAGTCCTAATTGGCCAGTGCATGGGTACAATGGAGAGTGGACACTGACAGTATTTTGGCCTGAATGAAGTCACACCATCATTGCACCATCACTGAGTGCTGCTGTGCCAGACATGCTGGAACTTCAGCATGACCTGAAGTCCAGGGCAGCAAAGTGCCATGGAGATTTCCAGAGTGTTTTTCTCCATTCCTTAAACAGCAGAATGCAGGCCACTGTTAATGCTTACCTGGAGTGGCATCCAGTACCCCTGGAAGCAACTGCCCCAGAGGTGGAAGCACAGTCCATTTGGCATGGACTGATGTCAGCTGCAGTGGAAAAGGGTGAGGTCCCAGAACACTTGCAGTACATTGATGACATCATTGTATGGGGGCAACACTGCAGAGGAGGTTTTTGAGAAAGGGAAAAAAATAATCCAAATCCTCCTGAAGGCTATTTTTACCACGATCAAGGACTTACCCAGAAAATTCAGTTCCTAGGAGTAAAATGGCAAGATGGATGTTATAAGAGTCCAGTGGATGTGGTCATCAGAGTAGTGTGTCCAGACAGCAAAAAGGAATCACAGGCTTTCTTAGGCACTGTGGGTTTTTGCAGGATGCATAAGATAGTCAAGGTTGTAAGCCCTCTCTGTCATGTGACACGGGAGAGCCACAATTTTAGGTGGGATTCTAAACAACAAGTTTCAGACAGACTCAGCAGGAGATTGTGCAGCAGCCAGTGGGCC